>NC_092559.1:31658129-31999776 GCF_037038585.1 Patagioenas fasciata
TTCTGGTAGATTTTAAGTTCATCTGTCAGAACATTAAGGGCCTCCATATGCTGTGAGGTCCATTTCCATTTTCTGTTTTTCAAAATCAGGTCTGTCACGGAGGGACCCCTAAGTCAGTTTTAGGGGAGGCAAACAAGGTCCAAAACAGACTTTTATTTTGACCGGAAGAGTCTGGCAAGTCCACCGACTAGAAACGGGGTTTATACAATTAGTTAGCACTCCGGTAACATAAAATACAGGTTTGGATATCAGTTGAGGAAATTATTGGGGTACAGCAAATAAGAATAATGGAGATCCAGTGTGTGCATGCACACACTCACAGCAAACAAAGCCAGAGACGTCTCTGACTCCAGGTTACTACACTTTCTTCTATTAGCAAGGACTACGCTTGCCTGAATTAGGCAGGGACTTACACTTGCCTGGGTTCAGCAAGGGGCTTACACTTGCCTGACCCGGCAAGGAATTATTCAAGGATATCAGTCCAACTGTTGAGATGATCGTTTGACTGGAGTCCCTCCGGACGCTCGCTTCAACATTTCTTCAACCCTATCACATCGGGGTTACCATTTGAGGGATTGACGACATGGACTCCTGGTGCAGGTGAACCAAGAGACCCTTTATTTTGGCAAGGCATTTACATTTATAGCTAGTAGCTGATGTACACATGTTTAACTTTCTGTTTTTATTGACTTATGCTAGCTGTTCACGCGCTTAAAGTTATCTTGCGATTGGTTTACTTAACCTTGCACGCGCTCTGGCAGTTTGGCTAACACATTGTAAATATCTTTTACTGTACAAAAACATTCTGGTTTCTCATTCTATTTTGGTCAAGGTCGTTCCAGTAACTCAAGGTGACTGTCTGTAAGATATTCCACAAGTGGGAAAGGAACAGGACCTTTTAGAGATAGGAAAGTCGGGAAATAGCTGGGGAGCCAATCACTTTAAGGGGGGGAATTGCAAGAGAAAAAGCCTTCTTTCTTGCAACAAGAGGTTCTTGTGAGAAAAAGGTACTAGTCTCCATTTTTTTCCCTGGTAGACTCCTCCGTTACAATGAGCTAAGTTTATCTTGCAGCTTGACACAGGCCTGAAATTTATGTTCAAGCTGTACAGCACAGGCCTGGGATATTTTGCTTTTTTTTTTTCCATTTCATTCCAGTCATAATACACTTTATATGCAGTGCCGATTAGCCCAGCAACAGCTGATCTATGCTGACATCCTCCCCCCCCCAAACAGACCTCCCAAGGACTGATAGAGCTGTCTATACCTTGGGTTGCATGGAGCTCCAGAACCTGAAGTCCCCCAGCACCTGAAGGCAGCAGTGGATGCCATAGCTGGAAGCATGCCCAGCTGGAAGATCTCCTTGGACAAGTAACTATGTTACAAGAGGAGCTCGAGATGCAGTATGGTATCTGGGAAGGCAAGCAGGAGATGGATGTGTGGTATTGTACGCTGTACCAGGCTGAGCGACAGCCTGCCTTAACGCTGTGTGAGAGGAAGGTAAGCCTGAATCCAGCCTCAAGCTGACTGATACAAGTAACTCACGAGATGAAGGAGACTGGACACTTGCTTGTACTCGGGGTAGGAGGAAGACTCCCCCCGCTCCACCCCCCCATCTCCTGAAGCATCCCTACATAACAGAGAGGATGCTCTGGAGTTGGAGGCTGAAGAGCATGTGAGCAACGGACAGGATTCAGGACAAGGCAACCATGCAAAGCTGACCCAACCACCCACTCGCATTAGAACCAGCACCACCAGAAAAGCATGTCAGGTATTAGTAATTGGAGATTCCCTACCGAGAGGCACCAAAGCACCAATTTGCCATCCGGATGATTTCTCTAGAGAAGTCTGCTGCCTACCAGGAGCTTGCATTTGTGGCGTCACCGAGAGGCTGTTGAGCCTGGTGAACCCTACGGATTATCATCTGCTTGTACTATTCCATGTAGGGTCTGACGAGGCAACTTAGAAGCCTGCCAAGAGACTATGAGTCCCTCAGAGCAATGTTAAAATGATCAGGAGCGTGGGTGGTGGTCTCCTCTATCCTCCCAACCAGAGGAAGGGGTCTGGGAAGGAGGAGATTAATTGAATGGGTGAATGCCTGGCTGTGTAGCTGGTGCCATAGTCAAGGTTTATGCTTCTATGATCATGGATCTACCTTTGAGAAACCAGGTCTGTTGGGAGCTTATGGGATTCAGCTGACCAAGCGAGGCAAGAAGGTCTTCACCAACAAGCTGGCAGGGCTTTAAACTGGACTCAGCAGGGGAAGGGGATGGAGTTTTGAGCAACAGGGAAGAGCCAGGGGCTGCTGATGCATTAGGAATCAACAGGGGAGCACCTGAGAAATGCCGCAAAGGAACTGGGGTTTGGTCCTCCAAAAAAGCAACACGGTCGACAGCCCATCTGAAGTTCCTCTACACCAATGTGTGCAGCATGGGTAACAAACAGGAGGAGTTGGAAACCACTGTGCAGCTGGAAAGCTATGGCCTAATGGCTGTCACTGAAACTTGGTGGGATGACTCATGCGACTGGAGCACTGCAATTGATGGCTATAAACTGTTTGGAAGGAGGGAGAGGTGGAGAGGTTGCCCTCTATGTAAAAAAAAAAAAAAAAAGATTTGGATGGCATAGAGCTGTCTTTGAAAGACAGCAATGAACAGCTTGAGAACTTATGGGTGAAAATTAGAGGCCAAGCCAACAAAGGAAACCTTGTGGTTGGTATCCACTGCAGGCTGCCCAATGAAGGGGAGGATGTCGACGAAGTGTTCTTACTTTAGCCTTCAACCACTGTTCCCGCATCCATGATCTGGATGATGGGTAGACAGAGCGTACCCTTAGCAAGTTTGCTGATGATACAAAACTGAGAGTAGACAGGCTGGAGAAATGGGCAGGCAGGAGCCTGGTGCAGTTCAGTAAGGGAAAGTACAAAGTCCTGCACCTGGGGAGGAACAACCCCATGCACCAGTATATGCTGGAAGCTGACTGGCTGGAAAGCAGCTTTGTAGAAGAGGACGAGGGGGGCTCCTGGTGGACAGCAAGACAAACGTGAGCTGACAATGCGCCCTTGCAGCAAAGAAGGCTAAGGATATCCTTAGCCCAATACAGAGGAAAGCAGGGTTTATATAGGTTATGATACAGTTGTGTAGAAAAATCAAATTGCTTGCTATCCCCCAGGCTGCAGGGCACAGCAACACTGTTAATTGCCTCTCTCTTAAAAATGTATGTTTCTTTTCACAAAACCTTGGGAAAGAAAAGGCAAGGTGTCTGCCTCCACAACCATCTATCTTTTCTGCCCAAAGTATCAAAAACTAGATGTTTAAGGCATAACATCATTCTTTGTTTTAATTGGGATGGGGGAAGTGCTTTGAGGTTGTCACAGCATATTAAAGAAATGCTCTTGACCGTAGGTTTCCTGTAGCATAGTCTCAGATGTCTGTGCTTAAAAAAAATAATTTAATTTAAAAAATTAGAAATAAATTGAAAGGTACAGCAAAGAAACAGTCTGAACTAAGTGCCTCTCAAGGGGAGGGACCCTGAGACAAAAGAGGTTTGGGCTTTTAAACCCTCACAATCTGTGCACCTGCTCTTCACACTGTCCTTCACACAATTTTCAGTCCAGTGGTAATTCTGAGGCTTCTTTGTTTCTTATTGGATTCTCTTTTCCAGGCAGTTTTTTTACTGTTCTTGATGGTTTTCAGCCTCTGCTGACAGTGTTGCCTCTTTGTCTCCTGATACAGGTCTTCATGCCCCGCCCCCCCATCATCAAGCAACCAGGTTAAGATAAGTTCACAGTCAGAGGCCTGGAATTCCAACAGGCCTGGCCACTCACACCAAGTTTGGCTACTCATGCTAAAACAGGTTATTCAAACAAAATAATACAGCTAAAATAATAGAATGCAATTAAAAAGTTAGTTTGATTTAACTTATTCTACAACACTGCAATAGCTCCTACTACCCACCAAGCCCCTAGGAATTTAATTTCCTGCCCGGGACCTTGGCATTTGGAAGGCTGAATATCCAATTCGGTTTTTGTCAATAGGTTCCAGATACTCTCTGCTACTTGTCCAACCTGTTCCTTATTGTCTCTGCCCACCAAGATGTCATCTAGATATTGATCTATGTGAATGCCCAAGGGCACTTTCACAGGACTGCAGCCAGGGCATTGTGAGTAACAGTAGGAGAGTGTACCTTGTAGAAGTCAATTAAAGACTTATTGTCTCCCCAGGTAAAAGCAAATTGGGGTTTGTCCTCCTCCCTTAGGGGAACCATGAAAAACATATATTTGACACCTAAAGTGCCCATCCACAGATGGGCTGCTGCTTGTCTTGCAGTTACCACTGATGTCTGGGACGGCAGCCATTAAGGGTGGGATGTTACTATTCAGTTTTTAATAATCAATAGTTAAACACCACTGCTCATTGGGTTTGTGAACTGGACAAACCACAGAATTATAGGGAAAACGAGTTTGGCTGAAAAAGATTGTTAACAACCTCCGTACTGTAAGGAGCCATTGAAGGAGGAATGTTGTTTTTGCAACTGGGGATCTGAGGCCTGACAGCGGGTGGGGACTGAGGGATATCTGGCTATCAGATCTTGAATGTAAAACAAAGTCTCCTTGCACTGGGGAAGGTTAGCCAGAGAACCAAGAAACCATACTATAAATGGAAATAAATAAGGGGAGGGGGTTGTTAGAATTAGATTAGTGAGATAGGTAAACTGAGGTAGGGCATCCAGGAAGCATCGGGTAGTCTGTAAACCCTGCAGGATTTAGGTCTAGGCAGGATCTCTCAGCAAAGCATATTTTATTAACAATTTTGCAAGACCTAGTGTTCTACCTAAAGGTAGGTACACATAATAAGGCAAAAAGCCCCTGCTTATATCTTCCCCAAATCCTGGCCACAAATTCCCTCCCCTGTTCCCCATTGGTTGGGTACTTCAGGGTTTACAAACTACCCATCTAATTCTAACAACCCCCTCCCTTTACCGATTTATTTAAAATATGGGTTCCTGGTTCTTTGGTTACCCTTCCCCCAGCTTAATTTTTTAAAATACAGTAATCAGTTTGCATTCCGGGATTAGTTCAAAGAGACTTTGTTTTACATTAAAGATTCATAATCTGATGTCTCTCAGTCCTTCCTCCCCACTGGGGTCAGACACCAGGTCCCCAGTTTTGTAAAAACAACATTGCTTCATTAAACATTCCTTACACTTACATCAGGGTCTCCCCAGACTTCTCCATCCCAATCCCCAGAATCCACACCCACCATCAACTTTTGATTTTGCATAATGCAGGGGGGGGCTCCCCTGCTTGTGCCAGGGCAATCTCAAACCTTTGTTCCAACACAATTGTCTGTTCTCTTTCTCTTTGCAATTCTACCTTTACATTGTTTATCTCTGACTGCCTCTTAAAATTATCCTGTTAAAATTGCTCACAATATTTACACAAGACCCATGCCTGTTTTAAACAGACACGTTGGACTGCACACACAATGGCACCCAAAACAGCACATGTGATTAAGACCACACTAGGATTGAACCATTTTGCTTCTACCCATTCTGTACCGGGGGTGGAAGGATTATAGCTGTGACTCCATAATTTCTCCATGTTTGCCGATATACTGTTGACTATGCCAATAAAAAATGTCACGGAGGCACCCCAAAAGTCAATTCAGGCAGGCAACAAGCTCTGCACAGACTTTAACTAGAGATGTTGAACAGAAACCAATTACAAATGGGGTTCTTCCAAACTTATTCAGCATTCTGACAAAATTATAAAACACATGCTTGGATACTGGTTAGGAGTTCAATTATTACACAACCGACTCAAATCTCAAGGGGATTAGATCCCAAAATTCTAGAGTAATGATTCAAAATTTGCATCTTCCCACTCTGTGTCAAACTGAGGACTCTCAAGGGTACCCAGATTGCTTACCAGGTCAGTAAGGTGTCTCGATCCCCAGGGAATGTTCCTTAGTTGGCCAGTCTAAGGAGGAGAGTCTTTGACTGCATACCCGCTGCACCAAGGAAGACCAACTCAAAGGGGGTTTCCAGTGAGCTAGTTGAATCTGAGCTGTGGTCACTTATGGTAGTTGTCCAGAAAATACTCTCAACCAGGTGTCGCAGGGGAGTGATTTAAGGTTCTGCTTATTGCAGAACAATATTTAGATTTATCAAAGAAAAGTGTGACTTAAAAGAGTTCGGTGGCAGGTTCACTCTATTATTCACTGCATGGAGGAAATATACCAAGTCAAATGCTGTATACCTTCCAGATGTCTTGTCTCCTGATAACTGTTCACTCTGGAACCTGTATTCCAGAACTCCGGAGGCAAACTTCCAGGCAAGGCCTGATAACCGTTCACGAAACAAACTTTCAGACATCAGAATTCGCAGAAATAAAATAAAAACAAATTTAAAAATGAATGGAATAGAATCGCAGAAGGGCTGGCTCAAGCAGGGTACCTGCACAGAGGTCCAACTAAGCGTAGAAAGCCATAGATTTTTATATCTTTACAGACCATTCATACCATGATTCAGTCCAATAGCAATATTTCAGTTTGGGGTCTTCTTGCTTCTCATTGGATCTTTTTCACTGATCTCATATGTGCCTTGGTTTTGTTTAGCTGCAGATACTGTTTATAGTCCATAGCCTTGCAGGTGCTGTTTTGTCTGAATCAATCCTTTTCTTCTCAGTGAAGTGCAAATCAGGCCCCGTTGAGGCACGGAAATGACCTTACAACCCTTGAGGTTGTAAGGAAGGTATGTATTTACGTCAGACACACAGGGAATAGCTTCACCCAAGATGTGTGTCTGTGTTTTCACAGTAGTTGTGAGCTTGGGTAAATACAGTAAAGTGTTACGTATTCATGAAAGATTTTAGGAATGCCTATACATATTCATAACCTGTCCCCGAGAAGGCGGTTCTTATTACAATGAGTTCCAGGAGACCATTTCCATAGTCTCCACCTCTGGCTCCTCCTGGTTGCAGCTGTGCAGTGATCGTGAACCCGGGTCCTCTTTCTCTGTACACAGTCACCTTTGGTCCAGTGTGATGAGTTGATTAGATCTCAGACTGCTAAGTTGGTTAAAACTGGCGTACCTCCTGTCCTGTGCCCAAGTTTCTGTTATCTAGTTCACTCAAGGATGCACCAAGGATGCACCCAAGGATTATTATCTTTGCAAGGCGTCAGTGAAGTCCTGTTTCTCGTACAATAAGTTACACAAAGCTAAGCAAGGCTATGTGGGTTAAAGGTTTAACTCTCTGTTGGCTCTTTAGTGATGTGGGGTAGGGTTAGTTCTTTAAGTGTCAAGGGTTAGTTCTTTAAGTGTTAATTAGTTAATTGTAAATTCCCTGTATCATTCCCCCCTTTTCTAAGAGGTTAGTAAGTTCTTTTACTAATGTGA
This sequence comes from Patagioenas fasciata, assembly GCF_037038585.1. Lineage (NCBI taxonomy): Eukaryota > Metazoa > Chordata > Aves > Columbiformes > Columbidae > Patagioenas > Patagioenas fasciata. The sequence goes on from NC_092559.1 coordinate 31,665,526, forward strand.
TGATTCTTCATCTATGTTTTCTCTGGCCACAGGTAAGAAGTCTACTTCTACCTGAGAAAACCCATCTCTATCCTTAAACAGATTTTTAATGTTAATGCAAAAGTCAGACTCCTGGTGTTTGTCTATTGCACTGCTGAGCTCTTTTGGGGCAGCTGACAACCATATGGCTGGTGCTCCGGCAGAAACGGCATCTTCTGGGCTGTGACGGGAGTTTGCATTCTTTGGCCTGGTGACCCCACTCACTGCAGCTGTAGCATTTGTCTTCTCTTTTGGGTTTCTTCTTGCTGAGGTACTAAGTGCTGCCCAGGCCAACCACCCAGAAGGACCAAAACATGTCAAGGTGGACATAACCTAATTTCTTTGATAGAATTTCAGAAAGGTTTTGGTTAATTACTACAAATTTAAAGCTCTCTCCTGCAGAAGTGGGCAATGTAATATATATACTCTGATTGTTTTGATTCCAAAGCACCAATTTAAAGCGTCCCCCCATGGTTTTATTCAGATCTTGCTCATGCCAGTTTTCATCCCACCCGTGTGCTAAGGTTATGAGTGTAAGAAACACCATTTTCCAGGTTGTGGCGATTAGAAACGACGCATACCGGGACGCAGACAGAGATTCATGCAGAGGCAGAGATCTTGTTCAGGAAGGAGTGCAGAGCCTGGCCAAGCAGAGAGCTGACCTAGGCCTAGGCCTCCTTCTTTGTTCACCATTGACAATTTATAGGATTTACAGGTATGGGCCTGGACTAAGATGTGTAGTGGCAGAGTCTGACTCCAGAGGCAAAAGCTGCTGTGGGGAAAGATTTGGCCATGCTGAATGCAAACACCCAAGGCCAACAGATATTAGCCGGCTTGGGAAAAACTGCTTCTCTGGCAGAGATGGTGAAGCTTGTACACGGGTACCGATTATGCAACAGGAGGCAGAAAAGGCAAAAATACATGCTCAAGCCCACGCTGAGGCCTTGGCTGCAGCACTTAAGCCTGCAATGAAAGGCCAAAGCCCTTCTTCTCGCGGTCTAGCATGTTTTACTTGTGGACAGACAGGACATATTGAAAGAAACTGCCCTCAGTACACTCGGAGAGGGGGACCTAGTAATGGCACTAGTCAGTCGCCAGCTCCCCTCAATTATTTGTGCTTCGATGGCACATGCAGTCGGTGTGATAAGTATGGACATCGAGCAGTGGAGTGTCGATCAAAATTTAAAAAAGATGGGACACCGCTGCCGGGAAACGGGAGGGCCAGCGCCAGGGGCTGGGGTGCGATGACACCACAATACCAGCCGAGAGGGGGAACAGCCATGGTTGCTTGTCCGAGCTCAGGGCAGCAACCTCAGGAAGCGCAGGCGTCCATCTGGCTGTGGGAACAGACGTCACAATAACAGACCGGTCTGTACATGTAGTTCCATCTACAGTAACGGGGCCCCTAGGGTATGGATTGAGTGCACTTTTAATAGGTTGTTCTTCTGCTTCAAGACAGGGATTGTTTGTTTTGCCAGGATTAATAGACTCTGATTATGTTGGACCCATAGGCATTGTGTTGCAAGTCTTAACACCCCCTGTGACTATTAAACAGGGAACCCGTATAGCGCAATTGGTACCCTTTAGAACATGTGTTCCAAAGGCTTTAGATGCGGAAAGAGGTCAGAAAGGTTTTGGCTCTACCGGAGCCCCTGTGGTTGCTTTCACAGAAAAACTGACTTTGGACAAACCATCTAGGGTAGTTTCCATATATGGGCCTGGAAGTGAGATTAAAAGAAAAAGAATGCTTTTAGATTCAGGCGCAGATGTGATGATTATCCCTCGCGCTGATTGGCCTCCGTGTTGGCCTTTCGAAGCAGTAAATACCATGGTAGTGGGGATAGGGGGGGCCACTCCTACTCACATCAGCACACATATGGTTAAGATAAGAGAAGAGGTCAAGGGTTAGAGGCATGGGTACGACCTTATGTTCTGAACACGACAATTGCATTATTAGGAAGAGATGTGATGTCTCAGTGGGGAATAGTCATGCAGTCACCTTTTTGATAATGGCCATTGCGGCGAGCGACACCCGGCCGAGTATGAAGCTGAGTTGGGAAACAAATGATCCTGTCTGGGTGGATCAATGGCCATTACCAAAAGAAAAGCTCGCACATTTAGAGGAGTTGGTTGAAGAGCAACTCCGTCTCGGACATTTGGTCCCTTCCACCAGCCCGTGGAATACACCTGTTTTTACTATCCAGAAGAAATCGGGGAAGTGGCATTTGTTACAGGACCTCAGGGCAATTAATGCAGTAATGAAAGATATGGGGGCACAGCAACCAGGTCTTCCTACCCCAACCATGCTTCCAAAAGATTGGGATATAACTGTCATTGATTTGAAGGATTGTTTTTTCACAATCCCATTACACCCAGAGGATTGTGAAAAGTTTGCCTTTACTGTTCCAGTGCTTAATCATCAAGCTCCCATGAAAAGATATCGTTGGGTAGTGTTACCTCAGGGAATGAAAAATTCTCTTACTATTTGCCAATGGTATGTAGATTTGACTTTAAAGTCATTTAGGCAACAACACCCTCAGATGATCATCTATCATTATATGGATGATATCCTTTTGTGCAATGAAAAGGAAATTAGTCAGGATACAATAATTCAGTTGATGAAGCAATTAGGTCAGTGGGGTCTGGTTGTGGCACCAGAAAAGGTACAGCGAACCGCACCATGGAAATATTTAGGATATGAACTAACTCAGGCCATGATTAGACCTCAGAAGCTTACTGTGAAAGCAAAGGTAGCAACCCTTCACGATGCAATGAAGTTGGTAGGGGACTTGCAGTGGATAAGAAATGTTGTGGGAATTACAAATACAGATTTGCAACCGTCGTTTAGTCTCCTTCGTGGGGGATGAGACCCCAAAGAACCACGGTGCCTTACACCAGAAGCACAAAAAGCGCTTGAGCAGATTGCAAGAAAAATTTCACAGAATACTGCTCAGCGGGTAAGATCAGAATTGCCTGTTACTCTTAATGTCTATAATACCAATAAGGAGGTGGCAGGACTTTTGGCCCAGTGGAGCATGGAAGAAAAGGATCCATTGTTAGTATTAGAATGAATATTTTTAAACAGCCAAAACCAAAAAAACATCATTCAAAGGTGGGAAGCCATTGCCCAAGTTATAGTGAAAGGACTAAGCTGATTTCTGACCTTGTCTGGATTGTATGTTGCTAAAATTGTGATCCCCATTTCTTTCAATTTGTTTGACCAGATCCTTCTCAAACATGACGATCTTGCCTTAGCTCTTGCCTGGATTTCGGTGCAGGTGGACAATCATTATCCACCACATCCCATATTTAAAACCAACCTCCCCTTGGAGCCTATGTAATTTGTTAGTGAGTGTCCATTAGATGCCATAACCATTTTCACAGATGTGAGTAGTCGTTCGCGCAAAGGAGGTTTTGTATGGTTTGAGAATGGTCAGTGGCATTCACAGATTGTTGTAGCTGAAGGATCGGTTCAAATTTTAGAGTTGCAAGTGGTGATAGCAGCATTACAAAAATGGCATAACTGCCCAATTAATCTGGTAGTAGATTCTCACAGCATATGGAGGCCCTTAATGTTCTGACAGATGAACTTAAAATCTACCAGAACCTGGGTCTGCTGCACCCACAAGATCCATTGAGGTCGGAACAGGGGTTCGCAGAACATGCTTCCTATTGTGGTATATTCTAAAAAGGACCACAAGGGCTGACCAGACGCTTGTTTTTCCTCCATCGCATTTAAGGAAACCAAAGAGAGGTTGTTTCTATGCTGTAGCTATAAATAGACAAATCTGCAAGTCCAATCGAATGCAGTCAGCCTGTAAGGTTGTCATAAATTTTTTCATCGAAGTCTCCAACCCCATTTTGGCTTTCATGTTTATTGGATATTGTTTTCCCTTACCGGATCAAAGTCCTGTTTCAGTTCTATCAGTGTAGTGTTGCCTTGTCCTGAATCCTGTCCGTTGCTCACATGCTCTTCAGCCTCCAACTCCAGAGCATCCTCTCTGTTATGTAGGGATGCTTCAGGAGATGGGGGGGTGGAGCGGGGGGAGTCTTCCTCCTACCCCGAGTACAAGCAAGTGTCCAGTCTCCTTCATCTCGTGAGTTACTTGTATCAGTCAGCTTGAGGCTGGATTCAGGCTTACCTTCCTCTCACACAGCGTTAAGGCAGGCTGTCGCTCAGCCTGGTACAGCGTACAATACCACACATCCATCTCCTGCTTGCCTTCCCAGATACCATACTGCATCTCGAGCTCCTCTTGTAACATAGTTACTTGTCCAAGGAGATCTTCCAGCTGGGCATGCTTCCAGCTATGGCATCCACTGCTGCCTTCAGGTGCTGGGGGACTTCAGGTTCTGGAGCTCCATGCAACCCAAGGTATAGACAGCTCTATCAGTCCTTGGGAGGTCTGTTTGGGGGGGGGAGGATGTCAGCATAGATCAGCTGTTGCTGGGCTAATCGGCACTGCATATAAAGTGTATTATGACTGGAATGAAATGGAAAAAAAAAAAGCAAAATATCCCAGGCCTGTGCTGTACAGCTTGAACATAAATTTCAGGCCTGTGTCAAGCTGCAAGATAAACTTAGCTCATTGTAACGGAGGAGTCTACCAGGGAAAAAAATGGAGACTAGTACCTTTTTCTCACAAGAACCTCTTGTTGCAAGAAAGAAGGCTTTTTCTCTTGCAATTCCCCCCCTTAAAGTGATTGGCTCCCCAGCTATTTCCCGACTTTCCTATCTCTAAAAGGTCCTGTTCCTTTCCCACTTGTGGAATATCTTACAGACAGTCACCTTGAGTTACTGGAACGACCTTGACCAAAATAGAATGAGAAACCAGAATGTTTTTGTACAGTAAAAGATATTTACAATGTGTTAGCCAAACTGCCAGAGCGCGTGCAAGGTTAAGTAAACCAATCGCAAGATAACTTTAAGCGCGTGAACAGCTAGCATAAGTCAATAAAAACAGAAAGTTAAACATGTGTACATCAGCTACTAGCTATAAATGTAAATGCCTTGCCAAAATAAAGGGTCTCTTGGTTCACCTGCACCAGGAGTCCATGTCGTCAATCCCTCAAATGGTAACCCCGATGTGATAGGGTTGAAGAAATGTTGAAGCGAGCGTCCGGAGGGACTCCAGTCAAACGATCATCTCAACAGTTGGACTGATATCCTTGAATAATTCCTTGCCGGGTCAGGCAAGTGTAAGCCCCTTGCTGAACCCAGGCAAGTGTAAGTCCCTGCCTAATTCAGGCAAGCGTAGTCCTTGCTAATAGAAGAAAGTGTAGTAACCTGGAGTCAGAGACGTCTCTGGCTTTGTTTGCTGTGAGTGTGTGCATGCACACACTGGATCTCCATTATTCTTATTTGCTGTACCCCAATAATTTCCTCAACTGATATCCAAACCTGTATTTTATGTTACCGGAGTGCTAACTAATTGTATAAACCCCGTTTCTAGTCGGTGGACTTGCCAGACTCTTCCGGTCAAAATAAAAGTCTGTTTTGGACCTTGTTTGCCTCCCCTAAAACTGACTTAGGGGTCCCTCCGTGACAGACCTGATTTTGAAAAACAGAAAATGGAAATGGACCTCACAGCATATGGAGGCCCTTAATGTTCTGACAGATGAACTTAAAATCTACCAGAACCTGGGTCTGCTGCACCCACAAGATCCATTGAGGGCGGAACGGGGGTTCGCAGAACATGCTTCCTATTGTGGTATATTCTAAAAAGGACCACAAGGGCTGACCAGACGCTTGTTTTTCCTCCATCGCATTTAAGGAAACCAAAGAGAGGTTGTTTCTATGCTGTAGCTATAAATAGACAAATCTGCAAGTCCAATCGAATGCAGTCAGCCTGTAAGGTTGTCATAAATTTTTTCATCGAAGTCTCCAACCCCATTTTGGCTTTCATGTTTATTGGATATTGTTTTCCCTTACCGGATCAAAGTCCTGTTTCAGTTCTATCAGTGTAGTGTTGGCTTTACCGATACTTCAGCTGCCAATACTAGTGGAAATATAACATCCAAAATTTCCTTGGAGATTTCCTGCTTGCAGCAAGCAGATCTGCAGCTTCCAAGTATCTTTTCGTGGGACATGCAACTAAACAGAATTCTCAGAAAACGTTATTTAAGCTTACAAGGACTACACTTGTCTGAATTAGGCAGGAACTTACACTTGCCTGGGTTCGGCAAGGGGCTTGCACTTGCCTGACCCAGCAAGGAATTATTCAAGGATATCAGATTCTCCAGCACCGTTCAATTCTGCGTTATCTGATGACTCGGATGAGGATGGGGGTTTGCAGCATTTTCTTCAAAAGTTAACAGGAAAAAGAGTATGTGTACATGTTGCCCCAAGATCAGATAAAAACTATGAAAGACTCAAGCAAAATTAGACCTATGCAATGTAACAGCTATAGATCATTTAGGATGGAATGATGGGGACTCGTTGAAAGGGGCAGGTATCCCAGCTCTTGGAACAGACACTAATTGACACACCACAATTACAGGCGCTATTAGTTTCTGAAATCCTGAGGCAGTCAACAGACCTTGCATATCAAGCTATGATAGATGTGTCTGAAACCAACATAGCAGCCAAATCTTTTATAACTACTATCAGGGTCCCAGTGAGAATTACATGCAATTTATTGACCATCTTCAAGACGTCATCAATAAGCAGGTTGAAAACCTAGAAGCTAAGGAAGCACTGGTGTTGAAATTAGAAGTAGAGAATGCTAATGTTTACTTTCAACGTGTTATTTGTGAGTTTTACAGTACATATTATATGCATCTGTGTATTGCCCCTCTGAAAATCAAGCAGCTTGTCAGGAATGTGATTTAATTGTTTCACTGGTTGTTGTTAGAATTGTTTCTTTGTGGTATAAGTACACCGTAAAACTTTCTCCCCACTTTTCCCACTCGCGCTGCAAGCAGCCAGGCCAGTTATGGCAAACTGATATTACTGAATTTGCACCGTTTGGCTGACAAAAGTACATTCATGTGTCCATAGATACCTGTTCAGGACTGCTGTGGGCTACAGCTTTGACCTCAGCAAATGCAAAAGTGGTAAAGCGTCATTTATTACAAGCTTTTGCTGTCATGGGTGTTCCTACACAGATCAAAACAGATGATGGTCCCGCATACCGTTCTGATACACTTGCAACCTTCCTCGCCCAGTGGAAAGTACAACACCTGTTCGGAGTCCCTTATAATTCTACTGGCCAGGCAATTATTGAGCGTGCACACCGCACTCTGAAAAATCTTTTGTCTGTTTTGAAAAAACAAGGGGGAATTGGTGTGAGTCCAGAGGAGGTATTGATGAAGGCATTGTATGTGCTGAACTGGCTTAATCCTAAAAGTGAGATTGAAATGGAACCTGTTGTTATGCACCATATCATAAATGTCAAAGATTTTTCCGAAAATGGACCTAAGGTTAGTGTGTTTAATGTGACAACACAACAATGGGAAGGTCCTATGTCATTAATAACCTGGGGAAGGGGATATGCTTGTGTTTCTACAGGTAACCATAAAAATTCGTGGATCCCAGCAAAGTGGGTGAGACCTTGGCTAGCTAACAAAGAAGAAACCGATTGCAATGATGACAACCCTTAACCTCAGAGGTGTTATCGCTTTTAGCAATGGATGTAGCCAATGTTGAGAATACCACTTTGTAAAACAGAGCAGGAATTAATTTTTTTGTTACTGGCCAAATCTCGGAATAACCTGTTCCAATAACCTTTTAACTACAAATTAGGCAGTTGCTCTCGTGGCAGGAAAGGCTTCCACCCAGCGCGTTAGTTAGTCTATTATAACCAATAAGTATTTATATATTCCCACTTGGGACAATTCAGTATAATCCACTTGAATCCCTTCAAAAGATCTATGCTGTTTTTCTTCCCCCTGTGGGTGATTTTCTCATACTCAAATGGCCAAAAGATGAAACGTGTAACATCAGACTGCCAAATGTCATTAGCTGAGAGTCCGCGAGGGTTGACTCCAAGGGAGGGCGAGCTTGTAATCAGACCTTGACATTCCGGGCAAGAGCGCACTATGTCTATCGCTTGCTCGAGAGTGAGACCAAACATCTTTTTTAAGGCAGCAGCATTCTGATGGAAGAAATCATGTGAAGCCCTGGCAGACTGGAAACGGACTGTAGCTACAGTATAAGAATCCGCAACTGCATTACCTTCAGTTATGGGACCTGGTAAAGTTGTATGAGAGCGTATATGAGTAACAAACAGTGGGTGTTTGCAAAGCTGTAATGCAGTTTGCAATGATAAAAACATATCAAAAAGTTGCTGTTGCGAGATTTCTTTAAGTGGAGGGGATGCGCTGTAGGACCTTGACTACGTACTCAGAATCACAAACCAAATTTAGAGGTTCCTCCCTAAAAAGCTCTAAGGCATGCAAAACTGCACCAAGTTCCACTAATTGGGTTGAGCCTTCAACAATTGTAACAGAATGATGCCAATCGCTATCTTCACGCCAGACCACTACAGCTTCATGACACTTCCCTGAACCATCAACAAAAACTGTGCGAGCATTTGGGATAGGACCGAATACAAGTACGGTCTCTGGTCTGATATCAAAGACACACAGATTTTGAAGCAGTTTACATTTAGGCATGCCAAAACCTATGCTGTTAAGAAAATCTGCTAGCGCAATTTGCAAGGACAGAGATTGTGAATAAAAACAATCAAAATCTGCTTTCGCAAAAGGTACATATATGACAGATGGATCACGGCCTACTAAAGCCTGAATCCATTCTCTGCCTTTTTTGATCAGAGTAACAATCAATTCCAGGGGCTCAGTAATAGTTTTAGGAAAAGAATTGGGCAAAAAAATCCATTCCAAGTATATCAGTCTGTTTGCATTCTCATCATACTGTCCCACAATAGCCACAGGTTGTTTCTATGTTGTAGCTATAAATAGACAAATCTGCAAGTCCAATCGAATGCAGTCAGCCTGTAAGGTTGTCATAAATTTATTCCTCAAAGTTTCCAACTCCATTTTGGCTGCCATATTTATTGGATATTGTTTTCCCTTACCGGATCGAAGTCCTGTTTCAGTTCTATCAGTGTAGTATTTGCTTTATCGAAACATTGGCTGTTAATACTAGTGGAAATACAGCATTTGAAATTTCCTTGGAGATTTCTCACTTGCAGCAAGCAGATCTGCACCATCCAAGCAGCTTCTTGTAGGCCATGCAACTAAACAGAATTCTCAGAAAACGTTATTTGAGCTTGCAATTTACTTAACAAATCCTGACCCAAGAGAGGTATAGGACTTTCTGGCAACTACAAGAATTCATGTATTAAAACTTTGTTCCAAATTTGGCATTCTATTGGTCTCAAAAAACAGCCTTTCTTTCGTTCTCTCCCATGACCTCAAAAACTAGCATGGTGAATTTACTAAGAAGTCTCTTACAACCAGTTACCACAGAATAAGTCTATTAAAAAATTTTTTTTGTTTAATTTCTGAGCTTCATTAGAACTATGGACCCATTGGTAATGCCTTTAAATTTCAACCCTCAGACTCCTTCATGCAGTATTACAGTTCTCTAGCAGTAACATTGCTTAGGGGAGGGGCGCGGGGGGGAATAAAACCTCCCTCTCGCCCCCATCTGGGATTGGCAGGATCTCCAGCCCAGCATGAAAACAAATCAGTTCCAACTCCACATCAAACCAACCTGGCTGCACTCCACACCCAAATCAGTACCAGTCTGACCCAGAGAAGCACTGAGCACTCTGACCTCCCCAAAGCTGACCAGTGTGAAAAGAATGACTTCAGTAGGGAGGTAAAATTATGAGCTCTTTCCCCATATGTGCCAAAACCTAGGAAACAAGACAGAAGCAAAAAGAAACATCACCAACAACCCCTGATTCAAAGCCAAGAAGCAACACAGTGCCACAATAAGGATGGATGACAATACTCCAGAGAGAGAAGAAAGACAGAGCGGGGGGGAGTAAAGCCTCCCTTTCTCCGCTTAGCAGCGGGCAAACAGGTTTTTCCTTTTTTTTTTCTTCTTTCTCTTCTTGCTGCAGTTCAGATATAGTCATGGCCACGCAGCTGGCGTAATCGCTGGTACGAAGTGGGAGGCTCTGGCAAACTCCTCGGTTACAATGAGCTGAGTTTTATACACGATTCCAATTAGCTCAACAGTTGTTACATTCCTCAGCCCCATTTACCTTTCACAATTTAAAGATGTCAAAATACAGTATATTAAACATCAATCCATTATTCCATTTTCCTAGATCCAAATCAGTTCACATTCCAGCAACTTTTAAATACAACTTCATACAATACCAAGTTCACATCCATCATAGCATTTAGGTGTTTGTTTCTTTTTTTTGTTTCTTTTTTTTTTTTCTTTTTTTTTTTTTTTGCAAAGCAGAGTTTAATAATTTAAATTCTTTTCTGGTCTCAAAATTATTAGCTAACAATATAAGCAATTACTCTAATGCGCAAGGATGCATCCTAAGGGGGAGCAAGGTAGAATTTTAGCAGTGAAATTTTAGCAGTGGAACCGGTTCCCATTTTGTAATTATTTCCCCAAACAAAATTGTCATGGTACCAAATACAAATATGCAAATTAAAATACTGAACTCAGATATGAAAACCAAATACCAAGTTCAAATATGCAGATGGATCACAGTTACACTAATTTAAGACAATCTCTCAATTTTTGCATTGCACCTTTGAACTGCTTACTGCTCAGCCAGGCAGAGGTACCGCTGGGTCTCCCTGACAAAACAGGTCAGTGTGTGCTGGAGCCCAACCGGCACCCGCCCCCCCGCCACCGCAGCAAGCTGGACCGGGCAAGGTTTTTATCAGTGTCTCATCTGGTGTGCTACAACTGTTATCCCAAAACCAGGATTCTTTACTTGATGTGCATACAAAAGAGCCAAATCCAGCACATCGAGATGTGACACAGCCCATCACAGAGTTGCGCAAGTCTGGATACCGAAATAAAGCTAGCGTGCTAGAAAGAAAAATAACAGCTACTACACACAAAATTTTACCATCGCATTCATGCAGTAAAGAACTAAATTACTCATGATCTTCTGTATTATCACAAAATGCACATTTTGAGTCAACGGATTCTCATGATTTAACAGACTGTGAACTTATCGTACCATATAACAAAGGCCTACCAAAATTGCAACATGCTTAAACAGATACCCACAAAGAAAACAGGTTAATAAGGAAAGCATCTTGCAGACTTTAACAAGTTTTCTGACCTGTGTGTTATCAGTTAATTCTCTCTCAGCTTGTTGAAGTTCAAATCGCCCCGCCTGTAAAACTGTCTGAAAAGATTTAATGATTTCTTGTCCGAGTGCTTTCTTATGTTTTAAAACACCTCCCAATGCTGATTTTTTAGGAACACAACTGAAAACAATCATTCCTGACCCCATCTTGCAAGTAAAAACTTTGAGGGGTGGGGGGGGGGGGGAAGCACAGGGCTGCTTGCAGCGTGAGTGGGAAAAGCGGGGAGAAGGTTTCACGGTGCACTTAAGAACAACTAGTAAAACAATTAACTCACATTCCTGACAAGTTGCTTGATTTTCAGAGAGACAGTACACAGGAGCACATAATATGTACTGTAAAACCCGCAAATAACATGCTGATAGCAAACGTTAGCATTCTCTACTGCTAATTTCAACACCAGTGCTTCCTTAACTTCCAAGTTTTCAACCTCCTTATTGATGGCCTCTTGAAGGTGGTCAATAAATTGCATGTAATTCTCATTGGGACCCTGATTAATAGTTGCAAATGATTTGGCTGCTTTGTTGGTTTCAGGCACCTCTCTCATAGCTTGATATTGCTGACTGTTGGATTCACTCGCTAATAGTTGATCTGATCTTTCACACAGTTCTTTTGCCCAATTCTTATCCGGCGACTCCTTCTGCTCTCTCATGGAAGTTGGAGGGTTAAAAGGTGGTAAAAGCAGATACAAATTGATAAAAGGGCTTGTTTACAACTTTAGCATTCTCAGCTTTCACAGGTTCTTTGGGCAAGTTGTCTGATTCCAATCCTTTTGACTTGCTGTTCTCATCAGGGTTTGCTAATAGTGTAGGAGGACACCCGCTCGGCATTTTTCCTCCCCCCACCCCGGACTGCTGAGGTATCGGGGGTGCCAAAAGCACAGCAGGGGATGGAGTAGAGAAGGTATCAAAGACAGGAACCGGGTAAGCTTCACAATTATTTTTAGAGTTCTTATCAAGCTGCAATGCTGCAAAAATTCTGGTAACCGCAGCCCGTTCAGCCTTAAATTCTTTTAAGGTGGAAATTATAAGCTTCCATGTAGTCGCTAATGATTTAGCTTCTTTATCTCCATTGCTAACCTTATCCCATAATTTCTGCCCTATATCATCCCAAAGTTCAATTTTAAAAACCTTCTCAGCTTCTGTCGGGTAGCCGTTAGTTCTACACCGAACCAACAGTCTACGTATGTTACTTTCTTCATATTTAAGTCCTCTCATAGAGAGAATATGCAGGAGGAGTTTAACTATGACTTCTTCCTCAGAGGATATATTTTGCCCCATAGCTTCACTCTTCCCTCCTCCTGCTCCCAGCTGCTCACCTTTTCCGGGGACTTCTTCAACAAATTTATCTGCGGAATGTCCGTACGCCTCCGCCCGGTTCTCAGTCCAGCTGATCCGCCTCCGGCTGGGCCGCTCCAGGCTTTTCCCCGATCTTAGTGAGACGCCGTTTGGAGTATCACGTCGGGGTCACCATTTGTTGGAGCGATAAAGGACTCAGCATTCCGATTCAATGTGAATCACGCAAAGCCATTTATTACAGAAACAAGCCTCCTTATATACGCAACTATTCTCTAATCATGCATCCACGCTCCCAGCATGGATTCGCTAAATGAGTATCATGGGCAGTCCACACGCTGGAGCCCCACCGATGATAGGTCCGATGACTCACGCCATGCTGAGGCCCTGTTAATGAAGAAACGCCCCTCTCTCTTTCTCACAGCAGATTCTGTTCTCAGCTTCTCAAAGTGGCCTTGAGATTCCTTTGGGCCTGACTAATTCAACAACATATCTCCATCTAACCAAACCCCTCCACATTTAGTTTTCTTTCCCATTCCTCCAACAAACACACAAATTCAATGCGAATCAGAGTTTAACAACCTCACTTCTTTTCTGGTCTCAACTTTATTAAATAGCAATAAGAGCAATTACTCTAATGTATAAGGATGCATCCTAAGAGGGGAGCAAGGTGGTATTTTAGTAGCGGAATCGGTTCCCATTTTATAATTATCTCCCCAAACAAAATTCTTTTGGTACCGAATATAAATATGCAAATTAAAATGCTGAACTCAGATATGAAAACCAAATACCAAGGTCAAATATGCAGATAGATCACAGTTACACATATTCAAGACAATATCTCAGTTTTTGCATTGCACCTTTGAACTGCTTACTGCTCAGCCAGGTAGAGGTGCCTCTGGGTCTCCCTGACAAAACAGGTCAGTGCGCGCTGGAGCCCAGTCGGCACCCGCCCCCCCACCACCGCAACAAGCTGGACTGGGCAAGGCTTTTATTAGTGTCTCACCTGGTGTGCTACAACTGTTATTCCAAAACCAGGATTCTTTACTTGGTGTGCATACAAAAGAGCCAAATCCAGCACATTGAGATGAGACACAGCCTATCACAGAGTTGCACAAGTCTGGATACTGGAATAAAGCTAGCATGCTAGAAAGAAAAGTAACAGCTGTCACACACAAAATATTATCATCACATTCACGCAGTAAAGAGCTCACGGTCTTCTGTATAATCACAAAATCTTCTGTATAATCACAAAATGTACATATTCAGTCAATGGATTCTCATGATTTAGCAGTCTGTGAACTTACTGTACCATGTAACAGGCACTTATTTAAACTGTAATGTGCTTAAACAGATACCTACAAAGAAAACAGGTTAATAAGGAACAGTATCTCGCAGAGTTCAGCAAGTTTTCTACAAATTAGGCGGTTGCTCTCATGGCAGGAAAGGCTTCCACCCAGTGCGTTAGTTAGTCTATTATAACCAATAAGTATTTATATATTCCCACTTTGGGCAATTCAGTATAATCCACTTGAATCCTTTCAAAAGATCTATGCTGTTTTTCTTCCCCCTGCGGGTGATTTTCTCATACTTACTTTATTTACTTTTTGACAAGTCAAGCACCCATACGTAATTTGTTTAGCTATTTCAAATATCCCAAAACATCCAAAACACTTCAAAAACTGATCACAGAGAGCTCTGTTTCCCCAATGAGTTTTCTGATGTAGTAAATTTAGAATTCCCCTAACTTAATTTTTGGGGACCATCTCTCTACTATCTGGTAAAAAAAAAAACCATCCCCCATTCTTGAATTCTGCACCTATATTCTCTAATTTTGCTTTTTCTTTTATAGTGAACTTTTTCTCTGCCTTTTTGTTTGTTTGTCTCTTAGAGGTTGTAGGACAATAGGTTTTAAAGATAACATTGCTGCCTGTTTAGCTTCATGATTCACCAAGTTGTTTCCTCTAATTTTAAACCTGGTTCCTCTCTGATGTCCTTTTACATGGACTACTGCTACTGCTGATGATCCTCTAAGGACCTATAAAACTCTAACCACTAGTTCTTGATGTACTAATTCCTTTCCTTGGGTATTTATTAACCCTCTCTCTTTCCAAATTTTCCCAAATGTGTGAACTACTATGTAAGCATACTTTGAATCAATATATATGGTTGATTTTAACTTTGTCCTGCGGTGTTAACACATAAAGTTTTACTTTTAATGTTCCCTGTTCAATTTCTATAGTCATGCCTGATGCCACAATTAAATCTCTCCCCAATAGATTATTTTCAGCCTCTGGGTAAATTCTTTTTTCAGATTCAATTTCCACATTATCCAGTATGGGAACTTTAAAGGGTTCTCCCTTTGCTTCCACTACGAGGGCAGGTTTTTTTTTTTTGTTTTTTTTTTTTTGTTTTTTTTTTTCTTTCTTTTGACTCTCCCTTACTGCGGCTACTAAGATTTTTTCCTTTGCTCTTTGTTTCTCCTCATCTCTTCGAGTTTTTCTAGTTTCTTTCTTATATCTCCTCAGGATTTTGCTACAAACTGGGGGGTCCACTCCCGAGTACGTTTATCCTTTTTCTCAAATACATATATTCCTACAGTTCTCAAACTTCCTTTCCAGCATGAAACATAATCACTCTCTTCTTGACTAAAAGACTCCTTTCTGTTTACATATAAATTTAAAGCTTGACACATCCAATCGTCAAATTATCCAAAAATGGGCCAAAATAAATGCTCTGGCCTAATTTCTTCTTTGGCCCATTCAACCATACAATATTGGATCATCTTTTCTTTACTTTTTTCCCTTGTACTTTCCTCATCTTTCCAGAATTCTAACATCATCCCCAGGGGACTGTCTGGGGGCATACCTGGAAGGTCGCTCCCTCTCGACCTCTTGGGACCACCCTTTCTAGGGTCCTGAAGACCTGGGATTCTCCAGGACTCTAACATCATCCCCAGGGGACTGTCTGGGGGTATACCTGGAAGGTCGCTCCCTCTTGACCTCTTGGGATTTAGTCCCGCTTGGGATCTCTCTGGAGATCCCGTAAACTTCTCTTGGGATCCCTCTAGGGGATCCCAGAAAGGAGAACTTAAGGATTTACTCTTTCCCTGGCCCATCCCAAATGGTGCTCTTTCACTCCTTTGTCCTTTCGCTTCGTCCCTTCGGTGGCCAAGCCCCTCGCGGGGTGTTGGAACCGCACCTAGAAGGACTCCGCACTCGCTTCATAACTGCATTAATGTCTCACACATTCAGCACCATTTAGACCACCCAACCCGGCAGTGCTTACAGTCCGCTGTTTCTGCCGGGGTCTTCGTGCACCTTGAATTACGGGTGTACTGCTGTAATTCGGAGGGAGGGAGCTCAATTCTTTTGCTTATGCTTTAATTTTGAATAACGTTGGTAGCTCTTCGCACACCCGAGTCCAAGAGCCACTATTAAAGTGAGGCGCCCCCCTTGAACCTGGGGTAACACAGAGCTATCCAAGGTTGTCACATCGAGGTCACCAGTTGAAATAACTCACGCTTTTTCCTCATGAATAACAACGTTTAATACAACTCATTAAAAACGTGTTCATTAAAGCATAAGCAAAACAGCACTGGGTGCATGGGGAGTCTGCGCTCTGCCAACATGCATGCCTTAGGTTTCTGATGAACTCTTTTTATTGCCTCGGCTAGTCCTTCTTGCACTCAGACTCCGTGGTTGGTTGTCACTAGGGGTCTTCTCTCTTTCTCATTGGTGGCTGAAGAGTTCCTTCTTCCTCAGTGTCCCCCCTCACAACAGTTTGCCCAACGACCAACTGTAACAATCTTTCCAAATTAAACAGGTGCCATGCCTTATTTGGTCAACAAGAGTCATTTCTGCAGCTTAGCAGAATTTTCCACTTAGCACAAATCATTATCATATTTTTCACAACCGTAATGAGTTGGTTCCACATAGGAGAAATGCGTCGATTAGGAACGACACGTACCAGGACGCAGACAGAAATTCACGCAGAGGCAGAGATCTTGTTCAGGAAGGAGCGCAGAGCCTGGCCAAGCAGAGAGCTGACCTAGGCCTAGGCTGCCTTCTTTATTCACCATTGACAATTTATAGGATTTACAGGTACAGGCCTGGACTAAGATGTTTACAAAAAGGTGCTTTTCCACTAATTGTTATTAAGAACACACTAAACTCATGTGATGTTTGTCTCACTTGTTGTTCCACTCATTCACAGACCCGGCCCAAGGACATTCACACATCCCATGCACTTGGGGGCGGTTATCTGGCCCGAGATACCATTGTCACGAGTCTGGGCTATAACTTTTTACAATTACGAGAAACGTACTTCAAAGTAATCTGTCCAAGGCCCTTTATATGCTATTATGTTAGTATTATGTCTTCGACTGTCCAGATGGTCATGTTAGTATTGATCTTCCTTTATCATCCAGATGACTGGAACCGCACATCTTGCTTTCCCACATTTTACTTTCCAACAGAGAAATGCAGGGCTTGATGTGCCTCATAATAGTATTATAGAGATTTCACAGCTCTGATGTGCTAGGCTTTGGTTCTGAAGCCCAAAACTGGATTATTAAAGCAAAGAATTACAGCTTTTCTTATTTTTCTTATTATTTTTTCTGCGATTATGCTTTCATTCCATACTTGAGCTCCCCCTGTACCATGGAAAATGAGTGGCCGCTGATCTTCCACTTTGCTAAATTATTTGCTGATTGAGTTAAGCCATTTGTCTCCTGCCTCTGCGTGGACCGCATTGAATAGAAAAGCTGCTTAAGAAACAATCAACCCAAATGAAAACATAGTGGAGGTTGCTAATCTGAAGGACTGGCCCATTTCCTTGCCCCCATTGTCTTGCATGCTGAATCCCACTTCTAGAGGGGACTCTGTAAATGTGTTTTATTATGCATATAGAAAGTATTAATGTCACATAAGAAAAATCAACGTTTGGGCTATCTGGTAATCTGCTGCTGTACAAGTCCAGTGCGGCATATTGATTTGCTTAAGCTATTACCTTTCTCTGAAGCCAATTACATTTTAACTGTTTACTCTTCCTCCAGTGCCTTGCGTTCCATGGTCTTTCACCCCAAGCTTGGACACTTTTTCTAGCCATGCCTAAGGAACCAATTATCAGGTTATCTGAAGCAGAAGATTCTGGTGACTCTGTAAGTACTGTGGAAGCTTTTTGTATGCTAAACTGTACCTGTAAATAGTTCCTAATTTATTAGACTCTTTCCTATCCCCTCTTTTCTTCTTGATAGGGCACAACAGGCTATTTTGGGTTTTCTGACGCTATAGTTTCTTGCCTCTAGCTTGCAATGCAATTGAGCTTTTTGACTAAAAGCAGTGATATAAAGCAATGCTCACCTCTGAGTATGTACTTCTGGTGCAAAATGCAGCGTTGTTTCGGAGCGCAGTCTGATGCCTTTTGTCATGGTTTATAGAGTAAGAGTACTACTACTAGTAGTACTTTTTCTAATACGGAGAAAATGGCTTGGGGTCTTTGGTAGGTCAGGGGTGAGGAAGGGCAAAACTGGCTGAGAGGTGCTGGATGTTTTTTTTTTAGCTATGAAAGTCAAGTTCAAAGACTCTGTAAACCCATGCAAAAGGCAGCCTAAAGTTTATTTTGCACCAGAATTGCTTATGTTGCCTGAAGTTATAATGGGGGCTTTAACCCAGAGACAAACTTAGCTTTTGTGACTGTTATGCAGCCTGCTAGTGTCTAGCCTGAAGAAAATGGCATAGCTCTGTTTTTCCCCCACAGTGGTGTGCATAATCGGTCTTTGTAGCTTTGCTTGGAAAATGTCAGTTGCAGGTGGGTGGACAGACAGTAATTTGAAGCGCAATGGTTGAATTGGTAGGAATGGGCTAACTGGTTTCTCTGTGTGGTTATCTGTTCTCATTCCTTCCCTTCGTGCCCTTTCTCCTCTTTGCGTGTGGCTTTTTATTTTATTTATTTATGGTTCTGTACTTCCTTCTCCAGCTTCTTAGGCATTTAATGATTGTGGGCAAGAAGCGTGCTGCTCACCTGGGCCTGACCAATGGATTCCGGATGGTTGTGGATGAAGGGCCTGAGTGTGGGCAGTCTGTCTGTCGCGTACATCTACCTATTCTAGGTGGTTGTGAGTTGGGCTGGCCGCCTGGCTAAGATTTTTGCACCGCGGGAGTTGCTGCATGTGTACGAGTGGCCACTGAATGGATTTTGTTTGTTGCCCGTCAATCTCGACACAGTTGATGTCTGATTTTGTGTGATGTGTGTCTGTGGAAAGTACTAAAAGCTTTGAGCAGCGGTTGCACAATAAAGATTTAGCATGGGGATATCATCTCTGTCTTGTGCGTTTTTACTGAGGGAAATAGTTGTATGAGTTAAAATGGTGTCTCCCCTGAGCTTAAGTATGTGGAACATTTCAGTCCGTTAACAGTGTTCTATAGATAGATAATGATTTGCCCAGTCATTTGAAACGTGATGCTGGAACTGCTTAGCAATAGTCTCCTGCATCTTGTAGGAAGCAAACTCTTTGCTTTTTGGAAGTAGTATGCAAATGTACTTGAAGCCAGCTGTCATGGTTTAAATCAAGCTAGCAATATAACCACCATAGCTGCTCGCTCACTTCCCCCCATCCTGCATGCGTGAGAGAATCAAAAGGGAAGGGAGAAACTTGGATTGAGATAAACAAACACAGTTTAATAAAATAACACCAATGTACTAATAGTCATATATAGAAAATGGAAAATAGAATCTAAAATAAAAGAGAGAGAGAAGAGAGAAAAAGACTGTAAGGTCCAGAGGCCTGTGCAAAATGGCAGGATGGCCAGAGGCCAAAATAAAGTCCTGAACAGAACTCTCCCAAACGGGTCTCTGGCCCGGCTCTGACAAAGAGCTAGCTGCAAGATCTTGACTCTCCTTAAGTATGAAGCATGATGCTAATGGCGTGGAATATTCTTATTGATCAGTCTGGATGTCGGTCATGGTCTGCCCCATCTATGCCCCCCTTACTAGCTGCCTCATGCCTGTGGGCAGAGCACTCGGAACTGTTCTTGGCTCTCGGACCAGAGCAATTAAAACCATTTACTCTGTCCCAGGCTGTTATCTTCTTGTTCTCCAATTAAATCTAAATGATGACCGTGCTAGCTATGAAAAAAAATTCTAACTGCATGAAAAAATTAACTCACTTTCAGTCAAACCAGCACACCAGTGTAGGCTGCTGCTAAAACGGTAGAAAATACCATATGTGACGCTACAGGTGTGCCATACAAGGGTGGTTTCGGCACAGTGCAATGTGTTGGAAGCATCCAACTCCTGTTGGAGTGCTTTATCAATGGCTGTGTTTTATGGCCTCTCAGTCAGCGACGTGCAACAAGCACAGCAACGGCTACAGAGAAACTGCCAGATATTTTAACGTGGTGAAACGAAGAGCGCAGCAGTGGCTATGTTAAGAGCTGAGCCTAGGCATGGATTGAGGAGATGAGGAGGGAATCCTGTAGCCGGGCAAAACTGTGGTCATGCTGAGAGAATTGCTGTGAACCAGCTGATCTTGTGAGAGGGGCTGATGCAGAGGGGGCATTGCCAGGAGCAACCAAGGAAGATTCAAATGGCCTCCTAGGGAGCGTAGCAAACAAGGCCAGCAAACAGGGGTGAGGCAGTTAGTGTGGCAGTTTGCGCTGAAGGGTGAGTGGGTAGGGTGAGGAAGCTTTGCTGGCTCAAGTGATTACCTCAATTGGTTTTCGTCACCCTCGCAGAAGGAGCCAACTATGGTACCCACTCGGGGCAAAGGTAAGTACTCTGCACTCAACAACATAGAGGTAACAACCCAGACAGAGCTGCCATGGGAACATGCAGCCACCCAGACCTCAGTCTGCAGAGTATGCCAGAGCCTTTCACTGGTATAGAGTGGCAGTAGAGAAAACATTTGTGTGAGGTGTGAGAAGTTGGATGACCTCCTCAGCCTGGTAGTAGAACTGAAAGAGGAGTTAGAAAGGTCGAGAAGTATCAGGGAGCTGGTAAAGGAAATCGACCTGTGGGATCAAGCTTTGGTCACCCACAGACAGATAAGACCACCAGCAAGAAATGAAGATCAAGGGATTCCTGTATCCTCCCCTTGCCTGACTGAAAAAATCAGGGCAAGGGAAAGGGATGAATGGAATAAAGTCCACACTTGGGTTGGCAGGAGAAACACCCCCTTACCCACCCCACCCTCCCGGGTGCCTCCGTTCAACAGGCATGAGGCTCTGGATGTGGAATGCAGTGACACGAGGGATAGGGGGCAATGGCAGCGTGTTCCTGCTCGGCGTAGAAGGAGGAGGGTCCCTTTTGTGACCACCCCACCTTCCCAGGTTCCCTCGCAAAACAGGTATGAGGCCTTGCAAGTGGAACCAAGCAACAACATTGAGGGAGGCGGTTCCGCTAAGTTGGAAGTGCCGCAGAGGATAAGTCATTCTGTGCCCTCCATCAAAACAGCTCCCACAAAGGAAAAAAGGTGGGTTGTGTTCGTGGGAGACTCCCTTCTAAAGGGAACAGAAGGCCCTATATGCAGGCTAGACCCACTTCTTCGGGAAGTCTGATGCCTCCCTGGGGCCAGCGTTAAAGACATAAAAAGTAAACTTCCTGCCCATGTTAGGCTCTCAGACTATTATCCCCTAATAATTTTTCAGGTAGGCAATGATGTAAGTGAAAAGGGAAAACGAAAGGCAATCAAGAGAGACTTCAGGATCTTGGGATGACTGATCAAAGGGTCAGGAGCACAAGTAGTGTCCCCTCTGTCCCCACAGTTGCAGGGTTTCAGGAGGAAAGATGCAGGAAGACCGCCAGATCAGTACCTGGCTGTGGGACTGGTGTCACTGGCAGAATTTTTTGGTTTTGATCATGGGCTGGGTTACACGGCACCTGGTCTGCTAGCAAGAAATATGACACACCTGTCTCAAAAAGGGAAAAGGATCCTGGGGCAGGAGTTAGCAGGACTCATTGAGAGGACTTTAAACTAGATTTGAAGCGGGGAGGGGAGGAAACCAGATGTGGCAGAAGCATACCCAAGGGCGGCATGCCAGCATTTGAGGGAAGGGGTGCTAGCGAGGCCCTTCAGACTGCCATCCCAGTGGAGGTAGGGAATGGAGAGCCACGCAGTAGGATAAACACAAGGGTTAATGATCTGTCAGAAATCGTGGAAGCACTTGAGGATGGCCACCAAGGAATTTAGGGCTTCTCACCAGAAAAAGGTGGCGGGATTAATGGCCCAGCTGAAGTGCATCTGTATGAATGCACACAGCATGGGCAACAAACAGGAGGGGTGGGAAGCCATTGTGAGGCAGAAAAGCTATGATATAGTAGCCATCTCAGAAACATGGTGGGATGATTCTGACAACTGGAGTGCTGCATTAGATGGTTATAAAATCTTCAGAAGAGATAGGCAAGGAAGGAGAGGAGGTGGGGTAGCCATGTATGTCAGGGGGTGTTATGATAGTCTGGAGCATGATGAGGGTGATGATAGGGTTGAGTGTCTATGGGTGAGAATCAAGGGGAAGAGCAACAAGGCAGATATCCTGGTAGGAGTCTGTTACAGACCACCCAACCAGGATGAAGAGGCAGATGAAATATTTTGCAGGCAGCTGGGAGAAGTCTCCCAATCGCTAGCCCTTGTTTTTGTGGGGGACTTAAACCTACCGAATGTCTGCTGGAAATAAAACACAGCAGAGAGGAAGTAGTCTAGGAGGCTCCTGGAGTGTATGGAGGACAACTCCTTGACACAGCTGGTCAGCGAACCTACTGGGGAAGGTACCCCGCTGGATCTGTTGTTTGTAAATAGAGAAGGACTTGTGGGCAATGTGTTGGTTGGAGGTCACCTTGGGCATAGTGATCATGAAACGATTGAGTTTTCTGTTCTTGGAGAAGTAAGGAGGGTGGTCAGCAGAACTGCTACTTTGGACTTCCGAAGGGGAGACTTTGATCTGTTTAGGAGGCTGGTTGGCAGAGTCCCTTGGGAGGCAGTCCTGAAGGACAAAGGAGTCCAGGAAGGCTGGTCTCTCTTCAATAAGGTAATCTTAGAGGCACAGGAGCAGGCTGTCCCCATGTGCCCAAAAGCGAGCTGGCGGGGAAGAAGGCTGGCCTGGCTGAATAGAGAGCTGTGTCTGGAACTTAGGAATAAAAAGAAAATTTATAACCTTTGGAAGGAGGGGCAGGTGACTCAAGAGGAATACAAGAACTCTGTGAGGTTATGCAGGGAGAAAATTAGAAGGACCAAAGCCCAACTAGAACTTAATCCCAGCCACTGTTGTAAAAGGCAACAAGAAATGTTTCTATAAATATATCAGCAACAAAAGAAAGGCTAAGGAGAATCTCCATCTCCTGATGGATGTGAGGGGAAACAGTGACAGAAGATGAGGGAAAGGCTGATGTACTAAATATCTTCTTTGCCTTAGTCTTTAATAGTAAGACCAGTTGTGCTCCAGGTACCCAGCCCCCTGAGCCAGAAGACAGGGATGGGGAGCAGAATGAAGCCCCAATAATCCAAAGGGAAATGCTTAGCAACCTGCTACACCACTTGGACACCCAAAAGTCTATGGGGCCGGATGGGATACACCCAAGGGTGCTGAGGGAACTGGCGGAGGTTATCACTAAGCCACTTTCCATTATCTATCAGCAATGTTGGCTAACTGGGGAGGTCCCAGTTTACTGGAAGTTGGCAAACATGATGCCCATCTACAAGAAGGGCCGAAAGGAAGATCCAGGGAATTACAGGCCTGCCAGTCTGACCTCAGTGCCGGGGAAGGTCAGGGAGCAGATCATCCTAAATGCCATCACACAGCACATACGAGACAACCAAGCGATCAGTCCCAGTCAGCATGGGTTTATGAAAGGCAGGCAACCTGATCTCCTTCTATGACAAGGTGACCCACCTTGTAGATGAGGGAAAGGCTGTGGATATTGTGTACTTAGACTTCAGTAAGGCCTTTGACACTGTATCCCACGGCATTCTCCTGGAGAAGCTGACAGCTCATGGCCTGGATGGGTGTACTCTTTGATGGATAAAGAACTTGCTGGATGGCTGGGCCCAAAGAGTTGTGAATGGAGCCAAATCCAGTTGGCAGCCGGTCATGAGTGGTGTTCCTCAGGGCTCAGTATTGGGGCCAGTTCTGTTTAATATCTTTATCGATGATCCAGATGAGGGGATTGTGTGGGAACGGCAGGACATGCAGGTCCAGCCACTTGTATGATAAAGGAAGATCAATACTAACATGACCATCCAGAGCGTCAAAGAAGAAATACTACTAACAAGATTAAATCACAGCAATCAGTCAAAACAGTGAGAATGATATCTCAGGCCAGAACACCGCCCTTAGGATGTATGGCGTGTGAGTGTTGGGCCTGGGCGTGTGTGTTTGGAATAACATTTTTTGAAAAAAACGTTCTGTTTAACCTCTTGGTCCAGGCCCATATCTTTAAAGCTATAAATGGAGAAAGGCTAATTAAAGAAGGCTCAGGCCAGCTCAGGTCTGCTCTGCCTGGTTCTGCTCTCGCTGCCAACAAGAACGCTGTGTCTGTGCGTCTCTGTCTATGCATCTCTGTATGCGTCGTTCTCATCGCCACGGATTGAGTGCACCCTTAGTAAGTTTGCAGACGACACTAAGTTCAGTAGGAGTGTTGATCTGCTTGAGGGTCAGAAGGCTATACAGAGGGATCTGGACCGGCTGGATTGTTGGGCTCAGGCCAATTGTACGAGGTTTAACAAGGGCAAGTCCTGGGTCCTGCACTTGGGTGACAACAACCCCAGGCAGCACTACAGGCTCGGGGAACAGCGGCTGGAAAGCTGCCTAGCAGAAAAGGATCTGGGGGTGTTGATTGACAGCCAGCTGAATATGAGCCAGCAGTGTGCCCAGGTGGCCAAAAAGGCCAACAGCATCCTGGATTGTATCAGGCATAGTGTGGCCAGCAGGACTAGGGAAGTGATTGTTCCACTGTACTTGGCGCTGGTGAGACCCCATCTTGAATGCTGTGTTCAGTTTTGGGCCCCTCATTATAAGAAAGACATTGAAATACTAGAGAGAGTGCAGAGGAGGACGATGAAGCTGGTGAGGGGCCTGGAGCACAAGTCTTATGAGGAGTGGTTGAGGGAACTGGGGCTGTTTAGCCTCGAGAAAAGAAGGCTGAGGGGAGACTTCAGTGCTGTCTACAACTATCTGAAAGGAGGTTGTAGCATGGAGGGTGTTGGTCTCTTCTCCCAAGTAGCAAGTGATAGGACAAGAGGAAACGGTCTCAAGTTGTGCCAGGGGAGGTTTAGACTGGATATTAGGAAAAAATTCTTCACAGAAAGGGTTGTCAGGCATTGGAACAGGCTGCCCAGGGAAGTGGTGGAGTCACCATCCCTGGAGGTGTTTAAATGGCATATAGATGAGGTTCTTAGGGACATGGTTTAGTGCTAGAGTTAGGTTATGGTTGGACTCAATGACCTTGAAGGATCTCTTCTAACCAAAGTGATTCTATTTTTATATTATTCTATTCTATGGTTCTGGTATCCCTTTTCTGGTGAGGAGGGATATGGTAGGAGAAAACAATTGGTCCGAATGGCAGTTCTGGTGCTTCTCTGACAGAGTGGAATATCTCTTCTGTCAGTTTGGGTCAGTTGTCCTGGCTCTGTCCCCTCCCAACCTCTTGCCCACCCCCAGCTCACTGGATGGTGGAGGTGGGGGTGGTTGGAGAGACCGTCTTCATGCTGTGAGAGCAAATCAGAAGTACATCACGAGACGGCAAATTTAATCTTTAACAGCTATTAAAAAAGGGAGATGTGCATGGCAAAGCAGGGCAATCCTTCACTATATTACTGAGGCATCTGAGATGCCCGCTGGAAGGCATCTTCTTCTCTTCTATATCCCCAAGCCATCAGGTGAAGTTTGGTGACACAGGCGTGTTAAGTAAGCTGAGGGCTTCACTTATCTTTCATCTTCCCGGGGAGGAGATGGAAATTATTTACCTGAAGTAGGTGGAAACTGACACATGACTGTGGCAGTACACTGTCCCCCTACCTCTCCCCCCTCCCCCCCCCTCGCTGAGAACTGATGTGGCAGCTGCATGTGTGCACACCTCCCTCCTCTCCTTCAATGGGGCAAGTTAATGGTCCTTATTGGGAGACCCAGGCCAGAGTCATTAGGAGAGAGGAGGGGGCTCATGTAGCCACAGTAGGGGGGTGCAGAGGTGCACGTAGCCACAGTAGGGGGGTGCAGAGAAGCCGCGAAGCTTCTAGACTGCCCACAGCCAGATCTGACACGGCTATAAATGGGGTCCGCCGAGGCTGCCTTTTGTGTGGTCCTCTTGGAGCGCGGGCCAAATGCTGCCGCCGAGAACCTTCCCGGGACTGGGATACCGTCTAAGGTAACCTCCCGAAAGAAAAATGGGACTGCCTCGTCTCCACGTGTGGGTGAGTGATAACTTAGATATTTCCTCACCAGATAAGCGAGTGTATTAAATAATTCCTCGCCACTTGGGTGGATGTTTTCCTCACTAGACACGTGAGTGTATTCCATGCTTAAATATAAGCACGTGTATTTTCTTTAATAATTCCTTGCCAGATTCAGGCAAGCGTATATCCTTAATATAATTTCTCCCTAAACACGTGGGTGTATTTTTTTCCTGGAGTCAGGGACGGCTCTGGCATTGTTTTTGGTGAGCCACGTGTATACACACTGTGGATCTCCATTATTCTTATTTGCTGTACCCCAATAATTTCCTCAAAGTTGATATCCGAATCTGTATTTTATGTTACCGGAGTGACTGATTGTATAAACCCCGTTTCTAATTGGTTGTTTTCCCGGACTTTCCCGGACAGAATAAAAGCCCGTTTTGGACCTGGTTGTCCGCCTAAAACTAACTTCGGGGTCCCTCCGTGACAATGACGTTTCCTTGAAATTACACTGGTGCAGTGTTTGCTTGCTGACTGACTGAGCCAGGTAGCGATCTATTGTTTTGTCAGTGTAAACTCCCTAAGGTATCTAGAAGGTGTTCCTTCTTCTGGGGGCAGGGGAATTCTGAAGAAGGAAAGTATGACTTATACATTCAGAGAGACTGGGTGATTGGATGATTATCATAGGTTTTAGAAGTCTGTGGTGCCTGGTGGAATTTGTCTTGCCTCGCAGACATTGTTGCTGATACTGGGCTCCAAACCAGAGAGAGTGAAGGGCTGTTAAACAATGATCCAATGAAGAATCGTAGAGTCCTAGAGCAGCCCAGGTGGGAAGGGACCTGGAAAGAACATCTGCTCCAACCTTTTGTGAGAACAGGAGCACAGATGAGATTATCTAGCACCCTATCTAAAGGCATCTTGAAAACCTCCAGCGATGGGGACTCTACCATGTCCCTGGGGAGGCTGTTCCAGTGGATGATTGTTCTTACAGTAAAAACCAAAAATTTACAGAGTCACCGAATGGTTGGGGTTGGAGGGGACCTCTGGAGATCATCTAGTGTAACCCACCTGCTAAAGCAGGTTCACCTAGAGCAGATCACACAGAAATGCGTTCAGGTGGGTTTTTAATGTCTCCAAGGAAGGAGACTGCACAACCTCTCTGGGCAGCCTGTTCCAGTGCTCTGTCACCCTCAAAGTAAAGAAGTTTCTTCCCATATTCATATGGAACCTCCTATGTTTCAGTCTGTGCCCATTGCCCCTCATCCTATTGTTAGGCACCACTGACAAGGGTCTAATCTCATTTTCTTGACACCCAACCTTGAGATATTTATAAGCATAACTAAGATCCCTTCTCAGCCTTCTCCAGGCTGAACAGACCCAGCTCTCTCAGTCTCTCTTCATAAGAAAGATGCTCCAGTCATAGTTGGAGCCCTCTGCTGGACTCCCTTCAGTAATTCCTTGTCCTTCTTAAACTGGGGAGCCCAGAACTGGACACAGTACTCCAGATGCGGCCTCACCAGGGCAGAGCAGAGAGGGAGGATAACCTCCCTTGACCTGCTGGCCACACTCTTCCCAATGCACCCCAGGATACCATTGGCTTTCTTGGCCACAAGGGCACATCGCTGATTCTTGATCAACCTGTTGTTGACCAGGACTCCCAGGTTCTTCTCTGCAATGCTGCTTTCCCACACATCAACCCCTAACCTGTATGGTGCCTGGGGTTATTCCTCCCCAGATACAAGAACCTACACTTGTTCAACTTCATTAGGTTCTTCTCTGCCCAGTTC
Organism: Patagioenas fasciata; assembly: GCF_037038585.1. NCBI lineage: Eukaryota > Metazoa > Chordata > Aves > Columbiformes > Columbidae > Patagioenas > Patagioenas fasciata. The sequence goes on from NC_092559.1 coordinate 31,693,266, forward strand.
TCCAGCCTGTCCAGATCTCACTGAATGGCAGCACAGCCTTCTGGTGTATCAAACACTCCTCCCAGTTTTGTATCATCAGCAAACTTGCTGAGGGTACACTCAGTCTTTTCATCCAGGTCACTGATGAACAGGTTGAACAAGACTGGACCCAGTACTAACCCCTGGGGAACCCCACTAACTACAGACCTCCAACTAGACTCTGCACCATTGATCACAACCCTCTGAGCTCTGCCATACAGCCAGTTCTTGATCCATCTCACCGCGCACTCATCCAACCTACACTTCCTGAGCTTATCTATGAGGATGTTGTGAGAGACAGTGTCAAAAGCCTTGCTCAAGTCACGGTAGACAACATCCACTGCTCTTCCCTCATCTACCCAGCCAGTCATACCATCATAAAAGGCTATCAGGTTGGTCAAACATGATTTCCCTTTGGTGAACCCATGCTGACTACTCCTGATAACCTTCTTTTCCTCCACATGCTTGGGGATGATGTCCAGAATGAGTTGTTCCATCACCTTTCTAGGGATGGAGGTGAGGCTGACTGGTCTGTAGTTTCCTGGGTCCTCCTTCTTGCCCTTTTTGAAGACCGGAGTGATGTTGGCCTTCTTCTAGTCCTCAGGCACCTCTCATCCATGACGTTTCCAAGATGATGGAGAGTGGCTTAGCAATAACATCTTCCAGCTCTCTCAGCACTCATGGGTGCGTCCCATCAGAGGCCATGGATTTGTGGGTGTCCAGTTTGCCTAACAATCTCTAACCTGATCCTCTTCAACCAAGGGAAAGTTTTCTTTTCTCCAGTCTTTCTCTCTTACCTCCAGGGTCTGGGATTCCTGAGGGCTTGTCTTAGCAGTAAAGATGGAAGCAAAGGCAATATTCAGTAATTCTGCCTTCTCTGTATCCTCTATCACCAGGGCACCCACCTCACTCAGCACTGGACCTACATTTTCTCTAGCCTTCCTTTTGCTCTTGATGTACTTGAAGAAGCCCTTCTTTGTGGAATATCTTACAGACAGTCACCTTGAGTTATTGGAACGTCCTTGACTAAAATAGAATGAGGAACCAGGATGATTTTCTACAAGATAAGAGGAGGTCGATGAAACACTGTCAGCATGATATTTACTGTGGATGGGTTTCTATTAGACGGAGACTTGTTATTGAACTAGACAGGCCCAAAGGAATTTCAAGGCCACCTTGGAAAACTGAAAACAGGATCTGCTGTAGAAGCAAAACAATTCAGCAGCTACAAGGCAGCAACACGACGTAAATCAACAGACCTATCAGCAGTGAGACTCAGACGCATGGACAGTTCGTGAACATAGATGATATCCAATCAGTTAATGCATGCTTGGAGCGTGGACGCGTGATCAGAAAATAACTGCATATATAAAAAGGCTTGTTTCTGTAATAAATCGGCTTTGCATGATTCACATATTGAATCAGAATGCTGAGTCCTTTATTCGCTCCAACAATTTACAGTGTGTTAGCCAAACTGCCAGAGCGTGTGCAAGATTAAATAAACCAATTGCGAGATAGCTTTAAGTGCATGAACAGCTAGCATAAACCAATCGAAACAGAAAGTTAAATGTGTGTACGATAGCTACCAGCTATAAATGTAAGTGCCTTGCCTAAATAAAGGGTCTTTTGGTTCACCTGCACCAGGAGTCCGTGTCGTCAATCCCTCAAATGGTGACCCCAACGTGATAGGGTCACAGAAACACTGAAGCGAGCGTCTGGAGGGACTCCAGCCGAACGATCATCTCGACAGCTGGACTGATCGAGAAACACGCCTGGGCAATCACCGTCTCACGAATACAGGTGAGCGGCTGGATAGTTAAATATGGGATCTAATTTGTCTGCAGAAGAAGAAGCTATAGTGAAACTATTTTTGTGAATTTTACAAAAGCAGAGAATAAAATATGAAGAACATATTGTTAAGTTAATGCTAAAATGGTTTAAACGGCACTCCAACAACAGTAGCAGCAGTCTTTGATTCAGACACTATTCCCAAGTGCTGACTGATTTGCTGTACAATTTTTGAAATAAAATGTGGCCCTTTATCAGAGGATATATCAGCTGGAACTCCAAACCTTGGTATTATTTCTTGTACTAATGTTTTAGTTACCTGCCGAGCTTTTGCTGTTCTGGTAGGGAGTGCTTCTGACCAACTTGAAAAGGTATCAGTACCAACAAATATCGGCACCCCCCTTTTCTTGGGAGTTCCGAAAAATCAATTTGCCATTATTGCATATGTTTATATAATGCTTCTGCTACTAAAGGCCAAACTAAATAGGAGGTAACAATAAGTTTTCCCTTGTGGGGTGTGAGCCCACCCTTCCTCATTATATGATTCCTCTAAATCTATAATAAGTTTCTGGCCTTCCTTAGTATATTCTGGCTTACCTTCTAAAATAACCTGCCCGTCGGGGACTAGGGCACTTTCTACTTTTATCTTTTGCTTAGGCACCAGTTTTGCCTCTCTGTCCACCAGCTCATTTCCTCTTTCCAATTCCGAGCTCACTTTCTGGTGCGCCTTGATATGCATGATTGCCACCTTCTTAGGAAGTTGAGCTGCCAGTATTTCTTCTGCATGTTTGATATGTTTGCCTTGAGAGTTCAAGAGTCCTTTTTCTTTCCAAATTGTTCCGTGCGCATGCACAACCCTGAAAGCATACTTAGAGTCTGCATAAAAGTTCACAGTTTTACCTTCAGCTAGTTCCAGAGCACAAGTAAGGGCGATTATTTCTGCCTTTTGTGCTGAAGTATTTTAGGCAGAGGTCCAGATTCCATCACTTCATGACTAGTAGTTCTAGCATAACCAGCATGCCTTTCACCGTTCAGGATATTGCTGCTGTCGTACATAAAGCAGTTCTCAGTTTTCTCCATAGGATTGCCCTTTAGATCTGGTCGGCTGGAGTATGTTGCTTCGATGGTTTCCAGGCAATTATGATGAACTGGTTTTCCAATGTAACCACTGAGGAAAGAAGCTGGATTGACAATGTTAGTGACGATGATTTAGCCTGATATTTGAGAAATCTTTGTGGGAAAGCCAATGTCCCATTGCTCATTTAATCCTCTCAAAGTCTCTAGCAACAAGTGCCATGGCGTTAACAGTTGTTTCTTTCCATCTTTGGGTAGTGCTTTGCCGCATAGTAACATCCTTCGTAAAGTCAATTCCAGAAGGCTAATACCCTCCTTCTTCAGAAGCAACTTTCATGTAGATAATATAAGTTCCCCCTCCTGTTCCCAGCAGCTCACCTACTCTTGGTGTTGTGTCTTTTCAAGGATCCGGATCTTTGGCAGCTCCCCCCTGCTACTCTATCAGCTGTACTGGGCTCCGTCTCCACATCTCGTTCGTCTTCGGCTGTCACAGCTTCACCTCTGTCTCTTCTTCATGCGAAATCCTCTTCATGCAGGATCACGTTGGAGTCACCATATGTCGCGGTTTCTTTCTTTCTTTCCCATGACCTCCATAACTAGCAGAAGAAGTCTCTTACAACCATTTAGCACAGAATAAGTCTATTAAGAGATTTTTGGTTTAATTTCCCAGCTTTATCAGAACTACGGATCCACTGGGGATGCCTTTAAATTTCACCCTCAGACTCCTTCATTCAGAATTACAGTTCTCCAACAGCAACATTGCTGGGGGGTGGACTAAAGCCCCTCTTTCGCCGCTTTAGCAGTGGGCAGATAGATTTTTCCTTTTTTTTTATTTTTTTTAATTTTTTTTTAATTTTATTTCTCTTCTCGCTGCAGTTTAGATACAGGCAAGGACATGCAGGTGGTATAATCACTGGTACCAAGTGGGAGTTGCCAGGCCCTAGCAGACTCCTCAGTTACAATGAGCTGAGTTTATCTTGCAGCTTGACACAGGCCTGAAATGTATGTTCAAGCTGTACACCACAGGCCTGGGATATTTTGCTTTTTTATTTTACCATATCATTCCAGCCATAGTACACTTTATATGCAGTTCCTATTAGGTGAGCAATAGTTACATTCCTCAGCCCCATTTACCTTTTGCAATTTCTTACAGGTGTCAATAAACAGCTTATTAACCACCAATCCATTATTTTCAATTTCCTAGATCCGAATGAGTTAATATTCTACCAACTTTTAAATACAACCTCTCCCAGGTTCACATCCATCATAGCATTTACTTTTCTTTCCCATATCTGCAGCTAGCATGTAAATTCAATGTGAATCAGAGTTTAACAACTTAAATTCTTTTCTCGTCTCAAAATTGTTAGATAAAAATAAGAGGAAATTAACTTACAGTACTGTACTTCATCCCATTTTTTCCAAAGATCTGCAGAACAACAGTAATTGCAATACAGCACTATAACCCAGAATCCCACATTCAAGCCACACGTGAATACAATATTGTTTCAAACTTTCTTTTCTTAGAGGATTCCCCCACAAATCTACTCTAATGTGTAAGGATGCATCCTAATGGGGAGCAAGGTGGTACTTTAGTACCTGAACCAAATTTTAGCATTGCACCTTTGATCTGCTTACTGCTCAGCCAGGTAGAGGTATCGCTGGGTCTCCCTGACAAAACAGGTCAGTGCACGGTGGAGCCCCATTGGCACCTGCCCCCCCTGGTGCCCTAGCAAATTGAACTGGGCAAGGCTTTTATTAGTGTCTCATCTAGCGTGCTACAACTGTTATCCCAAAAACAGGATTCTTTACCTGGTGCGCATACAAAAGAGCCAAATTTAGTACACCGAGATGAGACACAGCCTATCAGAGAGTTGCGCAAGTCTGGATACCAGAATAAAGCTAGCATGCTAGAAATAAAAGTATCAGCTACCACGCACAAAATCTTATAATCACATTCACGTGGTAAAGAACTGAATTACTCATGGTCTTCATATCATCACAAAATGTACATTTTGAATCCACGGATTCTCGTGATTTAGCAGTCTGTGAACTTACTGTACCATATAACTGGCAAAGACTTATGAAACTGTAATGTGCTTAAACAGATACCTACAAAGAAAACAGGTTAATAACGAAAAGCATCTCACAGAGTGTTCTGCAAGTTCTCTGTGACTTGTGTGTTATCAGTTAGTTCTCTCCCAGCTTGTTGAAGGTCAAACCATTCCACCTGTAAAACTGTCTGCAACGATTTAATGATCTCTTGCAAAGATTTATTTTTTGTCCTGCTCTTCTCACTTTAAAAACAACATACATTGTAACAAAGTATTATACTTCAAGGTTCCATTCTCTGGCCACTTCTTCTAGTCATCTAACTTACACAGCGGACACCATTGATTACAATATTTCGCAAGATCCTCCTTCCTTGTATTTCCAAGTACTTTCCAAAACTCCAAATATCTAGCAGGTGAGGCAAAAAGCCAGCTTGGTTGAGCAGGGATCTTCTTCTTGAAATACAGCAAAAAAAGAAATTACATGGTCAGGGGAAGTAAGGTCAGGCAACATGGGAGTAGTACAGAGATGGTGCTTGCCACTTGTGGTGGTTTGACTGAAAATGGGTTATTTTTCTTCATGCAGTTAGAAATCTTTCTTTTTCATAGCTAGCACGCTCATCATTTGAACTTAGTTTGAGAACAAGAGATAACACCCTAGCACAGAGTTTATGTTTTTAATTGCTCTGGTCGGAGAGCCAAGGACACCTGAGTGCTCTACCCACAGGTGTGAGGCATCAAGGAAGGGGGGTACGGATGGGGCAGAGCTTGACTGACATCCAGACTGATCAGTAAGAGTATTCCATCCCATTAGCGTCATGCTTCATACTTAAGGAGATCTCTTGGTCCAGGCCCATATCTGTAAATCTATAAATTGAGAACTGTTAATAAAAGTGATCTCAGCCTGGCTCAGCTTGGCCTTGTATCTGTGCATCTCTGTCTGCGTCTGTATGCATTGTTCCTCATCGCCGCAAATGGTGACCCGTGTGAGTGTCTGACCCCTGTGAGGCTCTTCATCTAGCAGAGTGTGTATGGCGGTAACCATGCAATCCAGTGGGTGAGTAAATTTTTGTGGCCACACATCCCTGGGTATAACAGGGATAAGCAGTCCTCACTGAATGAGAGAGCTGTGGGACTGAGTTAGTATGGGACAAGCTGCTTCCCCTGTACATAAGCTATATCTGCAAGTTTTATAGCACATATTACGTGTTTCTGTGTATTGCCTTTCTGAAAATCAAACAACTTGTCAGGAATGTAAGTAAATTGTTTTATTGGTTGTTGTTACAACTCTCTCTTTATGGTGTTGTTTGTGTAAAAACACTGTAAGGCTTCTTCCCCCCTTCTCCCACTTACGCTGTACGCCGCTCTGTGCTTCCCTCTCCTCTTACCCCTTCTCATGGTTTTTACTTAGAAGATAGGCTCAGGAACGTCTGTTCCCAGTGGTGTTCTTAACAAATCAGTATTAGGGTGTGTTTTCACAGTATCACAGTATGTTTGGGATGGGAAGGGACCTCAAAAGATCATCTAGTCCAATCCTCCTGCTGGAGCAGGAACGCCTAGGTGAGGTCGCACAGGAACATGTCCAGGTAGACCTTGAATGTCTCCAGGGAAGGAGACTCCACAACCTCCCTGGGTAGCCTGTTCCAGTGCTCTGTCACCCTCACTGAGAAGAAGTTTTTTCTCAAATTTAAGTGGAACCTCTTGTGTTCCAGCTTGATCCCATTACTCCTTGTCCTATCGTTGTTTGCCACCAAGAAGAGCCTGGTTCCATCCTCATGGCACTCACCCTTTATATATTTATAAACATTAATAAGGTCACCCCTCAGTCTCCTCTTCTCCAAACTGAAGAGACCCAGCTCCCTCAGCCTTTCTTCATAAGGGAGATGCTCCACTCCCTTAATCATCTTTGTTGCCCTACGCTGGACCCTCTCCAGCAGTTCCCTGTCCTTCTTGAACTGAGGGGCCCAGAACTGGACACAATATTCCAGATGGGGTCTCACCAGGGCGGAGTAGAGGGGAAGGAGGACCTCTCTCGATCTACTGACCACTCCCCTTGTAATACACCCCAGGATGCCATTGGCCTTCCTGGCCACAAGGGCACAGTGCTGGCTCATGGTCATCCTGTTGTCCACCAGGACCCCCAGGTCCCTTTCCCCTACACTGCTCTCTAATATGTAATTTCCCAACCTATACTGGAACCTGGGGTTGTTCCTGCCCAGATGCAGGACTCTACACTTTCCCTTGTTAAATTTCATCAGGTTATTCCCTGCTCAACTCTCCAACCTGTCCAGATCCCGCTGGATGGCAGCACAGCCTTCTGGCGTGTCAGCCACTCCGCCCAGCTTAGTGTCATCAGCAAACTTGCTGATAGTACACTCAATTCCCTCGTGCAAATCGTTAATGAATATATTGAATAATATTGGCCCCAGTACTGACCCCTGAGGCACTCCACTAGATACTGGCCTCCAACTAGACTCCGCACCATTGACCACCACTCTCTGGCTTCTCTCTTTAACCCACCTCACTACTCTATTGTCTAGACCACACCTCCTCAATTTAGCTGTGAGGATGCTGTGAGAGACTGTGTCAAAGGCTTTACTGAAGTCAGGGTAGACCACATCCACCGCTCTGCCATCATCCATCCACCTTGTTAAATTCTCATAAAAGGCTATGAGATTGGTCAAGCATGACCTACCCTTGGTAAAGCCATGCTGACTGCCCCTAATGACCCTCTTATCCCTGATGTGCCTTGAGATGACACCAAGGACAAACTGTTCCATTACTTTCCCTGGGACAGAGGTGAGGCTGACCGGTCTATAATTACCCGGGTCCTCCTTCTTGCCCTTTTTGAAGACTGGAGTGACATTTGCTTTCCTCCAATCCTCGGGCACCTCTCCCGTTTCCCAAGACTTGGCAAAAATGATGGAGAGCGGTCTAGCAATGACTTCAGCCAGCTCCCTCAGCACCCGCGGATGCATCCCATCTGGACCCATGGATTTATGGATGTCCAGACTATTTAATAGCTCCCTAACCCAGTCCTCATCGACTAAAGCAAACTCCTCCATTGACCTGGCTTCATCCGGGGTCTCAGGGGTATGGGGCTCCCCAGGACAGCCTCCAGCAGAGTAGACAGAGACAAAGAAGGCATTCAGTAATTCTGCCTTCTCTGTATCTTCTGCCACCAGGGCACCCACTCCATTCATCAGTGGGCCTACATTGTCTCTGGTATTAGTTTTATCTGCTATGTATTTGAAAAAGTTCTTTTTGCTGTTCTTGACCCCTCTCACCAGCTGTAATTCTAAGGAGGTCTTGGCTGTCTTAGCTACCTTCCTACATCCTCTAACAGCAGCCTTATATTCCTCCCAAGTGGCCAGTCCCTGCTTCCATGACCTGTAAACTCTCCTCTTCTGCTTGAGCATACCCAACAGATCCCTATTCAACCACACAGGCCTCCTGGCTCCCTTCCTCGACTTCCTGCGTGTGGGGATGCTCTGATCCTGAGCATGGAAGAAGCAATCTCTGAATGCGATCCAGCTCTCTTGGGTCCCTTTTCCTTCAAGCAGTCTTGCCCATGGGATTTCCCCTAGCAATTGGTGACCCCGACGTGATCCATAAGGAGAATTTACAGAAGGGGGACGACTGCTGCAGGGAGCGAGCCCCAGCTGGAACAACTTGGCTGGACCGTGACCGGGACACAGTCTGCGGGCTGTGTGACTCCTGATTGATCACTACAGAAGCGACAGAGGAGGGATAAAGGATCCAATATCGTTGCAACGGACACCCAAAGAGGTGAGTAGATGGGGGCAAGAGGAGATGGGGCAGAATATTTTTAAAGAAGAAGAAGAAATACTGCGACTCCTCTCGCATATTCTCTCTAAGAGAGGGGTGAAGTATGAGGAGAGTAACCTCAAAAGACTATTAATTTGGTGCAGAGGCAGTGGGTTTCCTGCTGACCTGTTATGAGTTTTTCAAATAGAGACTTGGGAAAAAGTGGGAACTGTGTTGTGGAAGACAATCAGTCACAGTGAAAAATATTTTCTTGGCCTTGTAACCACCTGGAAACTGATAATTACTGCAGTGAAGCAATTAAAACCTGAAAAGACTGTTACGAGCATTAGTGACTCAAAACTTAAACTTGAACTTTGGGACGATTGTCGAGGGTTAAGATTGCGGGGTGACAATCAAACCCTGGCAGATGTATTGTTAACCTCCTCTCCCCCCCACTTCCCCCTTTTGCCCCTCCCTCTCCCCCCTTCCCACTCAGGACAGGCGATCGGGAGGGAAAGAAGGACAGAGAGAAGAGAGTTGGAAAAGTTAAAGATGTTTTACTAACGCTACTAATAAGAATAGAGAAAATAATACAAAATATACAAAACCAATCTTGTAAGTCTCAGCAACTGCAGAGCCAGCACCCAAAGTCCTGGATTAGACTCTGTAGCCAACCGGAGCTGGATTCAGTCTCTCACTAGGCCTCAGTTCGCAGGGACGACCAGCAAGGTCCTCTCCTAATGTCAGCCATGAGGAAAAAAGGGAAAAGGCAAAGGGACGAGATCCTCGTGATCTTCCACTTTTATATGAAGTATTCACGTGAATGGAATGTTATACACCATTGGTCAGTCTCTCGGTCATCAGTTTTCTTGTTGCCACTCTCGCGAGATGTCCATCCGTGCTTATCAATAAGCTTGCATTCCATTGCTAGGTTTAACTAAAACATGTGTTGGGTTCTCCAGGAAAATGCAGCTAACATGAAGGCTTTAGCTGACAGGCAAATTCACTAAAAGAGAAACTTGTTTTTAACAAAACCAGCACACCTCCCCTGCAAGCCTGTGTCTCAGCTGTGGAGAAACTGTGTGACAAACTGTCCAAGAGGGAGCATAGATTCTACTTGTTACCTGCACGGGTGCAAGTCACAGTTATTAGGAGAAGATGCCCTTCTGCAGGACCAGCTCGAGAGAAATGGAACACATCACAAGGTGAATTATGTTTTTTCCTGTGTGACCAGGGGGAATATATGAGTAATTCCACTGCTGACCTAGAGGCATGAGTACGTGAGTTGAAAAAGAAAGCTCCCAAGAGAAAAGTTGCTCTGGTTTCCAGTGAGCAGCTTTCCAGCCAAGGTAGATGGGATTCTTGTGTCTCCCTACCAGAGTCAATCAAAGAGAATTAGGGGGACCCTGCCCCTAGCCAGGTGGAGGAGAGGGACAATGGCAACCGAGTTTGACTGTGTGGATTCGATGGCCTGGTATGTCAGAACCACATGAGTATAAAGCCCTGGTAGACACTGGCGCACAGTGAACAATGATGCCATCAAATCATAAAGGGTCAGAATCTATCGGTATTGTTGGAGCGACTGGGGGAAACAAAGAATTGACTGTGTTAGAGGCTGAAGTGAACCTAACTGGAAATGAGTGGGAAAGGCACCCTATTCTGACTGGCCTAGATGCTCCATGCATTCTTGGTATAGCTTACCTCATGAGAGGGTATTTTAAGGATCCAAAAGGGTATCGATAGGCCTTTAGTATAGCAGCTGTAGAGACTGAGGACATTAAACAGCTGTCTACCTTGTCTGATCTCTCAGACAACCCTTCTGTTGTAGGACTGCTTAAGGTCAAAGAGCAACAGGTGCCGATTGCTACCACGATGGTGCACAGACAACAATATCGCACCAATCAAGATTCCCTGATCCCCATTCATAAACTGATTTGACAACTAGAGAATCCAGGAGTGACCAGTAAGACTCACCTTTCAACAGTCCTATATGGCCAGTGCCAAAGCCTAGTGGAGAATGTAGACTAATAGTAGACTCTCATGGCCTAAATGAAGTTACACCACTGTTAAGTGCTGCCATGCCGCACATGTTAGAACTGCAATATAAACTGGAGTCAAAGGCAACCAAGTGGTATGCTACAATTGACATTGCTAATGCATTTTTCTCTATTCCTTTGGCAGCAGAATGCAGGCCACAGTTTGCCTTTATCTAGAGGGGTATCCAGTACACTTGGAATCGAGTGCTGCAGGGGTGGAAGCATAGCCCTACTGTCTGCCATGGACTGATCCAGACTGCACTGGAACCAAGTAAAGCTCTGGAACACCTGCAGTTCATTGATGACATCATTGTATGGGGTGACACAGCAGCAGAAGTCTTCAAGAAAGGTGAGAGAATAATTCAAATTCTTTTGAAAGCTGGTTTCGCCATAAAGAGAGGTAAGGTCAAGAAGCTTGCCCAAGAGATTCAGTTTCTGGGAATTAAATGGCAAGATGGGCGTCGCCAGATCCCGATAGAGGTGATTAACAAAATAACAGCTATGTCCCCACCAGCTAACAAAAAGGAAACACAGGCTATCTTAGGTGTTGTGGGTTTCTGGAAAATGCATATGCTGGACTACATCCAGATTGTGTGCCCTCTCTACCAAGTGACTCGAAAGAAACATGATTTTCTATGCGGTCCTGAGCAACGACAAGCCTTTGAACAAATTAAACAAGAGATTGTACATGCAGTCGCCCTTGGACCAGTCCAGACAGGACAAGATATTAAGAATGTGCTCTATACTGCAGCTGGGGACAATGGTCCCACCTGGAGCCTCTGGCAAAAGGCACCAGGTGAGACTTGAGGTTGACCTCTAGGGTTTTGGAGTAGAGGATATAAAGGCTCGGAGGCCAACTATACTCCAACTGAAAAAGAGATACCGGCAGCATATGAAGGGGTCTGAGCTCCTTCAGAAGTGGTTGGTACTGAATCACAGCTCATCCTGGCACCCCAATTACCAGTACTGAGCTGGATGTTCAAGGGTAAGATTCCTTCCACTCATCATACAACCAGTGTTACATGGAGTAAGTGGGTTGCATTAATCACACAGCAGGCTCAAAGAGGAAAATCTAATTGCCCAGGGATCTTAGAAATGATCACAAACTGGCCAGAAGGCAGAGATTTTGCAATGTTACCAGAAGAAGAGGTGATGTGTGCTGAAGAAGCCTCACCATATAATGAATTACCAGATAATGAAAAGCAGTATGCCCTGTTCACTGACGGATCCTGTTGTCTTGTAGGAAAACATCGAAAGTGGAAAGCTGCTCTATGGAGTTCTACACAAGTCACAGAGGCTGATGAGGGACAAGGTGAATCAAGCCAGTTTGTAGAGGTAAAAGCCATACAGCTGGCGTTAGACATTGCTGAAAGAGAAAAGTGGCCAGTACTTTATCTCTACATTGACTCATGGATGGTAGCAAATGCCCTGTGGGGGTGGTTAAAGCAGTGGAAGTAAAATAACTGGTAGCACAGAGACCAACCTATTTGGGTTGCCTCCTTGTGGCAGGACATTGGTGCTTGGCTAGAGAACCTGACTGTAAAAGTACATCATGTAGATGTTTATGTGCCTAAAAGTTGAGCCACTGAGGAACACCAAAACAATCAGCAAGTGGATCAGGCTGCTAAGATTAAGGTAGCTGAGGTGGATTTTGACTGGCAATGTAAAGGTGAACTTCTTCTAGCTCAGTGGGCCCATGCTGCTTCAGGTCATCAAGGAAGGGATGCAAGAATAGATGGGCTCATGACCGAGAGGTGGACTGACTTAACCATAGACAGGTTATCCATGATTGTGAAACATGTGCTGCAATCAAGCAGGCCAAAAGGTTAAAACCTGTGTGGTATGGGGGGCAGTGGTTGAAAAATAAATATGGGGAGGCCTGGCAGATTGACTATATTATACTCCCTCAAACCTGCCAGGGCAAGCACTATGTCCTCACAATGGTGGAAGCAACTGCAGGATGGCTGGAAACATATCCTGTGTCTCATGCCACTGCCTGGAACACTATCCTGGGCCTTGAAAAGCAAGTCCTGTGGTGACATAGCACTCCAGAAAGAATCGAGTCAGACAATGGGACTCATTTTAAAAACAGTCTCATAAACAACTGGGCCAAAGAGCATGGCATTGAATGAGTATATCATATTTCCTATTGTGGCAGAATGCAAACCCCCCCTAACCCCCCCCCCTTCAGTATGGAAGGAGTAGGCACATCTCCCTCTCTCTCTGCTACTTGAGGCTAACAGCTTCTTTTCTTTGGTCCCGGAGCACTCTGGCCAGGGCCATTAGGAGAAGGGAGTGCCGAGGTGCCAGTGAGCCGCTGGGCACCTGCGGCCAGTGTGGAGGATGTTTGGAGGCTTCAGGGGCACCCCACAGCCGGTGTGGGGGTGCAGAGAAACTTCTAGAATGCCTACAGTCAGGTCTGATCAGCCTATAAAAACCGGGACTCTCGTCGAGACTTCGCCCATTGTCGCGGGTCTCTCGGAGCACGAGCGAGATGCCGCGGCCGAGAGCCCCCCTCCTCGGGATGGAGACTCTGCTTGCCTTGCCGCCACGTGTGTGAGTAAAACTTCTCACAGGATTGCGAGTATATTTATACTTTCCGTGCACATATGCACGTGTAACTTCCCATGCTTAATACAAGCACGTATAAAATTATTTCCTCGCACAGTCGCGAGTGTATTTATCCTTTCCGTGCACATATGCATGAGTAACTTTCCACGTTTAATACAAGCATGAGTAACTTTCCGTGCACATTTGCACGCGTACTTTAAATTAATTCCTCGCACAGTCGCGAGTGTATTTTCCTCCCGTGCTTCCACATAAGCACGTGTAGTATTCCGTGCACATTCGCATGTGTAAGTAAATTAACCCTCGCAGGATTGCGAGTGTATTATAAATTTACCCTCGCGGAATTGCGAGCGTACACTTTCTGTACCTGTATCTCTTTAAGAATAATCCCGCATCGTGTTCAGGCAAGTGTGTACTCCTCTGGGACTCAGGGGCGGCTCCGACATTGTTTTGGGTGAAGCCATGTGCATGCACTCTGTGGACCGCCTGTTGTACTAGTTGCTGCCCCTTAATAATTTTCCTCAACTGATATCCGAACCTATATTTAAGTCACTTTTGGAGTGCTAAAACCCTGTTTCTCACTGGTTTAATAAAAGTTGTTTTGGACCCTGTTGTCCCTTAAACTAGCCTCGGGGTGCCTCCGTGACACCTATCATGCACCATCCTCTGGGAAGATTGAGCAATACAATGGCTTGTTAAAAACTACCCTGAAGGCAATTGGAGGTGGAACTTTTAAAAACTGGGATAAGCATTTAGCACAAGCCACCTGGTTAGTTAACACCACGGTATCAATCAGTCGAGCTGGCCCTGCTTAGTCAGACCTTTTACACACAGTAGAAGGGGATAAAGTCCCTGTGGTGCATGGAAGGAATATGTTAGGAAAAGCTGTCTGGGTTATTCTTTCTTTAGGCAAAGGCAAACCCATCTGTGGGATTGTTTTTGCTCAAGGGCCTGGATGTACTTGGTGGGTGATGCTGAAGGATGGTGAAGTCTAATGTATACCTCAAGGAGATTTGATTCTGGGTGAGAATACTCAGTTTCAAACTGTATGATGTTAATTGCTGCATGATACTAAGTGTTTAGTAACTATCTTTTAGGTTGATGCAGTGTTGATGAAACCTGAGCTAGCTTCACTGAGTGGCGTTCAGTAACTTCCTCAAGACTGACATCCCTAAGCTGCAGTTCCTGGGCATGAAGTGCACCAGATTATACACCATCTCTCCTGCCTAGAGAGACTACTGTGACAGAGACCTGCAGCCATGAACTAAATGATCTTAACAAACTTTTTGTGAAGAAAGATGAATCATGAACTAGTGATATGTGTGTGTATATACATTTGAAGACAGGTAAAAAGCAGTAGTGATTTGGGTATGATGTAAATGGTATGGAATAAGGGGTGGAATGTCCTGGTTTTGTTTAAAACAAGACTGGGAATGGCAGGACATATGGCTCCAGCCACCTGGATGATAAAGGAAGATCAATACTAACATGACCATCTGAACCGCCAAAGTAGACTAATACTAACATGATTAAATCACAGCAATCAGTAAAAAAAAAGGTGGCCTTGACAAGTTACACAGGATTGTGTGTTTGTGAAGGAGTGATATCCCAGACCAGTAAGAATGATATCTCGGGCCAAAACACCATCCCCAGGATGTATGGCATGTGAGTGTTGGGTCTGAGCCTGTGTTTGGAATAACATTTTTTGAAAAAAACATCCTGTTTAATCTCTTGGTCCAGGCCCGTATCTGTAAAGCTATAAATGGAGAAAGGCTAATTAAAGAAGGCTCAGCTCAGCTCGGCTCAGCTCTGCCTGGGTCTGTTCTTGCTGCTAACAAGAACTCTGTGTCTGCATTTCTGTTTGCTTTTCCATATGCATGTCTGTATGCATCATTCTCATTGTTGCATAAGATCAGTTCTCTTTTAGTGAATTTTCCTTTCAGCTTAGTTCTTCTAAGTAACTGCACTTCTCTGATGTTGGCTGCATGTTTTTTCAGACACTGTTCACTCTGGAGCTGATAACAGTAGCAATGGTATGCAGAAGAGACACAGGTTTAGACTTATTGCTATGGCAGCCAAGGTTACTGATAAATTTTGCATGTCCTGTAAATTATAGGGGTGTATTTGCAAGGAGGGGAAGACAGAACAGGTGACCAAAACTGACCAACTAAGTATTCAATCCCATACACGTCATACACCACATAAAAGTGCGAGATCACGAGGGTCTCGCTCTCTTCAGCCATGGCCGGCATCTGAAGAGGACCCTGCCTGTTCTGCCTGTGATCTTTGGCCTAGTTCCAGGCCCTGCTGAAGAGAAGCTGCTAAATTAATGTATACTGTGATTAAGTTATAAAAGACACACCCATCATTAATCAATTGACATGATAAATGCTTTCTAATCACCTGCAAAACAAGAGGATAATTTTCAAATTTTAGATCCTCCTGCATGACAAGCTGGAGACAGAAGATTAAGTAATACATTGTTTAGAAGCAGAGTGCTTAGCTTATGTTTGACTAGTAATCAGTAGATATATTGTAAGTAAAAAAGTAATCAATTACTTCTGTAAGTGTGTACCAATTGCACTTCCATGAAGAACTGCCAATGTGGAGAGGTCAATCAGTGGACCCTCAGAAGCCCCCCTGAAAGAGGCAGCAGTAACTGTAAACGACGCTACATGGCAGCAAAGACTGTGAAATAAATAACTTCATACTAACCTAATGATTATGCAATTATTTCTTAGTATAGATGATAGCATGTTAAAAATTCCCAAAAATTGTAATGAATATGTAATAATTGTGTGAATATAAGCAGTGCAACAGCATCCAGTCCCAGTTCTGTCAATAAAGAATGCCTGCTTAACAGTATAATTGACTTTGCTGATAAGTTTATTTCTTTGTTTCACTGCATCCCTTAATCCAGTTCTGGTTTACTGCTGAGTCCAGCCCAGGACTTCCAGGTAGCTGCCCTGCAACCGCTGGAGCAATGCCAACTCCACTGCGGGCCAGCCGTGCTACACTGGGAAAGTCAAGATTGATTTTGTATTATTTTCTCTACTTATTAGTACCATTAGTAGAGCATTTTTAACTTTTCCAATTTGTCTCTCTCCCTTTTCCTCTTATTACTTTTCCTTAGTGGGGGGGCAGGGGGTTAACAGCATCTGCCATGTTTTATTGTTGCCCTGCAGTAAATGGTGACATTCCTGAAATACCCATCCCTTGATGATGATCTTTTATGTGGTCAGTCATGTTGTCAGCAGGAAAGAACAGCTGGAAAGAGGACCCTGAAGGCTGTTTACCCACAACCACTACAGTCTTAACATCACAGTTAACGGTATCCCCTGCATTCTCTTCTGGGTCAAGAGGATCTTGATTGTTTAAAAACCACACACAGTTGGATTTGATGGAGAAGGCATTTGTTGTCTGTGCAACAGTGGATGTTGGAGATTCAAGCTGCAGTGAAGATAACATAATGTAAGGTGGAATTCTACTCTGCTGGCGAAACTAGTACCAGATAACAAGGCTAGTAAATAACTACTGAAAAAACAGACCTTGTAAGATGTGATATGGAGCCCCAGTATTCCAGGGGCAAGCTTCTTCCTGGAATGATCTGATACTGCAGGCAGCAAGGCAGCGTGGGTTATACGCTCTCAGACCAGTGTTTCACAGGGTACACAGAGGTACCTAACTGTCTTCATCTCTTTCAGTGCTGTAGTCAACCCCTGTGGCCAACCAATTTTGTGATTAGTGCATGTGAGACTGAAGTTACTGATCTTTTCAGCCTCCATTCCCTGGACAGCTTTAGTCTCCCATTCTTTCGTATAGCTGCTTGGGATAGTGAATAGCATATCTTGTGCTGAATATGAGGTCTTCAGGGTTGGCTGTGCATGACCTGAAGTGGCGTGTGGGAGATATGAGGGATTTTCTTGAAGTTACTGTGTGGATGGGTTTCTATAGAATGGATATTTGTTATTAAACTAGCCAGGCCCAAAAGAATTTCAAGGCCACCTTGGAAAGCTGAAAACACAACATAAACCAACAGACCTATTAGCAGTGAGACTCGGGCGCGTGGACAGCTTGTGAACATAGATGATATCCAATCAGCTAATGCATGCTTGGAGCATGGATGTGTAATCAGGAAATAACTGCATATATAAGGAGGTTTGTTTCTGTAATAAATGGCTTCACTTGAATTCATATTGGATTGTGTGGAGTGCATGATTTTTCGCCCTCTCAGTGGTGGACTACTCATTCTTTCAGAGGATGCATGCCAGTGGGTAGCAACAATAATAATTCTGTGATGGATGCACTTGACTCCTCCCCCAACCAAACCAGCAGCAGTTTGCTACAGGCTCCAAATGAGGTAAAGGCCTGAACAGTAGCCAACCCAATAACTCCTTTTAGGAAACTCACAAGGAAGCAGAACAACACACTGAACACCGATAAGTTGTGGGTGCAAGGAGTCTCATGCATACCTTTCCCGTTTGACTATGAGTCAATCACTTTATTCCATAAATATGACAGCCTGGGTGAGCCTACATTGAGCTCTCTCTACTAGACATGTCTGTATGGCAATGATCTTTTACTAATCACAGATCAATAGATGAGCCCAAGTTTTATATTAATCATTTAGCTTAAGTAAGTGCATTTCAGATAGAATTAATCACTTAGAATTATTAAATTATGTGATTTTTAATATACTGTCTGTTTCACGTTACTTAGTAAGCTAAATTTGCTGAAATCTTAAACTGTATGTTGTAAAGTTCTGCTCATATTTTACCAAAATTTTATCTACTTGCATTCTATCTTTGAAAACAAAATGGCTGCAAACCATAGACACAACCTGCAAGATAAGTCCTGTTTTGCACCTCATTGTGAAAAACAGGATTCATATAGATATATTAACACTTTCATGTGGGAGATTTGAGGGATTTTCTTGAAGTTAATGTATGGATGGGTTTCTATGAGATGGAGATTTGTTATTAAACTAGCCAGGCCCAAAGGAATTTCAAGGTCACCTCGGAAAGCTGAAAACACGACATAAATCAACAGTCCTATTAGCAGTGAGACTCGGGCACGTAGACAGCTTGTGAACATGGACAATATCCAATCAGCTAATGCATGCTTGGAATGTGGATGCGTGATCAGGAAATAACTGCATATATAAGGAGACTTGTTTCTGTAATAAATGGCTTTGCTTGAATTCATATTGTTTTGTGTGGAGTCCATGATTTTTCACCCTTGCAATGAGATGCATCCCAGAGTCCTGAAGGAATTGGCTGATGTAGTTGCCAAGCCACTCTCCATGATATGTGAGAAGTCATGGCAGTCAGGTGAAGTCCCTGGAGACTGGAAAAAGGGAAACAGCACTCATTTTTAAAAAGGGTAGAAAGGAGGACCCCAGAAACTACTGACCTGTCAGCCTCACCTCTGTGCCCTGGAAGATCATGGAACAGATCTTCCTAGTAGCTATGCTAAGGCACATGGAGGACAGGGATCTGATTCAAGACACCCAGCATGGCTTCAACAAGGGCAAGTTGTCCTGGTTTTGGTTAGTGAATTTTCCTTTCAGCTAGGTTCTTCTAAGTAACTGCATTTTTATGAAGTTGGTTGCATGTTTTTAGGACAGTGTTTGCTCTGGAGCTGATAACAGCTGATATTTCCAGTTTTACTGAGCTAATTGTAGGAATGGTATGCAGAAAAGACCCAGGTTTATCTTTTATTGCTATAGCAGCCAAGGCTGCTGATAAACTTATGACAAATAAATGTAGGGAGAGGCAGACAGAACAAGTGACCCAAATTGACCAACTAGGTATTCCATGCCATCCATGACATACTCAGTTTAAAGGTGGAAGATGACAAAGGACTGGCTGTCTTCATCCATGTGGCATCTTGTGAGAGTTGGTCCGAAGATGGAGCAGTATTTGCCTGAACATCGCCATCAAGAACTTAGAGAACTGAGGCCCTGACAGAAAGAATGCATGGACAATGACTTGGAGAGAGGCCCGAGAAGCATTGTGTTGCACTGGTTTCTCCGATACAGGGGGACTGCTGCTTACAATGGTTGTTGTGTGGACTTCGCCTGCTGCTTCAGCCAAACCAGCCCCCACCTCCTGAAAGTTATTGTTATGAGGGGTCTCTTCGACCCAGGGACAATAGCTGCCGTCCAGAAGATGTGTTCTCACCTGCAGCCTCAGTTACATGTGTCCCCCACCTGCTCCCCCAAACAATGGTCAACAAAAAGGAGTATGCCCAGAAGCTCGCCAAGGGTCCTGAGGTCACCCAATGGACCAGAGAAAGATCCCTGAATGCTGGACACGTAAGCGTTGGCAAAAGAAAGCATGAATCTTTCGAGGCTGCGCAGTACAAGCCTGGATTGCGAAATCAAGGCGGAGATTGGCCTCAAACAATGGGAGCGAGGAGGGGTGAAGAAGCATAAGAGATGACTCCCGAATGGACACCGTTGAAGATCTTCCCGCCAGAGGATCCCGAACCATGACGGAGGACCGGCAGGACTCCACAGGACCGGAGACCAGAGGGATGCTTCTGAAACTGGACTGGTGATAAACGCAACCTCATTTCTCATCTTTACTTTTCCCCATTTCTTTTCCCTTTTCTTTTTCTTACTCTCTCTCTCTCTATTGCGTGCCGCTTTATGGGCAAATTAATAAAGTAACACTGTTTGATTGAATTATAACCCCTTGGCATTTTGGTTGCCTTAATTTTGCACTTCGAGATCAAGGTAAACGAACCATCATGAGTCCGTCACCGAATGGACCGTGACACATCTGTAGAGGACCCTGCCTGTTCTCCTGCCTGCAATCCTGATCCTGATTCCAGTCTGTGAATCTCTGAATCTAGTTCCTGTCTACTGCCAAGTCCAGTCCAGGACTCCCCAATGTTTGCCCAGCACTGGCTGGCATGACGCCAGCCACCTGCAGGCCGCTGGGAAATTCAGCATTGGTTTTCTATATTTTGCATTATTTTCTCTAATTATTAATATTCATAGAATCATTTTGGTTGGAAGAGACCCTCAAGACTGAGTCCAACTTTTAACCTAACACTGGCACTAAACCATGTCCCTAAGAACCTCATCTACACATCTTTTAAACGCCTCCAGGGATGGTGACTCTACCACTTCCCTGAGCAGCCTGTTCCAGTGCTTCACAACTCTTTCCATGAAAGAATATTTCTTAATATCCAATCTAAACCTCCCCTAGTGCAACTTGAGACCATTCACTCTTGTCCTATTACTTGCTACTTGGGAGAAGACACCAACACCCTCCATGCTACAACCTTCTTTCAGGTAGTTGTAGAGTGTGATAAGGTCTCCTCTCAGCCTCCTTTTCTCCAGGTTAAACAACCCCAGTTCCCTCAGCCTCTGCTCATAAGACTTGTTCTCTAGGCACTTCACCAGCTTTGTCACCCTCCTCTGAACTCTCTCCAGTACCTCAATGTCTTCTTTGTAGTGAGGGGCCCAATAATGAATGCAGTATTCAAGGTGTGGCCTCACCAGTGCCCAGTACAAAGGGACAATCACTTCCTTAGTCCTGCTGGCCACAGTGTTCTTGATACAAGCCAGGATGCTGTTGGCCTTTTTGGCCACCTGAGCACACTGATAGCTCATATTCAATCGGCTGTTGATCAACACCCTCAGATCACTCTCTGCCAGGCAGTTTTCCAGCCACTCTTCCCTGAGCCTGTAGCATCACATGGGGTTGTTGTGACCCAAGTGCAGGACCAGGCACTTGGCCTTGTTAAACCTCATACAATTGGCCTCAGTTCATTAATCCAGCTGGTCCAGATCCCTCTGTTGAGCCTTCCTACCCTCAAGTAGATCAACACTCCCACCCAATTTGGTGTCATCTGCAAACTTAATGAGGGTGCACTCAATCCCCTCATCGAGATAATTGATAAAGAGATTAAACAGAACTGGCCCCAACACTGAGCCCTGGGGAACACCACTCATGAGTAGCCGCCAACTGGATTTGACTCCATTTACCACAACTTTTTGGGCCCAGCCATCCAGCCAGTTCTTTACCCAGCAAAGAATATGCCTGTCCAAGCCATGAGAAGACTCCAGGAGATTCTCCAGGAGAATGCTGTGGGAAACAGTGTCAAAGGCTTTACTGAAGTCTAGGTAGACAACATCCACAGCCTTTCCCTCATCCACTAAGTGGGTCACCTTGCCATAGAAGGAGAACAGGTTGGTCAAGCAGGACCTGCCTTTCATAAACCCATGCTGACTGGGTCTGATCGCTTGGTTGTCTTGTATGTGCAGCATGATGGCACTCAGGATGATCTGTTCCATGACTTTCCCTGGCACCAAGGTCAGACTGACAGACCTGTAATTCCCTGGATCCTCCTTTCAGCCCTTCTTGTAGATGGGAGTCACATTTTCCAACTTTCAATCAACTGGGATCTCCCCGGTTAGACAGGACTGCTGACAAAGGATTAAAAGTGGCTCAGTGAGCATCTCTACCAGCTCCCTCAGTATCCTTGGGTGGATCCCATCCAGCCCCACAGACTTGTGCATGTCTAAGTGGTGTAGCAAGTAACTAACCATTACCCCTTCATTCTGCTCCATATCCCTGTCTTCCAGCTGAGGGGACTGAGTACCTGGAACACAAATGATTTTACTATTAGACACTGAGGCAAAGAAGGCATTTAGTACCTCAGCTTTTCCCTCGTCCTCTGTTACTATGTTTCCCCCCACATCCACCGGAGGGTGGAGATTCTCCTTAGCCCTCCTTTTGTTGCTCAGGTATTTATAGAAACATTTTTTGTTGTCAGGATAGCAGTGGTCAGACTCAGCTCTAGTTGGGCTTCAGCCCTTCTAATTTTCTCCCTGCATAGCCTCACAATATCCTTGTAGTCCTCCTGAGTTGCCTGTGCCTTCTTCCAAAGGTCATAAATTCTCCGTTTTTATTTTTTCTTGAGTTCCAGCCAAAGCTCTCTGTTCAACCAGGCCAGTCTTTTTCCCTGCCGGCTCGTCTTTTGGGACAGCCTTCTCCTGCACCTTTAAGATTTCCTTCTTGAAGAATGTTCAGCCTTCCTGGACTCCTTTGTCCTTCTGGACTGCCTCCCAAGGGACTCTGTCACCCAGCCTCCTAAACAGATCAAAGTCTGCCCTTTGGAAGTCCAAGGTAGCAGTTCTATGAATCCCCCTCCTTTTCCAAAAATGGAAAACTCGATCATTTCATGATTGCTGTGCCCAACAAAACCTCCAACCATCACATCACCCACAAGTCCTTCTCTGTTCACAAACAGGTCCAGTGGGGCACCTTCCCTGGTTGGCTCACTGACCAACAGTGTCAGGAAGTTGTCTCCAGGAGCCTCCAAGACTGTTTTCTCTCTGCTGTGTTATATTTCCAGCAGACATTTGGTAAGTTGAAGTCCCTCATGAGAACTAGGGTTAGCGATCATGAGACTTCTCCCATCTGCCTGCAGAATATTTTATTTGCCTCTTTTTGCTAGTTGGGTGATCTGTAACATACTCCCATCACAATATCTGCCTTGCTGGTTTTCTGATTCTTACCCATAAACACTCAACCCTATCATCACCACCATCAAGCTCTAGACAGTCAAAATGCTCTCAAACATACAGGGCTATTCCACCTCTTCTCCTTCCTTGCCTATCCCTTCTGAAGAGTTTATAGATATCCATCCAGTTCCTGAGATCAGCTGATCAGTACCAGCTCAGCGGGTCCCAATTAAGCAAAATCTTCGAGGTACAGAGAAGCCTTTTTTTTTTCTCTGAGTTGGGCACTTTCGTTCTCGAGAGACCCAGAAGCTCCCGGCAGCCCTTGCAAGAGCAGGTGATGTGGAGTGGGCGTTACCACGGTGAGGGCGATCACACCCCCGCCCCTTGCCTTGAAAAAGCCTCTGGGAGGGCAATAAGGCATCACTGCTCGCCAGGCACTAGGAGGGGCAACCAGCTTGTGACGCGGGTGAGTAACACCCACACTGTGCTGCAGCAGCGCGTGTATAACTCATGCACTAGGGTGCACAGGTTGTCACTTTTTGCTTGTTAGACCCTCTCACTTATTGCCACTGTCCCAGACCGCTGCCGACCATGGTGACCTCCAGAAAGAGAACTTGTCTCAAAAAGACTGTAGCAATTCAGACTGACTGCCTGCTCCGAACCGTGGCTGTTCAGGTTTCCGGTTGCAGGGAATGCCAGAGCCTACTGCTGCCGGGGGAGGACAGCCAACATTCTACCTGCGTGAGGTGTGAGCAGATGCAAGATCTGCTCATCATGGTCACAAAACTTAAGGAAGAGGTCGTGATGCTGAGGTCCATCAGGGAGTGTGAAAAGGAGATCGACTGGTGGAGTAACTCCCTGGTGTGCCACTCAGAGAGGCTTCAGGGGGTTCCCCCTCAGAAGGTGATGGACCCCCTGCCCTGTCGGGAAGAGGGGGAAGACCCAAGACAGCCCCTGCCCTGTTGCTGTTGGGCAGAGGTAGAGCACCAAAAAGATGAGGAGGGTTGGAAGCTAGTTCCAGTTAGGCGCCGCAGGCAACCCCCCTCCCTACCTGCTTTGCTTCCCCAGGTGCCCCTCCGTAATAGGTTTGAGGCCTAGATCTTGAAGAAGAGGTAGGTGAGGATGTGGTGGAAGGCCCGCCTACAAGGTCACATAGAAAGAGGCAGTTGACTCCATGCCTCAAGACGGCCTCCAATAAGAAAGAAAGAAGGGTAATTCTAGTAGGCAATGCCCTTCTGAGAGGGACGGAGGACCCAATATGCAGAGTTGACCCTCATCGTAGGGAAGTTTGTATTCTACCTGGAGCCTGGATCAGGGACATCAATAGGACTCTCCCCAACCTGGTGCACCCAACAGACTACTAGCCACTGCTGATCTTCCAGACAGGTGGGGAGGAAGCTGCATCCTGCAGTCTGAGGGGAATAAAGAAAGATTTCAAGGCCTTGGGATGGATGGTAAAAGAGTCTGGGGCTCAAGTGATTTTTCTCTTTCCTCCTTCCAGTTTTGGGTGATGACATGGAATGGAATAGAAAAATTCAGTCCATAAACAACTGGCTACAAAACTGGTGTTACAGGCAGGGCTTTGGTTTCTTTGATAACGGCTGGTTTCACAAGACACCAGTCCAGACAGCGATACACGGGAAAGGTTTATCTCCCAGGGGCAAAAGGATGCTG
The DNA here is from genome assembly GCF_037038585.1 of Patagioenas fasciata. NCBI lineage: Eukaryota > Metazoa > Chordata > Aves > Columbiformes > Columbidae > Patagioenas > Patagioenas fasciata. The sequence continues at coordinate 31,717,721 of NC_092559.1, forward strand.
GGACGGGAATTAGCAGGACTCATTTGGAGAGCTTTAACCTACACTCGAAGGGGAATGGGGTTGTAGCTGGGCTTGCATCAGTGGGGCAGCACTCTAGAGTTGGTGAAGGCTGGGAGGCCTCCCACCCCCCTAGGGTGAAATCGGTGTACACAGCTCGCTCTCTGAAATGCCTGTGCACAGCATGGGGAATAAGCAGGAGTTAGAAACCTGTGTTCAGGCAGGAGATTATGACCTGGCGGCAATTATGGAGACGTGGTGGGACAGTTCACATGACTGGAATGTGGTCATGGATGGCTATGTCCTTTTCAGGAAAGACAGGCCAGCCAGGCGTGGTGGTGGAGTTGCTCTTTACGTGAGAGAGCAACTACAATGTTTTGAGTACTGTCCAGGCATGGATGAGGAGTGAGTTGAGAGTCTATGGGTGAAAATTAAGGGGCAGGTGGGCAGGGGTGATACTGTTGTAGGTGTCTATTACAGGCCACCAGATCAGGGTGAGGAAGTTGATGAGGCCTTCTACAGGTAGCTGAGAGCAGCCTCACAATCACAGGCCCTGGTTGTGGTGGGGGATTTTAACTACCCTGCTGTTTGCTGGAAGGATTACTCAGCCAGCCAGCCACAGTCTAGGAGGTTCCTCCAGTGCCTTGATGATAACTTTCTGTTGCAAATGGTGGAGGAGCCAACCAGGAGAGGTGCACTGCTGGATCTCATCCTCACTAACAAGGAGGGTCTGGTTGAAGCGGTGAAGGTTGAGGGCTGCCTGGGTTGCAGAGACCGTGAAATGGTGGAGTTCAGGATCTTGTGTGTCAGGAAAAGAATAGCAAGCAGAATTACAACCCTGGAATTTAGCAGGGCAAACTTGGGCCTTTTCAAGCAATTGCTAGGGGAAATCCCATGGGCAAGGCTGCTTGAAGGTAAAGGGGCCCAAGATAGTTGGTTAGTGTTCAGGGACTGCTTCTACAAGGCTCAAGATCAGTGTTGGAAAGTAAAACGTGGGAAAGCAAGATGTGCGGTTCCAGCCATCTGGATGATAAAGGAAGATCAATACTAAAATGACCATCTGGACGGTCAAAGACATAATACTGACATAATAATATATAAAGGGCCTTGGACAGATTATTTTGAAGTATGTTTCTCATAATTGTAAAAAATTATAGCCCAGACTCGCGAGAATGGTATCTCGGGCCGGATAACCGCCCCCAAGTGCATGGGATGTGTCCTTGGGCCTGGTCTGTGAATGAATGGAAAAACAAGTGAGACAAACTTCACATGAGTTGAGTGTGGTTTTAATAGCAATTAGTGGAAAAACACCTTTTGTAAACACCTTAGTCCAGGCCCGTACCTGTAAATCCTATCAATTGTGTGCATACAAATCCAGCACATCGAGATGAGACACAGCCTATCACAGGGTTACGCAATTCTGGATACTGGAATAAAGCTAGCGTGCTAGAAAGAAAAATTACAGCTACTACACACAAAATTTTACCATCACATTCACGCAGTAAAGAACTAAATTACTCATGATCTTCTGTATTATCACAAAATGCACATTTTGAGTCAACGGATTCTCATGATTTAACAGACTGTGAACTTATCGTACCATATAACAAAGGCCTACCAAAATTGCAACATGCTTAAACAGATACCCACAAAGAAAACAGGTTAATAAGGAAAGCATCTTGCAGACTTTAACAAGTTTTCTGACCTGTGTGTTATCAGTTAATTCTCTCTCAGCTTGTTGAAGTTCAAATCGCCCCGCCTGTAAAACCGTCTGAAAAGATTTAATGATTTCTTGTCCGAGTGCTTTCCTATGTTTTAAAACACCTCCCGATACCAATTTTTTAGGAACACAACTGAAAACAATCATTCCTGACCCCATCTTGCAAGTAAAAACCTTGAGAAGAGGGAGGGAGGGGGGTAAACACTGGGCTGCTTGCAGCGTGAGTGGGAAAAGCAGGGAGAAGGTTTTACGGCGGACTTAAAAACAACTAATAAAAAAATTAACTCGCATTCCTGACAAGCTGCTTGATTTTCAGAGAGGCAATACACAGGAGCACATAATATGTACTGTGAAACTCGCAAATAACATGCTGATAGCAAACATTAGTGTTCTCTACTGCTAATTTCAACACCAGTGCTTCCTTAGCTTCTAAGTTTTCAACCTGCTTATTGATGGCCTCTTGAAGGTGGTCAATAAATTGCATGTAATTCTCATTGGGACCCTGATTAATAGTTGCAAATAATTTGGCTGCTTTGTTGGTTTCAGGCACCTCTCTCATAGCTTGATATGCAAGGTCTGCTGACTGCCTCAGGATTTCAGAAACTAATTGCGCCTCCAATTGTGGTGCCTCTAATTAGTGTCTGTTCCAAGAGTTGGGGGATACCTGCCCCTTTCAATTAATCCCCATCGTTCTGTCCTAAATGATCTATAGCTGTTATATTGCATAGGTCTACTTTTGCTTGAGTCTTTCATGGTTCTTATCTGATTTCAGAGCAACTCACACACATACTCCTTTAACTTTCCAAGAAAATGCTGCAAACCCTCATCCTCTTCCGAGTCATCAGGTAACACGGACTTGAACGGTCAGAACAGTGCACATTCTCTCCAATACTTTCTAGCATCATAATTATTCATATAACCTGAGTTCCCAAGCGCATCCCCTTTCCCGACACAATCAGCATGACCGCATTGATGACTGTTGGATTCATTCGCTAATACCTGATCTGATATTTCACACAGTTCTTTTGCCCAGTTCTTATCCGGCGACTCCTTCTGCTCTCTCATGGAAGTTGGAGAGTTAAAAGGTGGTAAAAGCAGATACAAATTGGTAAAAAGACTTGTTTACAACTTTAGCATTCTCAGCTTTCACAGGTTCTTTGGGCAAGTTGTCTGATTCCAATCCTTTTGACTTGCTGTTCTCATCAGGGTTTGCTAATAGTTGTAGGAGGACACCCGCTCGGCATTTTTCCTCCCCCCCGCCCCGGACTGCTGAACAATCAGAGGTGTTGAAAGCACAGCAGGGGATGGAGTAGAGAAGGTATCAAAGACACGAACCGGGTAAGCTTCACAACGACTTTCAGGATTCTTATCAGGCTGCAACGCTACAAAAACTCCAGCAGCAGCAGACCGTTCAGCCTTAAAATCTTTTATAAGCTTCCATGTAGTTACTAATGATTTAGCTTCTTTAACATCTCCATTGCTGACCTTATTCCATAATTTCTGCCTTATATCGTCCCAAAGTTCAAGTTTAAAAGCCTTCTCGGTTTCTCCCAGGTAGCTGTTAATTCTACACCAAACTAACGGTCTACGTATGTTACTTTCTTCCTATTTAAGTCCTCTCACAGAAAGAATATGCAGGAGGAGCTTAACTACGGCTTGTTCTTCAGAAAATACATTTTGCTCCATAACTTCACTCTTCCCTCCTCCTGCCCTCAGCCGCTCACCTTTTCCGGTGATCCGTCGACGAATTTATCCCCGGGACATCCGTACGCCTCTGTCCAGTCTCCAGTCCAGGTGAACCGCCTCCGGCTGGGCCGCTCCAGGCTTTTCCCTGATTGTAGTGAGACGCCATTCAGAGTATCACGTCGGGGTCACCATTTTTTGGAACGATAAAGGACTCAGCATTCTGATTCAATGTGAATCACACAAAGCCATTTATTACAGAAACAAACCTCCTTATATATGCAACTGTTCTCTGATCATGCGTCCACGCTCCAAGCATGCATTTGCTAATTGGATATCATCTATGTTCACGAGCTGTCCACGTGCTGAAGTCTCACTGCTGACAGGTCTGTTGATTTACACCATGTTGGGGCCTTGTTATTTCGAAGATGCTTCTCTCCCACGGCAGGTCCTGTTTCCAGCCTTGAAATTCCTGGCTGGTTCGGTAACAAATCTCCATCTAACAGCAACCCCTCTACAGCGCTGGATGGCAGCACAGCCTTCTGGTGTGTCAGCCACTCCTCCCAGCTTAGTGTCATCAGCAAACCTGCTGATAGTACACTCAATTCTCTCATCTAAATTGTTAATGAATATATTGAATAATACTGGCCCCAATACTGACCCCTGAGGCACTCCACTAGATACTGGCCTCCAACTAGACTCCGCACCATTGACCACCACTCTCTGGCTTCTCTCCTTAAGCCAGTTTGCAATTCATCTCACTACTCTATTGTCCAGACCACACCTCCTCAATTTAGCTGTGAGGATGCTGTGAGAGACTGTATCAAACTCTTTGCTGAAGTCAAGGTAGACCACATCCACCACTCTGCCATCATCCATCCACCTTGTTACATTCTCATAAAAGGCTGTGAGGTTGGTCAAGCATGACTTACCCTTGGTAAAGCCATGCTGACTGCCCCTAATAACCCTCTTATCCTTGATATGCCTTGAGATGGCATCAAGGACAAGCTGTTCCATTACTCTCCCAGGGATGGAGGTGAGGCTGACCGGTCTATAATTACCCGGGTCCTCCTTCTTGCCCTTTTTGAAGACTGGAGTGACATTTGCTTTCCTCCAATCCTCGGGCACCTCTCTCGTTTCCCAAGACTTGGCAAAGATGATGGAGAGCGGTCCAGCAATTACTTCAGCCAGCTCCCTCAGCACCCACGGATGCATCCCATCTGGACACATGGATTTATGGATGTCCAGACTATTTAATAGCTCCCTAACCCAGTCCTCATCAACTAAAGCAAACTCCTCCATTGACCTGGCTTCATCCGGGGTCTCAGAGGTACAGGGCTCCCCAGGACAGCCTCCGACAGAGTAGACAGAGACAAAGAAGGCATTCAGTAATTCTGCCTTCTCTGTATCTTCTGTCACCAGGGCACCCACCCCATTCATCAGTGGGCCTACATTGCCTGTAGTATTAGTTTTATCTGCTATGTATTTGAAAACGCTCTTTTTGCTGTCCTTGACCCCTTTCACCAGGTTTAATTCTAAGGAGGCCTTGGTTATCCTAGCTGCCTTCCTACATCCTCTAACAGCAGCCTTATATTCCTCCCAAGTGGCCAGCCCCTGCTTCCATGGCGTGTATAAATTATTTCCTCGCATAATCGCGAGTGTGTTTTCCTCCTGTGCTTCCACATAAGCATGTGTAATATTCCGTGCACATTTGCAAGTGTATTTCTCCTTGCGGGATTGCGAGTGTATTATAAAGTAATCCTCGCAGAATCGGGAGTGTACACGTTTGTACTCAATACGAGTACGTGTATCCCTTTAAAATAATCCCACGTGTGTTCAGGCAAGTGTGTACTCTTCCCGGACTCAGGGACGGCTCTGGCATTGTTGTTGGTGAAGCCACGTGCATGCACACTGTGGACCTCCTGTTGTATTAGTTGCTGCCCCTTAATAATTTACTCAACTGATATCCGAACCTGTATTCCAGTCAGTTTGGAGAGCTAAAACCCCATCTTTCACCGGTCAATCTCCTGAACAATTTTACTGAATAAAAGATTGTTTTGGACCCTGTTGTCCCCTAACTAACTTTGGGGTTCCTCCATGACAGTCTCTGGCAGAGTAGACAGAGACAAAGAAGGCATTCAGTAACTCTGCCTTCTCTGTATCTTCTGTCACCAGGGCACCCACCTCGTTCATCAGTGAGCCTACGTTGCCTCTGGTGTTAGTTTTATCTATCTGCCACATATTTGAAAAAACTCTTTCTGTTGTCTTTGACCCCTCTCGCCAGGTTTAATTCTGAGGCCTTAGCTTTCCTAGTTGCCTCCCTATACCCTCTGACAACAGCCTTATATTCTCCCCAAGTGGCCAGCCCCTCCTTCCATGATCTATAAACTCTCCTCTTCCACTTGGGCTTACCCAGCAGCTCCCTGTTTAACCATGCTCCCTTCCTTGACTTCCTACGTGTCGGGATGCTCTGACCTTGAGCCCAGTAGAAGCAGTCCCTGAACACTAATCAACTATCTTGGGACCCTTTACCTTCAAGCAGCCTTGCCCATGGGATTTCCCCTAGCAATTGCTTGAAAAGGCCCAAGTTTGCCCTGCTGAAGTCCAGGGTTGCAATTCTGCTTGCTATTCTGTTCCTGCCACACAAGATCCTGAACTCTACCATTTCATGGTTGCTGCAACCCAGGCAGCCCTCAACCTTTACTGCTTCGACCAGACCCTCCTTGTTAGTGAGGATGAGATCCAGCATGCATCTCTCCTAGTTGGCTCCTCCACCATCTGCATGAGGAAGTTATCATCAGTGCGCTGGAGGAACCTCCTGGACTGTGTCTGGCTGGCTGAATGGTCCTTCCAGCAAACATCAGGGAAGTTAAAATCCCCCACCACAACCAGGGCCTGTGATTGTGAGGCTGCTCTCAGCTACCTGTAGAAGGCCTCATCAACTTCCTCACCCTGATCTGGTGGCCTGTAATAGACACCCACAACAGTATCACCCCTGCCATCCTGCCCCTTAATTTTCACCCATAGACTCTCAACTCGCCCCTCATCCGTGCCCGGACAATACTCAATACACTGTAGTTGCTCTCTCACGTAAAGAGCAACTCCACCACCACGCCTGACTGGCCTGTCTTTCCTGAAAAGGACATAGCCATCCATGACCACATTGCAGTCATGTGTGCTGTCCCACCATGTCTCCATAATTGCCACCAGGTCATAGTCTCCTGCCCAACCACAGGTTTCTAACTCATCCTGCTTATTCCCCATACTGCACGCATCGGTATACAGGCATTTCAGAGACTGAATTGAGCACACCGATTTCACCCTAGGGGTATGGGAGGCCTCCAGTTCCTGTTTGCTGTGGAGTCCAGACCAGGACTTTCCAGGTGCCTTCTCTGTAGCTGCTGGAGCAATGCTGGCTCCGCCATGGGCAGCACTGCGCCGCCCTGGGACATTCAGGATTGAATTTGTACATTTTGAATTGTTTTCTTTATTTATTAGTAGCATTAGTAAAGATTTTTTAACTTTTTCCAACATGCAAGTCTCTCTCCCTTTTCCTCCTATTGCCTTTCCTTGTTGGGGAGGGTTGGGGGTAACAGAGAGCATCTACTGTGGTTTACTGATGCCCTGTAGTAAATTATGCCAGATCTATTGGCCCCCATGTGGGGCTTGAAAACGCTAAAATTTGACACTAAAAAGGGGCAAAATGTGGAGATTTTGGTGTTTTTAATACTGTGGCGCAGATTCAATTTTTTGGCATGGTGCCAGCTCATAGGGTTGAGATGTTCACAGGTCTGTGTGCTTTAGACATCATCTAGTAGTATTAAAGTAGATTGAATTACATTGGTTTAAAGATGCTGTGGCATAAGTTGTATCAATTAGTCTCTACACTGTGTTCTGCACTACCTTATTTGTGCTGGTCATATTTCACTAATAGTTTTGTGCATTCTATTACATCTGGAAACTGGATGGTGGTGATGATTTTACTTTGTGGTTTGGCACTGGTTTATTTTATTATACTCCAGCCGATAATGAATTGATATTCATTACTGTTGTATCTAGAGAAACTTCCAGTAGAGATTAAAGAGAAATATACCTACCTTTGTTTCAATTCGATAAGCCAATCTATAGAAAAACTGACTAATAATACCTTTCCTTTTACGTTAGGACAGATTACAGATGTTTTTGAGAGCTTTGAATATCCTTGGAGTTTTGACCGTACTTTGTTGGTATTGTCAGGTTTGCTGAATGTGTGTCAGTTCATGCTAGTGATAAGAGAGATGAGGTTAAATAAGAGGATTGCATTTTTTCTAACTCCTGAGACTTATGTTGTGTTTGCTCAAGCCTCGGCAACAGGCATGGCTATGGCTGCTGCCCGCCCCAAATGGAGCAAGGCAGCGAAAGCTACCGTTACAGTACCCGTAACCCCCCTGACAGCCTCAGCAAGTGACAAAGCATCTCCAGCTCCTACACAGAGCAAAGCAGCTAAGGCTGTAAACCCCCCCGACTGCCGCTTCTCCAGTCTCAAAGACTGACAAGGCAGCTACTCTACCCCCCCACACTGTGCACTGCTGCTGCTGCAACCACAACAGCCACTGTAATTATGTCAATACTGGTGACAGTAATTTTCTGGAAATAAATCGAGATATGGTGAGCCCATGTTGGCATCAGTTGCTGGTGTTAAGAGAGTCGCAAGAAGGACTGCTCATGCTGCAGATGATGGCCAAGGGGCATAATCACCCCAAGAGGCATCCTCATCAACACAAGGAGGAGAGGAAGTGACCAATCAATCCTTTTCTCCAAGTGAGCAGAAAGATATGCGAAAAGACTTCAGTTGTCATGAAGGCGAGAATGTTGTAACCTGGCTACTCCAGTGCTGGGATAATGGAGCTGATGGTCTGGAACTAGAAGGTGGGAAAGTCAAGCAGCTGGGATCTCTGTCAAGGGATGCCACCCTTGATAGGGCAATTTCAAGAGAGAATGACCCCTCCACCCTCTGGAGTAGACTCCTGACAGCCATGAAGGCAAGGTTTCCCTTTAAGGAAGATGTTATATGTAATCCAGGGAAATGGTATACTATGGGAGAGACGTATCCAGTTCCTGAGAGAATTAGCTGTGTGGGAGATCTATTTTGAGCCAAACAGCCAAAAGGGGACAGACCCAGAAAGAATCCTTTGTACACGACCTTTGTGACACAGGTTTGTACAAAGCGCACCACTGGCATATGCTAAGTCATTGGCATCAATGATCTGGTCAGCTGCAGCTCAACAAAACATTGCTGAAGTGATTAAGCAGCTTCAGGACTTTGAGGACAGCCTTGCTAGCTCTTTATGAGGTTGTGCCTTGACTGTGGAGAAACTGTGTGAAAAATCTGATGACTGGTTTGAAAAGCTGTTGAACGAAATCATAGCACTCAGAGAAGACAAGTTCCATTCACAACCTGTACAAACCTATGTTTCAACTATTAGGAGAAGGTGTTTTCAGTCTCAAGAGAGAGGACAGAAGAAATACACAAAAAGAGGCACACTGTGGTTTTTCATACGTGACCAGGGAGAAAACATGAGGAGATGGGATGGAAGACCTACCTCAGAACTTCAGGAATAAGTACGTGGGTTAAAAGGGAAAAATACTAGGAAAATGGCTGCTCCAGTTTCCAGAAGGGGTAGAAGAGATTCTGATCCTCTTGAAGGAACCTCTAATTCATACCCAGAGACTGTGCATAACACAAATTAGAGGGGTCCTGCCTCCAGCCAAGCGGAGGAAAGGGACAACAGAGTTTATTGGACTGTGCAGATACAATGGCCTGGTACAACAGAACCCCAAGAGTACAAAGCTTTGGTAGACACTGGTGCTCAATGCATGATAATCCCCTCAAACTGTAAAGGAACACAATCCATCAGTATTTCTGGAGTGACTGAGGGATCCCAGGAACTGACTGCAGTAGAGGCTGAAATGAACCTAAGTGGAAAAAACTGGCAAAAGCATCCCATTGTGACTGGTCCAGATGCTCCATGTATCCTTGGCATAGACTACCTCAGGAGAGGGTATTTTAAGGACCCAAAAGGGTATTGGTGGGCATTTGGTATAGCAGCTGTGGACACTGAGAATATTGAACAGCTGTCTACTTTGCCTGGTCTCTCAGAGGACCCTTCTGCTGTAGGACTGCTGATGTTTGACGATCAGCAGGTGCCAATTGCTACCACGACGGTGCATCGCCGGCAATATCGCACCAATCGAGACTCTTTGATTCCTATCCAGAAGTTGATTCGTCAACTGACGAGCCAGGGTGTGATCAGTAAGATTCACTCACTTTTTAACAGCCCAATTTGGCCAATGCGTAAGTCTAGTGGAGAGTGGAGACTAACTGTAGACTATCGTGGCCTGAATGAAGTTACGCCACCATTGAGTGCTGCTGTGCCTGACATGTTAGAACTTCAATTTGAACTGGAGTCAAAGGCAGCTAAGTGGTATGACATAATTGACATTGCTAATGCATTTTTCTCTATTCCCTTAGCAGCAGAGTGCAAGCCGCAGTTTGCTTTCACCTGGAGGGGCATCCAGTACACATGGAGTCGCTTGCCCCAGGGATGGAAACACAGTCCTACCATCTGCTATGGACTGATCCAGACCACGCTGGAACAAGGTAAAGCTCCAGAACACTTGCAATATATTGACGACATCATTGTATGGGGCGACACAGAGAAAGAAGTCTTTGAGAAAGGTGTATGAATAATTCATATTCTTTTGGATGCTGGTTTTGCCATAAAATGAAGCAAGGTCAAGGGACCTGCACGAGAGATCCAGTTTTTAGGAACACTAACACATCAATAACCCTCGTGTCTTTTCTGCCACACTGCTCTCCATTTGCAAACCTCCACTGAGATGGCAGACAGAAGGGCCTTGCTAGCACCCAATCCCTCAAACATTGGGTTTGTCTCTACTGTACTTGGCTTTCTCCCCTTCCCCCTTCAAATCTAGGTTAAAGCTCTTTCAATGAGCCCTGCTAACTCCTGTCCAAGGATCCTTTCCCCCTTTGAGACAGGTGCAACCTATTTGTCTCCAGCAGGCTAGGTGTCATATAAACATGATCAAAAAGCCCAAATTTTTACTCCTGACACCAGTCCTGCAGACAGGTAATGATCTGCTGGGTCTTTTTGTATCTTCTGTGCTTGTAAATATCCCAAGGATGGGTATCAAGAGGATGGGACCAGACTCTTTTCAGTGGTTCCCAAGAATAGGATGAGGGGCAATGGGCAGAGGCTGAAGCATTGGAGGTTCCATGTAAACATGAAGAGAAACTTATTTACTTTGAGGGTCACAGAGCACTGGAACAGGCTGTCCAGAGAGGTTGTGGAGTCTCCTCTGGAGACATTAAAAAACCACCTGGACGCATTTCTGTGTGATCTGCTCTAGGTGAACCTGCTTTAGCAGATGGGTTGGACTAGACAATCTCCAGAGGTCCCTTCCAACTCCAACCATTCTGTGATTCCCTCATGATTCCGTGCAACTGGGTGGACAGAGGAGAACACTACTTGTGTTTATTGTTAGTAAAGCTTTTTTTTTTTTTTTAAACTTTCCAACTTGTCTCTCTCCCTTTTCTTCCTCTTCCTTAGTGGGGAGGGCAGGGGTTAATAGAGAGCATCTGCCACACTTTGTTGCCCTGCAGTAAACAGTGACACAAGTCCTGCCTGATCAACCTATTGACCTTGATGGAGTGAGTACATCAGTGGACAAAGGAAGGGCTATGGATGTCATTTATCTTGACTTCTGTAAAGCCTTTGACATGGTCCCACACAACATCCTTCCCTCTAAATTGGAGAGATATGGATTTGATGGGTGAACTGTTCAGTGGATGAGGAGTTGACTGGATATTCACATCCAGGGGGTAGTGGTTAATGGCTCAGTGTCTGGATGGACACTGGTTACAAGTCTGTACTGGGACCAGTACTATTTAATATCTTCATCAGTGACATAGACAGCGGGATTGCATGCAGCCTCGGCAAGTTTGTGGAGTACACCAAGCTGAGTGGTGCCGTTGACACACCTGAGGGATGGGATGCCATCTACAGGGACCTGGGCAAGCTTCAGAAGTGGGCCCATGCAAACCTCATGAGGTTCAACAAGGCTAAGTGCAAGGTCATGTACCTGGGTCAGGGCAACCCCCGGTATCAATACAGGTTGATGAATGAAGGGATTGAGAGCAGCCCTGCAGAGAAGGACTTGGGGGTACTGGTGGATGAAAGATTGGACATGAGCCAGCAATGTGCACTTGCAGCCCAGAAGGGCTATTGTATCTTGGACTGCATCAAAAGAAGCGTGGCCAGCAGGTTGAGGGAGATGATTCTGTCCCTCTGCTCTGGTGAGACCCCACCTCAAGTACTGCATCATTACTTATTACAGGAAAGATATGGACCTGTTGGAGAGGGTCCAGAGGAGGGCCACAAAAATGATCAGAGGGATGGAACACCTCTCCTATGAGAACAGGTTGAGAGAGATGGGGTTGTTCAGCCTCGAAAAGAGAAGGCTCCAGGGAGACCTTATTGAGGCCTTTCAGTACTTAAAAGCGGCCTGTTACAATAAGACAAAGGGTAATGGTTTTAAACTAAAGAAGGGGAGATTCAGGCTAGACATGAGGAAGAATTTTTTTACAATGGGGGTGGTAAAACACTGGAACGGGTTACCCAGAGAGGCGGTAGGTGCCCCATCCCTGGAGACATTCAAGGCTGGGCTGGACAGGGCTCTGAGTAACTTGATCTAGTTGAAGATGTTCTTGCAGTAGGGTTGGACTAGATGACCTTTGATGGTCCTTTCCAATCTAAACTATTCTATGATTTTATGATCTATAGGATCAACCTCTAGAGAACTTGAATCTAACCGTTTTCACTAATGGATTTTCATACTATGTGATTGGAAAATGACACACGGGCTATGCAATGGTGAGAAAGTACTTGAAGAAGAACCTCTACAACTCCCAGTGAGTGCCCAATCAGCGGGTAAGTATTTATACCGACTTTAAATATGCCTTCAGATTGTGTCATGCAACAAGTATGCTATGGAAAGAATAGGATTCCTTAACACAGCAGAAAATAAATATTTCTGAAGGAACTGGAATCCAAATGTTGTTTGAAGCTATTAAGCTTTCAAGGGAAATCACAGCAGTATACTGTACTAAACAACACTTATAAAATTTTAGATATACAGTGACAGTTACATGTTCCATATCATCTGCAGTCCTCAGAACAGGTAGAAAGAATGAACAGGACTCCTAAAAATAAAATGGCTTGAACATGTAGCCAAGTGGGTTTGAAATAGATAAAGTTTTTAAAAATAGTGCTATGGGAATAAAGGCCGCTGTTAGAGGACGTAGGAAGACAGCTAGGATAGCCAAGGCCTCCTTAGAATTACAGCTGGCGAGAGGGGTCAAGAACAGCAAAAAGAACTTTTTCAAATACATAGCAGATAAAACTAATACCAGAGACAATGTAGGCCCACTGATGAATGGAGTGGGTGCCCTGGTGGCAGAAGATACAGAGAAGGCAGAATTACTGAATGCCTTCTTTGTCTCTGTCTACTCCGCTGGAGGCTGTCGTGGGGGACCCTGTACCCCTGAGACCCCGGATGAAGCCAGGTCAATGGAGGAGTTTGCTTTAGTCGATGAGGACTGGGTTAGGGAGCAATTAAATAGTCTGGACATCCATAAATCCATGGGTCCAGATGGGATGCATCCGCGGGTGCTGAGGGAGCTGGCTGAAGTAATTGCTGGACCGCTCTCCATCATTTTTGCCAAGTCTTGGGAAACGGGTGAGGTGCCCGAGGATTGGAGGAAAGCAAGTGTCACTCCAGTCTTCAAAAAGGGCAAGAAGGAGGACCCGGGTAATTATAGACCGGTCAGCCTCACCTCTGTCCCTGGGAAAGTAATGGAACAGCTTGTCCTTGGTGTCATCTCAAGGCATATCAGGGATAAGAGGGTCATTAGGGGCAGTCAGCACGGCTTTACCAAGGGTAGGTCATGCTTGACCAACCTCATAGCCTTTTATGAGAATGTAACAAGGTGGATGGATGATGGCAGAGCGGTGGATGTGGTCTACCCTGACTTCAGTAAAGCCTTTGACACAGTCTCTCACAGCATCCTCACAGCTAAATTGAGGAGGTGTGGTCTAGACAATAGAGTAGTGAGGTGGGTTGCAAACTGGCTTAAAGAGAGAAGCCAGAGAGTGGTGGTCAATGGTGCGGAGTCTAGTTGGAGGCCAGTATCTAGTGGAGTGCCTCAGGGGTCAGTACTGGGGCCAATATTATTCAATATATTCATTAACGATTTGGACGAGGGAATTGAGTGTACTATCAGCAAGTTTGCTGATGACACTAAGCTGGGAGGAGTGGCTGACACGCCAGAAGGCTGTGCTGCCATCCAGCGGGATCTGGACAGGCTGGAGAGTTGGGCGGGGAATAACCTGATGAAATTTAACAAGGGAAAGTGTAGAGTCCTGCATCTGGGCAGGAACAAGTCCAGGTTCCAGTATAGGTTGGGAAATTACATATTAGAGAGCAGTGTAGGGGAAAGGGACCTGGGGGTCCTGGTGGACAGCAGGATGACCATGAGCCAGCACTGTGCCCTTGTGGCCAGGAAGGCCAATGGCATCCTGGGGTGTATTACAAGGGGAGTGGTCAGTAGATCGAGAGAGGTCCTCCTTCCCCTCTACTCCGCCCTGGTGAGACCCCATCTGGAATATTGTGTCCAGTTCTGGGCCCCTCAGTTCAAGAAGGACAGGGAACTGCTGGAGAGGGTCCAGCGTAGGGCAACAAAGATGATTAAGGGAGTGGAGCACCTCCCTTATGAAGAAAGGCTGAGAGAGCTGGGTCTCTTTAGTTTGGAGAAGAGGAGACTGAGGGGTGACTTTATTAATGTTTATAAATATATAAAGGGTGAGTGCCGTGAGAATGGAGCCAGGCTCTTCTCAGTGGCAAACAATGATAGGACAAGGAGTAATGGGATCAAGCTGGAACACAAGAAGTTCCACTTAAATTTGAGAAGACATTCAAGGCCCGCCTGGACATGTTCCTGTGCGACCTCACCTAGGCGTTCCTGCTCCAGCAGGGGGATTGGACTATATGATCTTTCGAGGTCCCTTCCAATCCCAAACATACTGTGATACTGTGATACTGTGATATTAGAAATACCCCTCAACAACCTCTAGGGTTGTCACTAGCAGAAACAGTGTTTAGCAGACATTTAGCTGTATCTGGGACTTTTGTCCCACTAGGACTAAACTCTTAAATGAATGGTTGATCCAGTATGTTTTATATATGCAACAAGACGTTGAAGGAAAAAGAAGTATGCTCAGTGGTATCAACCCACACCACTTGAAATATAGTTACGTGGCAGAAAGCCTGGGGAAGAAGTGTTAATTAAGGTGTTTTCACAAAAATCCAAATTATAACCTCGAAGGGAGTGGCCATATATTGTCCTACTATGTTCTTATTTTGTTGTTGTTTTCTTATTTTAAGTTTTAGGAAGAGAAAATTGGATACACCATTCTCATGTCAAGCAGGTCATGAATAGCCAACCAGCTAACGAATGACTATATTTGGAAGAATCCATACACTGAAAAGACTAAGTGGTAAATCTCACTACTCTTGGTGCTTTTAACCATGATGACCACTGCAGCATGACTAAGTATAAAATCGATGGGTAACCCACTGTAGTACAAAGTTAACAGGACTAAAGGGGAGGTAGTTCATAGATTTTTATGGGGCAGGTATCTAAACTCCTGAAAACCCCCTGGAACTCTACTCCTATATATTGGAAAGGGATGTGTTTGTATAAGAACCCTTTGCGATTTTTTATCCATAGATAACATCACTGTAGAGACAAATAATCATTAAAATACTTGTGCTTGTGGCTTTGCTGACATTGTAGGATGTGGTTTCAGTTATCCAGTTTCCATTATGTCTTATCAACTGTTACAGTCCAATTATACCTTAGTTCCTACTTCCTATCCCCATTAGAATGAATCCTGCATTGGTGAGGAAACTACAAAGACATAATGACTTGTATCAACTGTTAGAAAATGTCTGAAACAATGTACAAAAGACCCTAATTACCATCCATCATGATGTGGAAGAAATACATCGCATCACAGAAAGGGTAAAAAAGGATGGAGAACCCTAATGGTGGGAAACTTTTTTGGGTGGTCACCAACCACTACGGGATACTCCACCCAGTAGTAATTTTGTTAGCTCTGGTTACCCTGCTCAAGAGAGATGACTATTGTGGATGGAGTGAGAGGGATGCACTTCACTCGTAAGAGAGAAGCAACAATAAATTTTTTGATAGTGAGGTAACAAAGTTGGGGACTACGGTGGGTCCATGGATTCCCTGACGGAGGGCATGGGAACAGAAATTAGCCTTGAAGATATGAAGGCCTACCCGTGAGAAAGATGGGAGTAAAGGAATATCTGGAGATGTTAAGGATGTACCTGTGAGAGAGAAGGGAGTAAAAGAGTAACATTGATGATAGCAAAATTAGTCAATGAGATGTTACTGCTGTAACTTGTAACCAATAGTGAAGAGACACACGAATTGTTAAAATTGCATGAAAATGCACTTGTGGCAATAAATGGTATCTACTACTTTCATCCTGGAAGAACTTGGTCTATGTCATTTGTCCGTCTCAACCAAGACATATGGTGACCCCAACGTGATCCTGCATGAAGAGGATTTCGCATGAAGAAGAGACAACGGTGAAGCTGTGACAGCCAAAGACAAACTGGGGAGACAGAGCCCGGTACAGCTGAAGATCCAGATCCTTGAAAAGACACCACGCCAAGAGCTGGTGAGCTACCGGGAATGGGGAGGGGGTGGAACTTATCTAAAGAAGAGGGTATTATATTATCTACATGGAAATTGCTTCTGAAGAAGCAGGGTATTAGCCTTCTGGAATTGACTTTACGAAGGATGTTACTATGGGGCAAAGCAGTACTGAAAGATCCAAAGAAACAACTGAACTGTTAACAACATGGCACTTGTTGCTGGAGACTTTGAGAGGATTAAAAGAGCAACAGGAACACGCAGAGACAGTAGAGAGGGGTGGCTTCCCTGGACTAGATTTGGAAAAAAAAAAAAGTGCACTGTTCCAAACCCTGAACCCCCCTGTTACTGATGATTCTCCAGCACCGTTCAAGTCCGCGTTATCTGATGACTCGGATGAGGATGAGGGTCTGCAGCATTTGCTTTAAAAGTTAAAAGGAAAAGGAGTATATGTACGTGTTTCCCCGAGATCAGATAAAAACCATGAAAGACTCAAAGCAAAATTTGACGTATGCAATGTAACAGCTATAGATCATTTAGGACGGAACGATGGGGATTCATTGAAATGGGCGGGTATCCCCCAACTCTTAGAAGATACACTAATTGGCACACCAGAATTACAGGCGCTATTAGTTTCTGAAATCCTGAGGCAGTCAACAGACCTTGCATATCAAGCTATGATAGAGGTGCCTGAAACCAACATAGCAGCCAAATAATTTACAACTATTAATCAGGGTCCCAATGAGAATTACATGCAATTTATTGACCATCTTCAAGAGGCCATCAATAAGCAGGTTGAAAACTTAGAAGCTAAGGACGCACTAGTGTTCAAATTAGCAGTAGAGAACACTAATGTTTGCTATCAATGTGTTATCTGTGAGTTTTACAGTACATATTACATGCTGCTGTGTATTGCCTCTCTGAAAATCAAGCAGGTTGTCAGGAATGTGAGTTTATTGTTTTACTGGATGTTGTTACATTTCTTTCTTTGTGGTATGGTTTCTGTAAGTGCACCATAAACCTTCTCCCCGCTTTTCCCACTTGCGCTGCAAGCAGCTCTGTATTTCCCCCTCCTCCCTCCCTCTTCTCATGTTTTTTACTTATGAGATGGGGTCGGAAATGACTGTTTTCAGTTGTGTTCCTAAGAAATCGGTATTGGGAGGTGTTTTAAAACATAGGAAAGCACTTGGAAATATGAGGAAGGAAGATCTTGTGAAATTAATGTAATTAATGGTGGCTGCTGTATAAGTTAGATGATTGGGAAAAGTGTCTGGAGAATGGAATCTTGAAGTACAACACTTCGTTGCAATTAATATTGTTCTTAAAGAGAGAAGAACAAGACAAAAATAAATCTTTACAAGAGATCATTGAATCATTTCAGACAGTTTTACAGGTGGAACGGTTTGAACTTCAACAAGCTGAGAGAGAGTTTGATAACACAGGAGTTACAGAAAAGATGCAGAAGTCTGCAAGATGCTTTTCATTATGTACCTGCTTTCTATGTAGGTATCTATTTAAATGTATTACAGTTTCATAATTCTTTGCCTGTTATATGGTACAGTAAGTTCATAGACTGTTAAATCAAGAGAATCCATGGACTCAAAATGTACATTTTGTGATAATACAGAAGACTATGCATAATTTAGCTCTTTGCTGCGTGAATGTGATGATAAGATTTTGCGTGTGATAGCTATTACTTTTCTTTCTAGCATGCTAGCTTTATTCCAGCATCCAGACTTGCGCAACTCTGTGCTGAGCTGTGTCTCATCTCGGCATACTTGTCCTGGTTTAGTTAAAAAACAAGTTTCCTTTTAGTGAATTTGCCTGTCAGCTAAAGCCTTCATATCAGCTGCAGTTTCCTGGAAAACCAGATACATATTTTGGTAAACATAGCAATGGAATGCAAAGTTATGATAACAACTGATGCATATCTCGCGAGAGGGGCAACGAGAAACAGGTGACCAAGGAACTGACCAACGGTGTATAACATCCCATTCACGTGAATATTTCATAAAAAAGTGGGAGATCACGAGGATCACGTCTTTTTTTCCTTCTTTTCCTTTTTCCTTATAGCCGACATCAGAAGAGGACCTTGCTAGTTGTCCCTGCGAACTGAGGCCTAGTGAGAGACTGAATCCAACAGAGTCCAATCCAGGACTTTGGGTGCCGACTCTGCAGTTGCTGAGACTTTCAAGATTGGTTTTGTATATTTTGTATTATTTTCTCTATTCTTATTAGTAGCATTAGTAAAACATCTTTAATTTTTCCAACTCTCTTCTCTCTGTCCTTCTTTTCCTCCCGATCACCTGTCCTTAGTGGGAAGGGGGGAGAGGGAGGGGAGAAAGGGGGAAGTGGGGGGAGGAGAGTAGGTTAACAATACCTCTCCCAGAGTTTTATTGTCATCCCGCAATCTAAACCCTCAACAGATAATTGGTGCCCAACATGGGGCAAGAGAAAGGGGTAAATTTGGAGATTTTTGGCTTTTCTACTGCTCTGACATACCTTTCAATTTTCTTGGCATGGTGCTAACTCAGAGAGTTGTGAGACTCGCGAGTCTGTGTGCTTCAGACATTATCTAGTGGTATTAAGGCAGAGTGAATTACACTGGTTTAAAAACGTTGTGGAATAAGATATATCAGTTATTTTCTACATTGTGTTCGGTGATACCATACTTGTGCTGGGCATTCTTTCTGAATCGAAGTATTAATTATATAACAACAAGAAACTGGACGATAGTTATGATGATACTGTGTGGTTTGGCACTGGTTTATTTCATTATACCGCAACCGCTAATGAATTTCTACTCGTTTCTGCTTTACCTTGAAAAACCTCCAGGAGAGATAAAGCAAAAAACAGCTATGTGTTTGCTAATTGGTCAAGCGAATCTTTAGAAATGCTGACTAACAATACTTTTGCTTTCTTGCTAGGAGAGTTTACAAATGTTTTAGAGAGCTTTGAATATCCTTGGAGCTTTGATAGAACTGTGATGGTGTTATTTGGTTTGCTGAATGTGTGTCAGTTTGTGTTACTGTTAAGAGAAATGAGGTTCAATAGGAGTTTTGCGTCTCTTTTTAGTCCTGAGATATGCGGTGTGTCTTCGGAAGCTTTAGCAAAAAACACTCCTAGCCACTGGAGAAAAAACAAAACAGTGAAAGCTGCTGCTGCAGCCACTGCTCCCCCCCATCACAGACACTGCTGCTTCGCAGGCCCAAGCTCCATCTCATCCGCATAGCTCCTCTGCCAAGATCGCTGCAGATAATGTTACTTCTCCAGCCTCAAAGCCTAACAAGGCAGCCCCTCCTTCCTCACACACTGGGCACTGTTGCTGCTGTAACCATAACAATCACTATGATTATGCCCATGCCAGTGACAGTCATTCATACTCTGGAAATGAATCAGATGATGGTGAGCCCATATCAGCATCAGTTGCCAGTTGTAAGAAAGTCACTAGAAAGACTCCTTGTGCAGCAGGTGATGGCACAGGGGCCACAGGGCCAACATCAACCCAAGGGGCATCACCAGCGCAGGGAGGAGATGAAGTGACCACCACTTGGTCCTTTTCTCCAGGTGAGCTTAGAGATCTGCGAAAGACTTCAGTCATCGTGAAAGCGAGAATATTGTAACCTGGCTGCTCCGATGCTGGGATAATGCGGAAGAAACAATTGAATTGGAAGGTGGTGAAGCTAGGCAGCTGGGATGTCTGTCAAAAGATTCCACCATTGATAGGGCAATTTCAAGAGAGCCTAACGCCACTACCCTCTGGACCCGACTCCTGGCAGCTATGAAAGTAAGATTTCCCTACAAGGAAGATTGTATATGCACATTAGGGAAATGGAACACTATGGAGGGAGGTATCCAGTTCCTGAGAGAATTAGCTGTGTGAGAGATCATCTCTTTTGGACCAAAGATGGGACAGACCCAGATAGAATTATTTGTACAAGACCTCTGTGGCGCAGATTTGTACAAAGTGCACCACCTGCATATGCTAAGTCATTGGCAGCAATGCTCTGGTCAGCTGAAGGTAATCAAAGGATTTCTCATGTGATTGAGTAGCTCTGGGACTTTGGGAACAACCTTGCTGGTTCTCTATGGGCTTGTGTCTCTGCTGTGGAGAAATTGTGTGAAAAATTTGATGACCGGTTTGAAAAGCTGTTGCAAGAGATCAAAGAACTCAGAGAAGACAGGTGCCATTAATGACTTGTATGAACCTATGTTTCAACTATTAGGAGAAGGACTTTTCAATCTCAAGAGAGAAGACAGAGGCAGTCCACAAAAAGAGGTTCACTGTGGTTCTTCCTACGTGAGCAGGGAGAAAACATGAGTAGGTGGCATAGAAGGCCTACCTCAGAAATTCAAGAACGAGTACATCAGTTAAAAGGAAAAACTCCTAGGAAAATGGCTGCTCCAGTTTACAAAAAGGGGCAGAAAAGATTCTGATGCTCTTGAAGGGACCTCTAATTCACACCCAGAGACTGTGCAAAACAGGAATTAGAGGTGCCCTGCCTCCAACCAGGTGGAAGAAAGGGATAACAGAGTCTATTGAACTGTACAAATACGCTGGCCTGGTATAACACACCCCCAGGAGTACAAAGCTTTAGTGGACATTAGTTCTCAGTGCACAATAATTCCTTCTAATTATAAAGGAACGCAATCCATCAATATTGTTGGAGTGACTGAGGGATCCCAGGAACTGACTGTTGTAGAGGCTGAAATGAGCCTAAACTGGAAAAACTGGCAAAAGCATCCCATTGTGACTGGTCCAGATGCTCCGTGCATCCTTGGTATAGACTACCTCAGGAGAGGGTATTTTAAGGACTCAAAAAGGTATAGGTGGGCATTTGGTATAGCAGCTGTGGACACTGAGAAAATTGAACAGCTGTCTGATTTGCCTGGTCTTTCAGATGACCCTTCTGTTGTAGGACTGCTGATGGTTGACGATCAGCAGGTGCCAATTGCTACCACGACGGTGCATTGCAGGCAGTATCGCACCAATCGAGATTCCTATCCAGAGGTTGATACATCAATTGGAAAGCCAGGGTGTGATCAGTAAGACTCGCTCATCTTTTAACAGCCCAATTTGGCCAGTGCGTAAATCTAGTGATGAGTGGAGACTAACTGTAGACTGTCGTGGCCTGAATGAAGTTACGCCACCACTGAGTGCTTCTGTGCCTGACATGCTAGAACTGCAATTTGAACTGGAGTCAAAGGCAGCTAAATGGTATGCTACAATTGACATTGCTAATGCATTTTTCTCTATTCCTGTAGCAGCAGAGTGCAGGCCGCAGTTTGCTTTCACCTGGAGGGGCATCCAGTATACATGGAATTGCTTGCCCCAGGGGTGGAAACACAGTCCTACCATCTGCCATGGTCTGATCCAGAACACGCTGGAACAAGGTAAAGCTCCAGAACACTTGCAATATATTGATGACATCATTGCATGGGGCAACACAGCGAAAGAAGTCTTCGAGAAAGGTGAGAGAATAATTCAGATTCTTTTGGATGCTGGTTTTGCCATAAAACGAAGCAAGGTCAAGGGACCTGCACGAGAGATCCAGTTTTTAGGAATAAAATGGCAAGATGGCCGTCGTCAGATCCCAATGGATGTGATCAACAAAATTGCAGCAATGTCTCCACCTACTAATAAAAAGGAGACACAGACTTTCCTGGGCATTGTAGGTTTTTGGAGAATGCATATTCCTGACTACAGTCACATTGTGAGCCCTCCAATTTGAGTGGGGCCAGGAAAAACTACAAGCCTTTGAACAAATTAAGTGTGAGATAACTCATGCGGTGGCCCTTGGACCAGTTCGGACTGGACTAGATGTTAAAAATGTGCTCTACACCGCAGCCGGAGATAATGGTCCTACCTGGAACCTCTGGCAGAAAGCACCAGGAGAAACACGAGGCCGACCCTTAAGTTTTTGGAGTCGAGGATACAAAGGATCTGAGGCCAGCTATACTCCAACTGGAAAAGAGATACTAGCAGCATATGAAGGAGTTCGAGCTGCTTCAGAAGTTATCGGTACTGAAGCACAACTCCTAGCAATTCAACTGCCGGTGCTGAGCTGGATGTTCAAAGGGACGGTTCCGTCTACACATCATGCAACCGAAGTTACATGGAGTAAATGGATTGCACTGATCACGCAACGAGCTTGAACTGGAAATCCCAATCGCCCAGGGATCTTAGAAGTGATTACAGACTGGCCAGAAAGCAAAGACTTTGGGATGTCTCCAGATGAGGAGGAAGTAACATGTGCTGGAGAAGCACCACCATATAATACACTTTCAGAGACTGATAAGCAGTATGCACTGTTCACAGATGGATCCTGTCGTCTTGTAGGAAAACATCGAAGGTGGAAAGCTGCTATGTGGAGTCCCACACGACAAGTTACAGAAGCCACTGAAGGACAAGGTGAATCTAGTCAATTTGCAGAAGTGAAAGCCATCCAGCTGGCTTTGGACATTGCTGAACGAGAGAAGTGGCCAGTACTTCATCTCTATACTGACTCATGGATGGTAGCAAATGCCTTGTGGGGGTGGCTACAGCAATGGAAGAAAAGCAACTGGCAGCGCAGAGGTAAACCCATTTGGACTGCCACACTGTGGCAAGACATTGCTGCTCAGCTAGAGAGCCTGCCTGCCAAAGTTCGTCATGTAGATGCTCATGTGCCTAAAGTCGAGCCACTGAGGAACATCTAAACAACCAACAAGCAGATCAAACTGCCAAGATTCAAGTAACTGAGGTGGACTTGGACTGGCAACGTAAAGGTGAACTTTTCTTAGCTCGATGGGCCCATGATGCTTCAGGGCATCAAGGTAGAGATGCAACACAGAAATGGGAGCGTGATGGTGGGGTGGACTTAACTATGGACACTATTTCACAGGTTATTCATGAATGTGAAACTTGTGCTGAAATCAAACAAGTGAAACGGTTAAAGCCTGTATGGTATGGGAGGTGATGGTTAAAGTATAAGTATGGAGAAGCTTGGCAGATTGATTATATTACACTTCCACAAACACGTCAAGGTAAGCGTTATGTACTTACAATGGTGGAAGCAGCCACTGGATGGTTGGAAACATATGCCGTACCTCATGCTACAGCCCAAAATACTATCTTGGGCCTTGAAAAGCAAGTCTTTTGGTGTCATGGTACGCCAGAAAGAATTGAATCAGACAATGGTACTCATTTCAAAAACAGTATTATAGACAATTGGGCCAAAGAACATGGTATTGAGTGGGTATATCAGATTCCATATCATGCACCAGCCTCTAGGAAAATTGAAAGGTACAATGGTTTGTTAAAAACTACACTAAAGGCACTTCTTGGTGGTGGAACCTTTAAAAACTGGGATTCACATTTAGCAAAAGCCACTTGGTTGGTCAACACTAGAGGATAAACCAATCGAGCCGGGCCTGCTCAATCAGAAATTCTTCGTACTCTGGAAGGAGAGAAAGTCCCTGTAGTACACATTAAAAATATGTTAGGAAAGGCAGTCTGGGTTACTCCTGCCTCAGGCAAAGGCAAGCCCATTCGTGGGATTGTTTTTGCCCAGGGACCTGGCAGCACCTGGTGGGTGATGCTTAAGGATGGAGAAGTTCGGTGTGTACCTCAAGGGGATTTGATTTTAGGTGAAAATATGCAATGCTGAACTGTATGATGTGAATTACCGCACTAACAATGTTTAATAAGTGTCTTTCAGATCAAGACAATGGTGATGAAACCAGAGCTACCTTCTTCGAGTGGCGCCTGACAAGTTTTTCGAAGTTGATGTCTTTAACCCACAAACAGTGGTCATGAGATGCACTTGTACCATCTTTCCTTCCCTGGGAGACTTTTGTGACAAAATGAGCTTAATGAACTTTTCAAAGGATGTTTCACTGATTAAGATTAATTACTCCTGTGTATATATGTACATTTGCGTGTATATATATATATATATATATATATAGTAGTAGTGATTCATTAGATTGTATTGATAGATTGTATTAATGAGGTTTAAGTATTTCCGTGAATGGCATATTATAAGGGGTAGAATGTCCTGGTTTTGTTAAAAACAAGTTTCTCTTTTAGTGAATTTGCCTGTCCCCTAAAGCCTTCATATTAGCTGCATTTTCCTGGAGAACCAGATACATGTTTTGGTAAACATAGCCATGGAATGCAAAGTTATTGATAAGCATGGATGGACATCTCGTGAGAGGGGCAACGAGAAACTGGTGACCAAGAAACTGACCAACTGTGTATAACATTCCATTCATGTGAATACTTCATATAGAAGTGGGAGATCATGAGGATCTCGTCCCTTTCCCTTTTTGCCTTTTTTGTCCCTTCTACTTATGGCTGACATTAGGAGAGGACCTTGCTAGTTGTCCCTGCAAACTGAGGCCTAGTGAGACTGAATCCAGCTCCGGTTGGCTGCAGAGTCCAATCCAGGACTTTGGGTGCTGGCTCTGCAGTTGCTGAGACTTTCAAGATTGGTTTTGTATATTTTGTATTATTTTCTCTATTCTTATTAGTAACATTAGTAAAACATTTTTAATTTTTTCCAACTCTTCTCTCTCTGTCCTTCTTTTCCTCCCGATCACCTGTCCTTAGTGGGAAGGGGGGAGGAGGAGGGGCAAAAGGGGGAAGTCGGGGGAGGAGAGGAGGTTAACAATACATCTGCCAGGGTTTTATTGTCACCCCGCAGTCTAAACCCTCGACACTGGGGAACTAGATACATGTTTTGGTAAACATAGCAATAGAATACGAGGTTATTGATAAGGACAGATTCACATCTGGCGAGAGGGGCAACGAGAAACAGGTGACCAAGAAACTGACTGTCGAGGGTTAAGATTGTGGGGATTGGGAAAGTGTCCGGAGAATAGAATCTTTAAGTATAACACTTTGTTGTTTCTAAAGTGAGAAAAGCAGGACAAAAATAAAACTCTACAAGAGATCATTGAATCATTTCAGACAGTTTTACAGGCAGAATGGTTTAAACTTCAACAAGCTGAGAGAGAATTAACTGATAACACACAAGTCATAGAAAACTTGCTGAACTCTGCGAGATACTGTTCCTTATTAACCTGTTTTTTTGTAGGTATCTGTTTAAGCACATTACAGTTTAAATAAGTGTCTGTTACATGGTACAGTAAGTTCACAGACTGCTAAATCATGAGAATCCATTGACTCAATATGTGCATTTTGTGATTATACAGAAGACCCTGAGTTCTTTACTGCGTGAATGTGATGATAAGATTTTGTGTGTGACAGTTGTTACTTTTCTTTCTAGCATGCTAGCTTTATTCCAATATCCAGACTTGCACAACTCTGTGATAGGCTCTGTCTCATCTCTATGTGCTAGATTTGGCTCTTTTGTATGCACACCAAGTGAAGAGCATATTTTTAACATCTTGTCCTGCCTGGACTGGCCCAAGAGCCACAGCATGGACTGTCTCCCACTTAATTTGTTCAAAGGCTTGCTGTTGCTCAGGGTCCCACTCAAAATCATTCTTCTTCCAGGTCACTTGATAAAGAGTGCTAACGATCTGACCGTAGTCTGGAATTTGCATTATCCAAAAACCCATAACCCCCAAGGAAGTCTGTCTATCCTTTTTGTTAGTTGGTGGAGACATAGCTGTTGATCACATCCATTTGGATCTGATGACGTCAATCTTGCCATCTTACTCCTAAAAACTGGATCTCCCATCCAGATCATTGACCTTACTTTGCTTTATAGCAAAACTGGTTTTCAGAAAAATTTGGATCATTCTTTCCCCTTTCTCAAAAAATTCTTCTGCTGTGTTGCCCCACACGATGACATTGTCAATGTATTGCAGGTGTTCCAGAGCTTTGCCCTGTTCCAGTGCAGTCTGGATCAGTCCATGACAAATGGTAGGGCTGTGCTTCTACTCCTGGAGCAGTTGATTCCAGGTGTCCTGGACGCCCCTCCAACTGAAAGCAAACTGGCCTGCACTCTGCTGCCAAAGGAATAGAGAAAAATGCATTAGCAATGTCAATTGTGGCATACCACTTGGTTGCCTTTGACTCCAGTTCATATTGCAGCTCTAGCACAGCAGCACTTAATGGTGGCGTGAATTAATTCAGGCCATGATAGTCTACCGTTAGTCTCCACTCTCCATTGGACTTTTGCACTGGCCATATGAGACTGTTGAAGACTGTGTGAGTCTTACTGATCACTCCTTGGCTCTCTAGTTAACAAATCCACTTATGGATGGGAATCAGAGAGTCTTGGTTAGTGTGATACTGGCACTGGTGCACCATCATGGTAGCAATTGGCACCTGCTGTTCTTTGACCCTCAGCAATCCTACAAGACAAGGGTCTTCCGAGAGACAGGGCAAGGTAGATAGCTGTTTCATGTCCTGTCTCCACGGCTGCTATTCCAAAGGCCCACCGGTACCCTTTTGGGTCCTTAAAATATCCTCTTCTGAGGTAGTCTATACCAAGAATACACGGAGCAACTGAACCAGTCACAATGGAGTGTTTTTGCCAGTCCTTCCCAGTTAGACTCACTTCAGCCTCCAGTACAGTCACCTGTTGGCATCCTCCAGTCACTCCAGAAATACTGATGGGTTCTGTCCCTTCATTGGTTGATGGAATTAGAGTACATTGGGTCCTGGTGTTCACTTGAGCCTTGTACTCTTGTGAGTCTGACGTTCCAGGACATTGAATCCACACAGCTTGTCCCTCTCCTCCACCTGGCTGGAGGCAGGGCCCCTCTAGTCCTGGTCATGGTACTCACTGCTTCCTTTTTGCAAGAATGAATCAGAAGCCCCTTCAAGAGGTTCAGAAGTAAGATCAGCCCTTCTACTCTGGGGGACTGCCCACTGGAAACTGGAGTAGCATTTTTCCTGGCAGAATCCCTTCTTGTGGTTGTCTTTCCTTGCAACTCATGTACACGTGCCTCTAGGACTGAGGTAGGTTTTCCATCCCATCTCCTCATGACTTCTCCATGGTCACACGGGAAAAGTTCTGAGGAGAAGTCTGTGGTGGCATTCGTGCAAGCAAGTGGAGCAACCGTGAGAGATTTAAATGGTTCTAAGGAGCACAAGCGATCAGGGCAAGCAAACAGGGGTGTGGGGGTTTGCAGTCAGGGCATGCAGGAAGTGCGCTGCAGGCTACTTGTAGGTCCACAACCCAAGGTAGTACTTGTGCTCTAGGTCTCTGCCATAATGGTGTGCACTCGCCTCAGAGTTAAAAACAGTGCGCTTGCAGGGAAAGCCCCTGAGATGTCTCATGCTTCCACCCAGACAGAACCAGTAAGGAAGGAGACTTCAGTACAGGTGGTATGTTGCAATGAGTACCCAGACCCTATTCCTGGAGAAAAGGTAAATACCTGCACAAGGTGTGCACAGGCTGATGATCTGCTATGTCAGGTGGTTGAGTTGCAACAAACAGTTAAAAGGCTGTGCAGTATTAGAGGAGGTGAGATGGTGATAGATAGGTGGTTACAGAACCATGCTCCTGTAGCAGACATCACTGAGAATGTAGTGGACATCACTGAGAATGAGGCACCTTGGACCCTGGTGACCCACTAAAGCAGGGCTCCATCTCAGTCTCCACCCTCCAGCATCACAACTGAAAACAGATATGAAGCTTTAACAGCTATAGGCATCAATGAGCAAGGTCTGCAAGAAGAAACTGTACCGGTAGCACACAGTGGATACCATAAAAAGAAACTAAGAGTGTTTGTGGTGGGTGACTCTGTTAAAGGGCACTGAAGCGCACATCTGCCATCCTGACCGGGAGTCACAAGAGGTATACTGCCTTCTGGGAGCTAAGATCCAAGATGTTGCTGAGAGGGTTCCACAACTTGTCAAGAGCACAGACTGCTATCCACTGCTGCTCTTTCATGGGGGGACAAATGACACTGCAAGCCAGAGCCTGGGCAGAATCAAGGAAGACTATAAAGCCCTAGGGGCACAAGTGAAAAATATTGGTGCCCAAGTTACCTTTTCCTCCATTCTGTAGTTGGATGAAAGGGGGTAGCCAGAAATAAATGCATAATGCACATTAACTCCTGGCTTTGAGGCTGGTGCCCTTGTGAGGGTTTTGACTTTTATGACAATGGGACATTCTTTTATGACTATAACCTGTTAGGGAGGGATGGAATCCATCTGTCTGAAAGAGGCAAGGGAATCTTAGGCAGTAAGCTGGCCAACTTGGTGAGGAGGGCTTTAAACTGAAGAGCTTGCGGAGTGGGGTCCTAAGTGGTAATGCTCATGCCATCACATCCAACTAGGGAACAAGCCAGGCCAACCACAGCAGCAACAAATATTCCTTAGCGGCCTCCCAAGATGAGAACCAGAAGACTCAAGGGTATGTACGGCTATGGTGGATCCTTCTGAACCCCTCATGGGACTGCAGCCTATTAATCTAGATGTAAAAATTCATATAATAACTCCAGAC
The DNA here is from genome assembly GCF_037038585.1 of Patagioenas fasciata. Lineage (NCBI taxonomy): Eukaryota > Metazoa > Chordata > Aves > Columbiformes > Columbidae > Patagioenas > Patagioenas fasciata. The sequence continues at coordinate 31,746,336 of NC_092559.1, forward strand.
AATGCTGTATGGTTCTGTACCCTGACTTCTCCTCTTATTTTACATCCTTTGCTAATATCAGATTTTCGAGTTCTTTTATTTGGGGTATCTACGATGAATACCTGTACCTTATCTCAAGGAGACAGCATTGGAACAGTGTTATTGATGTTGAGAACAAGACATATTGTATTGAAGTTCAATTTGAAAAAGTACAAGCCAGATGTCTCCAAACTGTGTGGATAATCACCTCATGTCAGGTTATCAGACCCAGAGTAACATTAGCTGCAGAAGCTGGAACAACATATATGTATTACTGGAAGGTGATGACACCCCTGTTTTCTTCACCTACCACAGGTTGGCTCATCGTGCTTTGCTATCTTGTACTAAAAGCATATGCCCTGGATATGTTTCTGCAAGACCAATATGTAAATACTTAGATTTGGTTGGTCTCTACTGTAAATAACTCATCTGCCTTTTATATTAAGGGAAGACTAATGGCTGCAGATATTTTAAAAATGTGTTTTATTAGCATGTCAACCCTGGTAGCTGTATTACAGAATTATACTATGCTAAGGGATTTTGATATTAATGTTTCTTATTGCTGTTTTTTCTGAGTAGGTAATGGTTGTAAAAGCTGCTTCAATTTTGAAGGCATGTGCTGCTTTAGCATAGCTGATAAACTAGCCAGAATAGAAGATGACATATAACATATTCGGTACTAATGCATCAAGGGAAACAATCTAGTGATAATGCCTGGCTGAATGACTTGTTTAATTCCTTGACAAGAGAAATGGAACACCTGATTTAAAGCATTATTGTATGCGGTGATGAGAACAACGCATACAGACACGCATATGGATCAGAGTAATAATCAATTCTAGAGGCTGAATAATAGTTTTACAGAAACAATTGGGCAAAAAAACCCACATTCCAAGTATATCAATCTGTTTGCTTTCTCATCATATTGTCCTACAATAGCCACAGGTTGCCTCTGTGTTGTAGCTATAAATAGACAAATCTGCAAGTGTAATCAAATGCAGTCAGCCTGTAAGGTGGTCATAAACTTGTTCATCAAAGTCTCTAACCCCATTTTGGGTTTTGTATTTACTGGACATTGTTTTTCCTTAACGGCTCAAAGTCCTCTTTCAGTTCTGTCTCAGTGTAGTATTGGTTTTATCAATACTTCAGCTGCCAATACTAGTGGAAATACAGCATCCAAAATTTCCTTGGAGATTTCTTGCTTGCAGCAAGCAGATCTGTACCTTCCAAGCACCTTCTTATGGGACATGCAACTAAACAGAATTGTCAGAACATTTCTTCTCTTCAACATTTCTTCTCAGAAAACATTATTTGAGCTTACAGTTTACTTAACAAATCTTGACCCAAGAGAGGTATAGGGCTTTCTGGCAAACACACAAATACATCTGTTAAAACTTTGTTCCAAAATTGGCATTCCATTGGATTTTAAAAATGGCCTTTCTTTTTTTTCCCATGACCCCAAGAACTAGCACGGTAAATTTTCTAAGAAGTCCTTTGCAACTAGTTAACACAGAATCACACAGAATGTTAGGGATTGGAAGGGACCTCAAAAGATCATCTAGTCCAATCCCCCTGCCGGAGCAGGAACACCTATTTGAGGTTACACAGGAAGGCGTCCAGGCAGGTTTAAAATGCCTCCAGAGTAGGAGACTCCACAACCCTCCTGGGCAGCCTATTCCAGTGTTCTGTTACCCTCACTGGGAAGAAGTTTCTTCTCAAATTTAAGTGGAACCTCTTGTGTTCCAGTTTGAACCACTTACCCCTTGTCCTACCGCTGGATGTCACAGAGAAGAGCCTGGCTCCATCCTTGTGACACTCACCCTTTATATATTTGTAAACATTAATAAGGTCACCCCTCAGTCTCCTCTTCTCCAAGCTGAAGAGACCCAGCTCCCTCAGCCTTTCCTCATAAGGGAGATGCTCCACTCCCTTGATCATTTTGTTGCCCTGCACTAGACTCTCTCCAGCAGTCCCCTGTCCTTCTTGAACTGAGGGGCCCAAAACTGGACACAGTATTCCAGACGGGGTCTCACCAGGGCAGAGTAGAGGGGAAGGAGAACCTCTCTGGACCTATTAACCACTCCCCTTCTAATACACCCCAGGATGCCATTGGCCTTCCTGGCCACAAGGGCACAGTGCTGGCTCATGGTCATCCTGCTGTCCACCAGGACGCCCAGGTCCCTTTCCCCTACACTGCTCTCTAATATGTAATTTCCCAACCTATACTGGAACCTGGGGTTGTTCCTGCCCAGATGCAGGACTCTACACTTTCCCTTGCTAAATTTCACCAGGTTATTCCCCGCCCAACTCTCCAGCCTGTCCAGGTCCCACTGGATGGCAGCACAGCCTTCTCGCGTGTCAGCCACTCCTCCCAGCTTAGTGTCATCAGCAAACTTGCTGCTAGTACACTCAATTCCCTCGTGCAAATCGTTAATGAATATATTGAATAATATTGGCCCCAGTACTGACCCCTGAGGCACTCCACTAGATACTGGCCTCCAACTAGACTCCGCACCATTGACCACCACTCTCTGGCTTCTCTCCTTAAGCCAGTTTGCAACCCACCTCACTACTCTATTGTCCAGACCACACCTCCTCAATTTAGCTGTGAGGATGCTATGGGAGACTGTGTCAAAGGCTTTACTGAAGTCAAGGTAGACCACATCCACCGCCCTGCCATCATCCATCCACCTTGTTACATTCTCATAAAAGGCTATGAGGTTGGTCAAGCATGACTTACCCTTGGTAAAGCCATGCTGACTGCCCCTAATGACCCTCTTATCCCTGATATGCCTTGAGATGACATCAAGGACAAGCTGTTCCATTACTTTCCCAGGGACAGAGGTGAGGCTGACCGGTCTATAATTACCCGGGTCCTCCTTCTTGCCCTTTTTGAAGACTGGAGTGACATTTGCTTTCCTCCAATCCTCGGGCACCTCTCCCGTTTCCCAAGACTTGGCAAAGATGATGGAGAGCGGTCCAGCAATGACTTCAGCCAGCTCCCTCAGTACCCGCAGATGCATCCCATCTGGACCCATGGATTTATGGATGTCCAGACTATTTAATAGCTCCCTAACCCAGTCCTCATCGACTAAAGCAAACTCCTCCACTGACCTGGCTTCACCTGGGGTCTCAGGGGTACAGGGCTCCCCAGGACAGCCTCCAGTAGAGTAGACAGAGAGAAAGAAGGCATTCAGTAATTCTGCCTTCTCTGTGTCTTCTGTCACCAGGGCACCCACCTCATTCATCAGTGGGCCTACATTGCCTCTGGTGTTAGTTTTATCTGTCACGTATTTGAAAAAACTCTTCCTGTTGTCCTTGACCCCTCTCACCAGGTGGAATTCTAAGGAGGCCTTAGCTTTCCTAGTTACCTCCCTACACCCTCTGACAACAGCCTTATATTCTCCCCAAGTGGCCAGCCCCTCCTTCCACGATCTGTAAACTCTTCTCTTCCACTTGAGCTTACCCAGCAGCTCCCTGTTTAACCACGCAGGTCTACTGGCTCCCTTCCTTGACTTCGTATGTGTCGGGATGCTCTGATCTTGTGCCCGGTAGAAACAGTCCCTGAACGCTAACCAACTGTCTTGGTCCCCTTTACTTTCAAGCAGCCTTGCCCATGGGATTTCCCTTAGCGATTGCCTGAAAAGGCCAAAGTTTACCTTTCTGAAATCCAAGGTTGCAGTTCTGCTTGCTATCCTGCTCCTGTCACATGAGATCCTGAATTCCACCATCTCATGGTCGCTGCAACCAAGGCAGCCCTCAACCTTTACCGCTTCAACCAGACCCTCCTTGTTAGTGATGATAAGGTCCAGCAATGCACCTCTTCTTGTTGGCTCCTCCACCCTTTGCATCAGAAAGTTATCATCAAGGCACTGGAGGAACCTCCTAGACTGTGGCTGGCCAGCTGAGTAGTCCTTCCAGCAAACATCAGGGAAGTTAAAATCCCCCACCACAACCAGGGCCTGTGATTGCGAGGCTGCTCTCAGCTGTCTGTAGAAGGCCTCATCAACTTCCTCACCCTGATCTGGTGGTCTGTAGTAGATGCCCACAATAGCGTCACCCTTGCCAGCCTGCCCCTTAACTTTCCCCCACAGACTCTCAACTTGCTCCTCATCCATGCCTGGACAATACTTAATAAATTGTAGTTGCTCTCTCACATAAAGAGCAACTCCACCACCACGCCTGGCTGGTCTGTCTTTCCTGAAAAGGACATAGCCATCCATGACCACATTCCAGTCATGTGTGCTGTCCCACCATGTCTCTGTAATTGTCACCAGATCATAATCTCCTGCCCTAACACAGGTTTCTAACTCCTCCTGCTTATTCCCCATGCTGCCCGCATTGGTGTACAGGCATTTCAGAGAGTGAGTTGAGCACACCGATTTCACCTCAGGGGTATGGGGGGCCTCCCAGCCCTCATGAACTCTAGAGTGATGCCCTACGCATGCAAGCCCAGCTACCACCCCATCCCCCTTCAAATCTAGTTTAAAGCTCCCCAAATGAGCCCTGCTAATTCCTGTCCCAGCATCCTTTTGCCCCTGCGAGATAAACCTTTCCCGTGTATTGCTGTCTGGACTGGTGTCTTGTGAAACCAGCTGTTATCAAAGTACCCAAAGCCCTGCCTGTAGCACCAGTCCTGTAGCCAATTGTTTAGAGACTGGATTTTTCTATTCCCGACCACATCATCACCCAAAACTGGAAGGAGGGCAGAGAAAATCACTCGAGCCCCAAATTCTTTTACCATCTGTCCCAAGGCCTTGAAATCTTTTTTTCATTCCCGTCAGACTGCAGAATGCAGCTTCCTCCCCATCTGTCTGGAAGATCAGCAGTGGGTAGTAGTCTGTCGGGTGCACCAGGTTGGGGAGCATCCTGGTGATGTCCCTGATCTGGGCTCCAGGTAGACTGCACACTTCCCTACGATGAGGGTCAACTCTGCAGATTGGGCCCTCTGTCCCTCTCAGAAGGGCATTGCCTACTACAGTTACCCTTCTTTCTTTCTTATCTGAGGCGGTCTTGAGGTGTGGGGTCAACTGTCTCTTTCGATGTGACCTCAAATGAGCCTTGCACCACATCCTCACATATCTCCTCTTCAAGATCCAGGGCCTCAAACCTATTACAGAGGGGCACCTGGGGAAGCAAAGCAGGTAGGGAGGGGGGTTGCCCACAGCCCCTAACTGGAACTAGCTTCCAACCCTCATCATCTTTTCTGTCCCCTACCTCTGCCTGACAGTGACAGGGCAGGGACTGTCTCAGGTCTTCTCCCTTTGCCCGACAGGGCAAGGGGTTCATCACCTTTTGGGGAATGTGTTGTATTAACTTGTCTGATCCTTCTGAATCTGTTCATAGTATTTTAGACAAACTAAAACAGCACATTAATAAGATTGTCATAGTAGAAGTAGGGTTTGACAAATGGTTTAAAAGCTTGGAAATAGGTGGGTAGTTGTTTGATCTTATTATATAAGGCTTAGCTACGTTATATGTAACTGTAATCATTGTTGTTAATCATCTATTCTATGCTGCAGTGTATTTCAAAGATGATTCAGTGCATTGTAAACAAGGCCTGGTTGGTTCAAAAACAAAAAGGGGGAGGTTTGAGGGATTTTCTTGAAGTTAATGTGTGTATAGATTTCTATTAGATGGAGATTTGTTACTGAACTAGCCAGGTCTAAAGGAATTTCAAGGAAAGCTGAAAACAGGACCTGTTGTGGGAGTGAGGCAGTTCTACAATAACAGAGCCTCAACAAGATGTAAATCAACAGACCTATTAGCAGTGAGACTCGGGCGTGTGGACAGCTCATGAACATAGACAATATCCAATTAGCTAATGCATGCTTGGAGCATGGACATGTGATCAGGAAATAACTGCATATATAAGGAGGTTTGTTTCTGTAATAAAGGGCTTCACTTGAATTCGTATTGGATTGTGTGGAGTCCATGATTTTTCGCCCTTGCAGTGCCCTGCCTCCAACCAGGTGAAGGAAAGGGATAACAGAGTTTATTGGACTGTACAAATACGATGGCCTGGTACAACACACCCCCAGGAGTACAAAGCTTTAGTGGACACTGGTGCTCAGTGCACAATCATTCCTTCTAATTATAAAGGAACTGTCACGGAGGCACCCCGAGGTTAGTTTAAGGGACAAGAGGGTCCAAAACAGCTTTTATTAAACTGGTGAGAAACAGGGTTTTAGCACTCCAAAGGTGACTTAAATACAGGTTCAGATATTAGTTGAGGAAAATTATTAAGGGGCAGCAACTAATACAACAGGAGGTCCACAGTGTCCATACACATGGCTTCACCAAAAACAATGCCGGAGCCACTCCTGAGTCCAGGAAGACTACACATTTGCCTGAACATGGTGTGGGATTATTTTAAAGGGATACACATACTCGTATGGAGTATGGGAAGTGTACACTCGCGATTCGGCAAGGGTAAATTTATAGTACACTCGCAATCCTGTGAGGAGAAATGCACGTGCAAATGTGCACGGAATATTACACGTGCTTATGTGGAAGCACGGGAGGAAAATACACTCGCGATTATGCGAGCATTAATTTATACACGTGCTCGTATTGAGCATGGAAAGTACGTGTGCAAATGTGCACAGAAAGTATAAATACACGTGCAAATGTGCGCAGAAAGTAGATACACTCGCAATCCTGTGAGGGTTAATTTTACTTACACACTTGGTGGCAAGGTCAGCAGAGTCTCTGTCCCGGGGAGGGGGGGCCGTGGCTCCTAGCGGCAGTGGCTAAGCTCGTAACTCCAAGAGATCGTGCGCAAGACCACACATCTCGACGAGAGTCCCGTTTTTTATAACCTGATCAGATCTGACTGTGGGCATTACAGAAGCTTCTCTGCACCCCCACCCTGTCTGTGGAGTGCCCCTGAAGCCTCCAAACATCCCCCACACTGGTCGCAGGCGCCTAGCGGCTCTCTGGCACCTCAGCACTCCCTTCTCCTAACGGCCCTGGCCAGGGTGCTCTGGGGCCAAACAAAAGAAGCTGTTAGCCTCAAACAGCAGAGAGAGAGGGAGATGTGTCTACTCCTTCCATATCAAAGGAGGGAGGGGGAGAGAGGGGAGTTTGCATTCTGCCACAGGAACGCAATCCATTAATATTGTTGGAGTGACTGGGGGATCCCAGGAACTGACTGTTGTAGAGGCTGAAATGAGCCTAACTGGAAAAAACTGGCAAAAGCATCCCCTTATGACTGGTCCAGATGCTCCGTGCATCCTTGGCATAGACTACCTCAGGAGAGGGTATTTTAAGGACCCAAAAGGGTATAGGTGGGCATTTGGTATAGCAGCTGTGGACACTGAGAAAATTGAACAGCTGTCTGATTTGCCTGGTCTTTCAGATGACCCTTCTGTTGTAGGACTGCTGATGGTTGATGATCAGCAGGTGCCAATTGCTACCACGACGGTGCATCGCAGGCAATATCGCACCAATCGAGATTCTTTGATTCCTATCCAGAGGTTGATCCGTCAACTGGAAAGCCAGGGTGTGATCAGTAAGACTCGCTCACCTTTTAATGGCCCAATCTGGCCAGTCTAGTGACGAGTGGAGACTAACTGTAGACTATCATGGCCTGAATGAAGTTATGCCACCATTGAGTGCTTCCATGCCTGACATACTAGAAGTGCAATTTGAACTGGAGTCAAAGGCAGCCAAGTGGTATGCTACAATTGACATTGCTAATGCATTTTTCTCTATTCCTTTAGCAGCAGAGTGCAAGCCACAGTTTGCTTTCACCTGGAGGGGCATCCAGTACACGTGGAATCGCTTACCCCAGGGGTGGAAACACAGTCCTACCACCTGCTGTGGACTGATCCAGAACACGCTGGAACAACGTAAAGCTCCAGAACACTTGCAATATATTGATGACATCATCATATGGGGCGACACAGCGAAAGAAGTTTTCGAGAAAGGTGAGAGAATAATTCAGATTCTTTTGGATGCTGGTTTTGCCATAAAATGAAGCAGGGTCAAGGGACCTGCACGAGAGATCCAGTTTTTAGGAATAAAATGGCAAGATGGCCGTCGTCAGATCCCAATGGATGTGATCAACAAAATTGCAGCAATGTCTCCACCTACTAATAAAAAGGAGACACAGACTTTCTTGGGCGTTGTAGGTTTTTGGAGAATGCATATTCCTGACTACAGCCACATTGTGAGCCCTCTCTATCGAGTGACTCGTAAAAAGAAACAGTTTGAGTGGGGCCCAGAACAACGACAAGCCTTTGAACAAATTAAGCGTGAGATAACTCATGTGGTGGCCCTCGGATCAGTTCGGACTGGACTAGCTGTTAAAAATGGGCTCTACACTGCAGCCGGAGATAATGGTCCTATCTGGACCCTCTGGCAGAAAGCACCAGGAGAAACCCGTGGCCGACCCTTAGGTTTTTGGAGTCGAGGATACAAAGGATCTGGGGCCAAGTATACTCCAATGGAAAAAGAGATACTAGCAGCATATGAAGGAGGTCAAGCTGCTTCAGAAGTGATCGGTACTGAAGCACAGCTCCTCCTAGCACCTCGACTACTGTTGCTGAGCTGGATTTTCAAAGGGACAGTTCCCTCTATGCATCATGCAACCGATGCTGCGTGGAGTAAGTGAATTGCATTGATCATGCAACAAACTCTATTTGGAAGTCTCAATCGCCCAGGGATCTTATAAGTGATTACAGATTGGTCGAAAAGTAAAGACTTTGGGATGTCGCCAGATGAAGAGGAAGTAACACGTGCTGAAGAAGCACCACCGTGTGAAGGGGTTTCGTTAGAAGGAGATATGTTGTTGAATTAGTCAGGCCCAAAGGAATCTCAAGGCCACTTCGAGAAGCTGAGAACAGAATCTGCTGTGAGAAAGAGGGGCGTTTCTTCATTAACAGGGCCTCAGCATGGCGTGAGTCATCGGACCTATCATCGGTGGGGCTCCAGCGTGTGGACTGCCCATGATACTCATTTAGCGAATCCATGCTTGGAGCGTGGATTCGTGATTAGAGAACAGTTGCGTATATAAGGAGACATGCTTCTGTAATAAATGGCTTTTGCGTGATTCACATTGAATCGGAGTGCTGAGTCCTTTATCGTTCCAACACCACCGTATAATACTTTTCAGAAACTCATAAGCAGTATGCACTGTTCATAGATGGGTCCTGTTGTCTTGTAGGAAAACATAAAAGGTGGAAAGCTGCTGTGTGGAGTCCCACACGACGAGTTACAGAAGCCCCTGAAGGACAAGGTGAATCCAGTCAGTTTGCAGAAGTGAAAGCCATCCAGCTGGCTTTGGACATGGCTGAACTAGAGAAGTGGCCAATACTTTCTCTCTATACTGACTCGTGGGTGGTAGTAAATGCCTTGTGGAGGTGGCTGCAGCAATGGAAGAAAAGTGGCTAGCAGTGCAGAGGCAAACCCATTTGGGCTTCCACACTGTGGCAAGACATTGCTGCCCGGTTAGAGAGCCTGTCTGTAAAAGTTCATCATGTAGATGCTCATGTGCCTAAAAGTCGAGCCACCGAGGAACATCGCAACAACCAACAAGTGGATCAAGCTGCCAAGATTAAAATAGCTGAGGTGGACTTGGACTGGCAACATAAAGGTGAACTTTTCCTATTTCAGTGGGCCCATGATACTTCAGGGCATCAAGGCAGAGATGCAATATATAAATGGTCTCGCGATCGTGGGATGGACTTAACTATGGACACTATTGCACCGAAATCAAACGAGCTAAACGGTTAAAGCCTGTATGGTATGGGGGCGATGGTTAAAGTATAAGTATGGAGAGGCTTGGCAGATTGATTATATTGTACTTCCACAAACACGTCAAGGTAAGCGCTATGTACTTACAATGGTGGAAGCAACCACTGGATGGTTGGAAATGTATGCCGTACCTCATGCTATAGCCCAAAATACTATCTTGGGCCTTGAAAAGCAAGTCCTTTGGCGACATGGTACACCAGAAAGAATTGAATCAGACAGTGGCACTCATTTTAAAAAAAGTATTATAGACAATCGGGCCAAAGAACATGGTATTGAATGGGTATGTCATAGTCCATATCATGCACCAGCCTCTGGGAAAATTGAAAGGCACAATGGTCTGTTAAAAACTACACCAAGGCATTGGGTGGTAGAACCTTTAAAAACTGGGATTCACATTTAGCAAAAGTTACTTGGTTGGTCAACACTAGAGGATCAACTAATCGAGCTGGACCTGCTCAATCAGAAATTCTATGTACTGTAGAAGGAGATAAAGACCCTGTAGTACACATTAAAAATATGTTAGGAAAGGCAGTCTGGTTTACTCCTGCCTCAGACAAAGGCAAGCCCATTTGTGGGACTGTTTTTGCCCAGGGACCTGGCAGCATCTGGTGAGTGATGCTTAAGGATGGAGAAGTTCCTCAAGGGGATTTGATTTTAGGTGAAAATATTCAATACTGGACTGCATGATGTGAATTGCCCTACTAACAGTGTTTAATAAGTGTCTTTCAGATCAAGACAGTGGTGATGACACCAGAGCTAGTTTCTTCGAGTGGCGCCTGACAAGTTTTTCAAAGTTGATGTCTTTGACCCACAAGCAGTGGTCATGAGATGCACTAGATGTACCATTTTTCCTGCCCTGGGAGACTGTTGTGATAAATAAACTTAATGAACTTTTCAGAGGATGGTCCACAGACTAAGAGAATGATGGATTACTTCTGTGTATATATGTACATGTGTGTGTATATATAGTAGTAGTGATTAATTATATTGTATTGAAAAGGTCTAAGTATGTCGTGAATGGCATGGTATAAGGGGTGGAATGTCCTGGTTTTGTTAAAAACAAGTTTCTCTTTTAGTGAATTTGCCTGTCAGCTTTTGGAGTGCTAAAACCCTGTTTCTGACCAGTTTAATAAAAGTGTTTTGGACCCTGTTGTCCCTTAAACTAATCTTGGGGTGCCTCTGTGACAATATGTATAGGCGTTCCTGGGGTTACCATGAATATGTAATGCCTTGCTGTATTTAAACACACCTCATATTGTTAGAAGGCACGCGAGATTAGAGGAAATATTCCTCTTGTGCCCGGTGCTGAATAAACATACCATCTTTATAACCCTGCAGGTTGTAAAGTTTTATGGCCTTATAGGTCGTAAAGTTGTTTCCGCACGTTACACTAGCCTTCCTTGTGTTTGCATCACTGCTCTTGGGGGCTTTGGATGTACACAACAGGGAGTGCACTGTCACTGTGTGCCTGAGCTGTTGTTCTGCTCCCTGCAGTGCCTAGAGCAGGCATGGGGCTGTGGGCTACTGAAAATTCAGGTGGAATTCAAGTGCCTAAATACATGCCATCTCTGGGATGTCAGTGTCTGGGGCACTGGATGGCACCAAGGCTGTGGTCTGTGTACTAAGTGTGGTGGAGCCCCACATCAGGGTGTTAAGTACCACTGCCCGTGCCACTCAGCACCTGTAATGAGCCCCAGCACACCCCAGGGCCCCACTGCTGCTGCTGCTCAGTGCCTCTCCCTCCAGTCCAGGTGGCCCTGAAGGCTGGGGTGAGCAGAAACCACTCCTCTTGTAACACATTACTTCTCCTTGTTGCCTTTTACACAGTCCCAAACTCACAAGCTTTTCACAGTGACCTGAGAATTCTGCCCTTAGGGCTCTCTTGCCCTTGCCCTGGATGTCATGCTCCATCCTTTTGGCCTAACACCAGCCCCTGCCTTTCTGCACTGTTTGGCAGGGACAATCTGCCCTGTTTGAGGTGCCAGGGATGTGGCAGACACTGTTCCATGTCACACATGGTGGCATGCACTGGCCTCACTGAGGCTGGGCCAGGCTGGATAGACTGTATGGCTTGTGTGTTGGCACCCCTGGTGCTGGGTTATATTTATAATGCTTCTGCAAGAGGCTTTGGGTTCACCCATGGACCTGCCAAAAACCTTGTGTCAAAAGCACAAGCTTGACAGATGTCCACAGAAGCAGATTGAGAAGCACTGCCAAAATGCAGTGGCAGAGAAGCATAGAATCCCTGATTGTAACCCAGAGAGATGGAATGGATGGGATGGGGGCTTTGACTGCATGTTTTACTTAGCATGTTGTACAGCACGAAGGAAGTGCTTTACCAACATCTCACATCTATCGATGCCATTGCCTCCATCACCTAACTCTACAGGGAGTCCTGGGGCTGGAAAGGCATCTGGTGGGGATGGGTATGAAGGCACCACAGGGCAGGAAGCTGGATTTGGGATGCCGATGTCACCTCTGCCACCGGTGGGCAGGTGTGGAGCAATGGTACAGGATGGAAGTTTGGATTAGGATAAAGTGGGAAGTGAGCCCAGGGAGCTGAACGAGGGTAATTGGGGGGGTATCCACATGTCCCTGGGGAAGGGAAGTTGTGGTCAGTAGATAGCAATGAGTCCTCCTCTCTGCAGGGGGACCTGTGGGGATAGAAGCTGCTGCAGAGGGGGAGTGAGAGCAGTTTTTTAAAAAAGACAACCACAGCTGACATGATTTTTTTTTTTTTTTTATGTGAGTGGGTGATTTTGCTTGCCTTGCTGGGGCAGCTTGCAGACAAAGCACACCATTACAAGGTGGGCAAAGCTGCATCCTCACAGGATGGAGACTAGATCGGCAGAATCTTTCAGGGTGCATTTGCATGTGAAGACATTTCTGCCCACCCTCTGGGGGAAGCAGAGTTCCTATGAGATGACCTGCGGACATGACCCATGGTAGGATTCAAATTACAGTGATTAGTGACTTGGCAAAAGTATATTATTATATCACAAAATTTAACAAGACTTTAGCAGCAAAACTTACAATGATATTACCTTTTGTGCAGGGTCAGTCAGGATGGAGTTAATTTCCACGCTGCCAGGATATCTGGGTATTCTATACCATATCCGGTCTCTGTCTCTTGGGGGGGTTCTGTTTCGGGGAGGGGGTGAGCCAGGGAGTGGCAGAGCTCCAGCAGGGATCACGTAGTTCCAGCGGGGACCACGTGTCTCTCTCTTGGTATTCAGGATGCAAATGGGGATTGGGGACAAGGGAGGGGGAAAGCAGTGGTGGTTTCAGCGCTGACTGTTACAGTGGTGAGCAGCCAGGTGGGAAAGGCGTATACAGTGGGGGAGGGTGGTCACGCAGCACTGTGTGCCCACCGTCTTTGTAGGTTCCTTTGTCACTGCTGTTACTGTTTGTTTGTCCTCCCTTGTTTTCTCCTTGCTGCCCCATTAAATTGTTTTTTATCCTAACCCATGAGTTTTTGCCTTTTTTTAATTTTTTTTTTTCCTTTTAATTCTCCTCTCCATCCCACTGGAGGCGGGGGAGGAAGTGGCACGTAGTTTTAGCAGCTGCCGGCTGAGGGGGAGGTGGGGCTAACCTACAACAGTCCTTTTTGGCGAGCCAGGCAGGAGAAAGAATAAAAAAGTTTGGGATTAAAAAAACCCAAAAAACAACAAAACCAAACCAAAACAAAAAAATCCAAAAACAAATGTAAGGAACATTTAATGAAGAACTGTTGTTTTTACATAACTGAGGACCTGGCACCTGACCCCAGCAGGGGAGAAGGACCGAGAGACATCAGACTATGAATCCTTAATGTAAAACACAGTCTCTTCCCGGAATATATACTGATACCTGTATACATACTGATACCTGTATTTACAAGTTAATTTAGGGGGAAGGGTATTGTATGTAAACTGAGGCAAGCCTCGGGGTAGTCTGTAAACAATGAAGTACCCAACCAATGGGGAACAGGGGAGGGAAATTGTGGTTGGGATTTTGGGGGGATATAAGCAGGGGTTTTTTGCCCTATTATGTGTGCCTACCTTCAGGTAGAACATCCCGTCTTGCAATATCGTTATTAAAAAGATTGCTTTGCTGAGAGATCCTGCCTGAGCCTATTATATTTGCAAAATAATTGTTTCCTACAACAAACAAAAAAACACCAAAAAAACCCAAAAAACACAGAGCTGACTGGAGTGTGTTAGAGCTCACACTATTAGTTAAGTGGTCATGATGTTTCTTTGTTTGTCCACGTGGCTGTGCCACTTGAATTCCTACATGCCCCGTATGTTCCCTGGAGTGCTGTTGGTAACATCTGACAAAAGGATTTGGTTTATCATAACGCTGTCCTGTATGATATCAACCTATGAGATTGTGATTTCCTTCCTTACACAGCTATATTGGTATTTTTATAAGATATTTTTGATTTTTCCATATCTCAGGTGCCACCTCTCAGAATTGATTAGTAATTGCACCCAGTCTATGGAGAAGACGGAGGGAGGTGAAATCTTCCCTCATCTCTTCACTTCTTTTTTCTCCTCCAGCTTGGGTCCAACAGTTTCTGAGGATTTTGGACACCCTGGGGATACTCAAGATAGCCTGATCTTCCTGTAATGTCTTCTGAATGTGTGCCAGGTCATATACAGGGTTACAAAAGGATATACTGGGAATATCACCCATAGATTTGCCCCAAGGGCGGATGAGCATGGGTGGAATGGTGTGTGGGAAAACATGGGCAGATATCTGGAGAATTTCTCACCTTTGACAGTCTGGAGTTTCACTCCTGAACAACTGCAGGACCTTGGTGAGGTGACAGAATATGTAAAAGGGAGATGCTCTAGTTATTCTAAAGAGGCACAACTTACTGTGCTGTATTGGGCCCTGGCCATTATCTATTAAACACTGCTCAACATCATGCAGTGCCCCCAGGGCAAAGGGGGTGGTAACAAACCCACAGGCACTGCGTCTGCTCCTGCCCTTGTGCCAGATGCTGTGGCTGCTCAGACGCCAGTGACAGGCACTGTGGCTACTCAAAGCCAGGCAACGGGCACTGTGGCTACTCAGACCCATGTGGCAGGTGCTGCAACTGAATCAGAGAACCAACCTGTTGGTCCTCTCCAGAAGAAGAACTACACAAAGAAATCAGTTTGCTTAGTGAGGGAAATTGATGACCCAGGCCCATCACAAGAACAGGAAAAGGAGGAGGAGGCAGAACCAGAGATAGTCACCCAATTGCTATCCCTGGGTGAGTTGCGAGATATGTGAAAGGATTTCAACTGCTGGGATGGTGAACACGTTGTTGCTTGGTTGCTCCGATGCAGGGATAATGGGGCAAGTAGCATGTAATTAGAAGGCAGGGAAGCTAAGCAATTAGGATCCCTGTCTAGGGCATTGACAAGGCGATTGGAAGGAAGACACAAACCCTCAGCCTCTGGAGGTGACTTCTGTCAGGTGTGAAGGAAAGGTATCCCTTCAAGGAAGATGTTACCTGTCACCCAGGCAAGTGGACCACCATGGAGAAAGGTATCCAGTACCTGAGGGAGCTAGCTGTTCTGGAGGTGATTTATAATAACACCAATAATGACGATCCACTCACTGATACCGATGAGATCCAGTGCATGCAACCCATGTGGTGGAGGTTTCTGTGAAGTACACCATCATCCCATGCCAGCTCATTGGCAGTAATGTCATGGAAAGAAGGCGAGGGACAAACGGTGTATCAGTTGGCTGGTCAGCTCCAGCAGTATGAGGGAAGTCTATCCTCCTCCCTACAGGCTTCCATCTTGTCTGTGGAGAAACTGCCCAATGTGCTAGCTGAAAAATTGTCCCAAGAGTTCCAGCATTTTGAAGACAAGTTTCGCTCCCCACCTGCATGGCCTTGGGTTTCAGCTACTCAGAATGAGCGTTTCTCCAATTAAGAGAGAGAATACAGAGGGTATTCAAAATGGGGCACCCTGTGGTTTTTACTGCGCGACAACGTAGAGGACGTGAGGAGGTGGGATGGACAACCTACCTCAGTCCTAGAGGCATGGGTACATGAGTTAAAAGGGGAGACAACCACAAGAGGACATTACGCCAGGAAAAATGCTGCCCCAGTTTCCAGCAGGCAGTTCCCCAGACAGACTAGAAGAGCTGACCTTGCCTCTGACCCTCTTGAAAGGCACTTCTGATTCATTCTTACAAGGAGGAAGCAATGAGTACCATGACTGGGACTAGGGGACGCGGCCTCCAGCCAAGTGGAGGAGAGTGATAACAGAGTTTATTGGACTGTGTGGATTCAGTGGCCTGGAACATCAGAACCACAGGAGTACAGGGCTCTGGTGGACACCGGGGCCCAATGTACTCTGATTCCATCAAACTATGAAGGGATAGAACCCATCAGCATTTCTGGGGTGACTGGGGGATACCAACAGCTAACTGTATGAGATGCTGAGGTGAGCATGACTGGAAAGGACTGGCAAAAGCACCCCATTGTGACTGGCCCAGATGTTCCATGCATTCTTGGTATAGACTACCTCAGAAGAGTGTATTTTAAGAACCTGAAGGGGTACAGGTGGGTTTTTAGCATAGCCTCTGTGGAGACAGAGGACATTAGACAGCTGTCTACCTTGCCTGGCCTCTCTCAGAGGACCCTTCTGTTGTAGGATTGCTGAAGGTTGATGACCAGCGGGTGCCAATTGCTACCATGACAGTGCACTGGCAGCAATATAGCACTGACCGAGATTCTTTGATTCCTGTCCATAACCTGATTCGTCAACTGGAGAGCCAA
Source organism: Patagioenas fasciata (assembly GCF_037038585.1). Classification (NCBI taxonomy): domain Eukaryota; kingdom Metazoa; phylum Chordata; class Aves; order Columbiformes; family Columbidae; genus Patagioenas; species Patagioenas fasciata. The sequence goes on from NC_092559.1 coordinate 31,762,879, forward strand.
AGAGTGATCAGTAAGACTCACTCACCCTTTAACAGTCCCATATGGACAGTGAGGAAGCCCAGTGGAGAGTAGAGACTAACAGTGGACTATAGTGGCCTGAATGAAGTCATGCCACCATTGAGTGCTGCTGTGCTGGACATGCTAGAGCTACAATATGGAGTCGAAGGCAGTCAAATGGTATGCTACAATTGACACTGTTAATGCATTTTTCTCTATTCCTCTGGCAGCAGAGTGCAGGCCACAGTTTGCCTTCACCTGGAGAGGCATCCGGTACACCTGGATTCGACTGCCCCAGGGGTGGAAGCACAACTTCACCATTTGCCATGAACTGATCCAGGCTGCACTGGAGCAGGGCAAAGCTCCGGAACACCTGCAGTACATTGATGACATCATCATGTGGGGTGACACAGCAGCAGAGGTTTTTGAGAAAGGTGAGAGGATAATTCAGATTCTCCTGCAAGCTGGTTTTGCTATAAAACAAAGTAAGGTCAAGTGACCTGCATGGGAGATCCAGTTTTTAGGAGTAAGATGGCAGTACGGACGTCATCAAATTCCAATGGATATGGTCAACAAAATAGCTTCTATTTCTGCACCGACTAGTAAAAAGGAAACACAGACTTTCATGGGGGTTGTGGGATTTTGGAAAACGCACATTCCAAAATACAGTCAGATCATAAGCCCTCTCTATCAGGTAACCTGGAAGAAGAATGGCTTTGAGTAGGGCCCTAAGCAGCAGCAGACCTTTGAACAAATTAAGCGGGAGATAGCCCATGCCATGGCTCTTGGGCCAGTTCGGGCAGGACAAAATGTTAAAAATGTGCTCTACACTGCAGCTGGGGAGAATGGCCCCACCTGGAGCCTTTGGCAGAAAGCACCAGAGGAGACTCGAGGTTGACCCCTGGGATTTTGGAGTCGGAGGGATACAGAGGTTCCAAGGCCCGCTACACTCCAACTGAAAAGGAGATGTTAGCAGCATGCAAAGGGGTTCGAGCTGCTTATGAAGTGATTGGCACTGAAGCACAGCTCCTCCTGGCACCTCGATTGCCAGTATAGGGCTGGATGTTCACAGGAAAAGTCTCCTCTACTCATCATGCAACTGACGCCACATGGAGTAAGTGAGTTTCATTGATCACGCAATGGGCTTAAATGGGGAACCTTGATCACCCGGGGATCTTAGAGGTGATCATGGACTGGCCAGAGGGTAAGGATTTTGGAGTATTGCCAGAAGGGAAGGTGACATGTGCTGAAGAGGCCCCATCATATAATAAGCTACTCGAGGATGAGTAGCGTTATGCCTTGTTTACTGATGGGTCATGTCTTATTGTGGGAAAGCATCAGATGTGGAAATCTGCTGTGTGGAGTCTCATGCGGCAAGTTGCAGAGGCCACTAAGGGACAAGGTGAATCGAGTCAGTTTGCAGAGGTAAAAGCAATACAGCTGGCTTTGGGCATTGCTGAATGAGTAAAGTGGCCAGTGCTTTATCTCTATGCTGATTCATGGATGGGGGCAAATGTCCTGTGGAGGTGGTTGCAGCAATGGAAGAGGAACAACTGACAGCGCAGAGGCAAACTCATCTGGGCTGCTGAATTGTGGTGAGATATTGCTGCCCGGCTAGAGAACCTGCCTGTAAAAGTGTACCACATAGACAGCCATGTGCCTAGAAGTCGGTTCACTGAACAACATCAAAACAACCATCAGATGGATTGAGTTGCCAAGATTAAGGTGTCTCAGGTAGATCTGGACTGGCAACACAAAGGTTAATTATTCATAGCTCAGTGGGCCCATGATGCCTCAGGTCATCAGGGAAGAGACACAATATATAGGTAGGCTCATGATTGAGGGGTAGAATGACCATGGACACTATTGTGCAGATTATTCACAATTGTGAAACATGCTCTACAATCAAGCAAGCCAAGCAGTTAAAGCCTATGTGGTTCGGGGGCAATGGCTGAAGTATAAATATGGGGAAGCCTGTGTCACAGAGGCACCCCAAAATCAGTTTTAGGCAGGGAACAAGTTCCAAAACAGACTTTATTCTAGCCGGAAAAGTGCAACCAATCAGCTAACCAGAAACAGGGTTTATACAATTAGTTAGCACTCCGACAACGTAAAATACAGGTTCGGATATCAGTTGAGTAGATTATTGGGGTACAGCAAAATAAGAATAATGAGGATCCATAGCATGCATGCACACACTCACAAGAAACAAAACCAGAGCCCTCTGACTCAAGAGTACCCACAAGAAATAATCACTTGCCTGGGCTAGGTGAGGACTCTCACTTGCCTGGTTAGGCAAAGACTCATTCAAGGATAAACCCAGTAAATAACCACTCACCCAAACAATGAGGTGAGGTACTCTCAGTCCTGGGAAGTCTCCTTAAACAGTGTTCCAGTCTAAGGAGAGGGCTCTAGTTCACAGACCCACTGCTCCGAGAAGACCACTCCAAAAGGGGCCTTTGGTGGGAACCCCATTTTTATAGTCTGGTCAGATCTGGCTGTGGGCATTACAACATAGTCCAGAAGCTTTGCAGCTACTCTGGGCACTTCCTCTGCTAACAACCCTGTCAATTGACTCAGGGTCCCATTAAGGAGCCTGTCAATTGACAGAGAGTCCCACCCCTCCTGTCCCACCAGCTGGTGGAAGTGAAGTCACCCTGCCCCGGAGTAGGGGAGGATGTGACTATCAGCACCTTTGTGCCACCCTAGGTGTGTATGTGGAGGCAGGCACAGTGGGGCACAAAAGGTGCTAAAAGAGCCATCAGCTGCCCCATTGAAGGCTCTGAATCTCAGGGGAATGTGTAACTGCCACAGCCTGGCAGATTGACTGTATTACACTCCCACAAACCCGACATGGCAAGCGTTATGTGCTTATGATGGTGGAAGCAACCACTAGATGGCTGGAAACATACACCGCGCCCCATGCCACTGCCCAGAACACCATCCTGGGCCTTGAAAAGCATGTCCTATGGCAATATGGCACCCCAAAGAGAACTGAGTCAGACAACAGAACTCATTTCTGGAACAAACTCATAGACACTTGGGCCAAAGAGCACGGCATTCAGTGGATATATCACAACCCCTACCATGTACCAGCTGCTGGAAAAATCAAACAGTACAATGGACTGTTAAAAACTACACTAAGAGCAATGGGTGGTGGAACTTTTAGAAATTGGGATTCAAATTTGGCGAAAGTCACTTGGTTGGTTAACACCAAGGGATCTACCAATCGAGCTGATCCTGCCCAGTTGAAGCCTCCACACACTGTGGAGGGGGATAAAGTCCCTGTGATGTGAATGAAGAGTATGTTGGGAAAAGCAGTCTGTGTTTTTCCTCCTTGGGGTGTGATTTTTAGTATTGTAATGAGCTTATAATGAGCAAAGTTCAACTAAAGGACACTTTATCTAACAATCTCAAGATATATGTTAAACACGACTCAACTAATTGCACAGGTTCCAGGATATAGCATAATTATTTATCAGTTTATCAATTATTTATCAGCAGTGCTGGCTAAACGGAAGCCTGTTCCAGTGCTTCACAACCCCTTTCTTAAAGAAATTTTTCCTAATATCCAACCTGAACCTCCCCTGGCACAACTTGAGGCCATTTCCTCTCAACCTATCACTTGCTACTTGGGAGAAGAGACCAACACCCTCCATGCTACAACCTCCTTTCAGATAGTTGCAGAGAGCAATAAGGTCTCCCCTCAGCCTCCTTTTCTCCAGACTAAACAGCCCCAGTTCCCTCAGCCGCTCCTCATAAGACATTTTCTCTAGACCCCTCACCAGCTTCATTGCCCTTCTCTGAACTCTCTCTAGCACCTCAATGTCTTTCCTGTAGTGAGGGGCCCAAAATAGAACACAATATTCAAGGTGGGGCCTCACCAGCACTGAATACAGAGGGACAATCACTTCCCTAGTCCTGCTAGCTGCACTATACCTGATACAATCCAGGATGCTGTTGGTCTTTTTGGCCACCTGAGCACACTGCTGGTTCATGTTCAGCTGGCTGTCAATCAACACCCTCAGATCCTTTTCTGACAGGTAGCTTTCCAGACACTCTTCCTCAAACCTGTAGCATTGTATGGGGTTGTTGTGACCCAAGTGCAGGACCCGGCACTTGGCCTTGTTGAACCTCATACAGTCACTCTCAGCCCAATGATCTAGCTGGTCCAGATCCTTCTGTAGAGCCTTCCTATCCTCAACCAGTTCAGCACTCCCACTCAACTTGGTGTCATCTGCAAATTTACTGAGGGTGCACTCAATCCGTTGTCCATATCACTGATAAAGATATAAACAGAACTGGCCCCAACACTGAGCCCTGGGAAACACCACTTGTGATCATCCATTAGCTTCCTGCCTCACTGGGACTAGGGATGCAGCATTGGATGGGCATGGGATATGCAGGGTATGGGGGGATGAGCCCAACTGAGCCTGCATCCAGCTCTACCTCACCTCATCGTGGGCAGAACCTGCTCAGACAAGATCCAGAAGTTGGGAGGAGCCACCAGCCATACAAATCTGGGGTTGGTGATGGGGGAGCATCAAGGACACCACAGGGAAGGCTGTGGAGCTCTGGGGACATCACAGGAAGGCTGGGAAAGGAAAAGCACCTGTCCTGCAGGCAGGGCAGCAGGAGCAGGCACCCCTGGGAGCTACGTCCCTGCTGTCTGCCTCCATGCAATGTGTCAGCCCAGACCTGGCACCAAAGCTTACCTATGGTTGCAATGCAACACTGAGGGAGACTGTGGTCAGGGTGAGGAGAGTGATGCTAAGCCTGCCCATTATCCTCAGGAGTGGAAGCTTGCTGCCAAAATGGCTACTGCCTGGCTTTGTGGGAGGGTGTCCCGGCTCCCGGTCAGTCCCAGGAATGTCTGGGGACCTGGCTGAGGAGCTCCTCCATCCTCACAGCATGATGGTCCATGCTTGACAAGGCTGCAGCCAGAGCTGGGCCAAGGAGAGAGGCAGAGGAGCAGAGCAGGGTGTGTGGTCCTGACCAGGGGGCTGGTGGGAGTGATGACCATGCAGACATAGCAGAGGGGGCAGGAACTACGTGACTTCATTTATAAGTGAAGTTACATCCTTGAAAAATCAGATTTATTCTTCTGTCATCAATGCAGTGTGATGGTGCCAACCAGCCATGGAGTCCCTGGGTGACCTGGGAACTCTCCAGCTCCATCTGCTTAGGTGAGACAACAGCTGGATTGAGACAGATATTGAGCACTGAGACACCGGGCACTGAGATGTTCAGTGTTGAGACATTTGTAAACAGTTGCTAGGAACAGTCATTGCAGAATTGGTCATGTAGGACAGTCTTCTGCATGAAGTTAAGACATGTAAGTTCTGTTTCCCATGTAGCTGAGACAAGCAGTAATGATGGATCATGCCTGCACTGGAGCATGGCCAACAGCCGGACAAGAGCTGAACACGGAGTGTTTCGGGGAGTCTCATCTGACCCTGCTGGAGCTGCTGCAAGAACCCCTGCAACAGACACTCCTTCTCCATCCGGAGAGTGGCTGACTGATCCCCTATATGAGCATTACCCCATGCCAAGATCCCATGATTCTCAGTAGCCCTTCATCCCCTGTGAACTCCCCTGCCAGGGTTCCCAGCCTCATCCTCCTGCTCCCACTGGGCTCTCGAGGCTTTAACTTCATAGACCGTTTGGAGAAGTGGTTTTCAAGGGAAGCGCTGAGGTGGGGACTCACTCATGCTACTGGTGACAGCCACAGCAAGCGTTTGGGGAGGGTGAGGTTGAGAACGAGTCCTGAGGATTCAGGGGTGAGGGTGCAGGATGAGGGTGCAGTGGTGAGAATGAGGATGTGGGGATGAGGATGAGAGTGGAGGGGTGGCTTTTGATCAAAAGCTGAACCACCAGACACCTCAGCCAGTTGGGGCATACACTGGACAGGTTCTGGTCTATGCACTCCTCAGGAGCTGGAAGGCCTGAGAGCAGCCCCAGAGCCCAGCAGGAAAGGAGAGAGAGGAAGACTGGGGAAGGGCAGGTAGGGGCACCCTGCAAGAGGAAGAGAATGGTGGACAAGCCCTGACACTTGCCCAGGGCACTGTGTGCTTGCTACCCCAAAATCCCTGCCCCATCCGACAGCCTCTTCCTCTGGCAGCCCTGCAGCCCCCAGGCAGCACCCACTTGAAGCCCTTTGTGCCTCTCCCTGCACACATGGGTGCCTGCCTGGGGTGCTTATGGGCACCAAAGTTAGGAGATGTGAGTTCGGGATTAAGGAACTTGTGAGTTAGAAGCTTTGTGAGTTGATGAAGTGACGAATTAGTGAGTTCACGTTAGAGGAGTCCATGCAAAGGGCATTGAGCCCTTGTTTGACATGTCTGTTTGTTTTCTTTCCTAATGAGTGTAGTGAGTTTGCATGGCAAGGTTTTACTAGTGAGGAGGCTGTAGGTGTGGCTTCTGTGAGAAGATACCAGAAGCTTCCCTCATGTTCGACACAGCCAGTGCCAGCCAGCTCCAAGATGGACCCTCTGCTGGCCAAAGCTGAGTCGATCAGCAGTGGTGGTAGCACCTCTGTGATAACATTTAAGGGTAAAAACTGCTGGGAGAAAGGAGTGAGAATATGTGAGAAAAACAACCCTGCAGTCAGTGAAGAAGGAGGGGGGGGAGGTGCCCCAGGTGCCAGAGCAGAAATTCCCCTGCAGCCCATGGTGAAGACCATTGTGCTGGGTTAGCTGAAATTAAGGTAATTTTCCATGCAATTAGAATCTTTTCTTCTTAGTAGTGTCATGGATGAGTGATGTAGGGTCCTGTTTGCCACAGAGCAGTGTTTAGATCACTTAAAGTGTGACTTGAAGCAAGCTCTCAGGCGTCAAAGTTTGCATAAATAAATAATTTAATGGAGTAGTACAGCAGCAGGGTTGGCTCGAGCTGGGTGCCTTCGCAGAGGTCCCAGACAAGCATTGAAATCCCTGGGTAATTATACCCTTACAGACTATTTACCTGCCCCTCACACCATGATTCACTCCAATAGCAATATTTGAATCTGGGATCTTTTTGCTTCTTGTTGGATCCTTTCAAGGAGTTCAGAGAGGCTTTTGTATTGTTTAGCTGAAGACGTTGTTTCTAGTCCATAGCCGCTTCGTGTCAGCCTTGAAGGTGTTATTTTGTCTGAATGAATCTTATTTCTTCCCAGCAAAAACTGCAAAACAGGCCTTATCTTGCAGGTGTCCATGATGGTCTGTAGCTTCTTTTGTTTTCATTAAGTAGATACAAGTTTGAGGAATATGAGCAGAACTTTACAACAAACAGCTTAAGATTTCAGCAACCGGCAGACAGTAGTCTGCGGGCTGCATGACTCCTGACTGATCGCTACAGAAGCAACAGAGGAGGGATAAAGGATCTGATATTGTTGCAACAGACACCCAAAGAGGTGAACAGCTGGGGGCGAGAGGAGATGGGGTGGAATATTTTTAAAGAAGAAGAAATACTGCGGTTCCCCCCCATATTCTCTCTAAGAGAGGGGTGAAGTATGAGGAGAGTAACCTCAAAAGACTATTAATCTGGTGCAGAGGCAATGAGTTTCCTGCTGATCTGTTAGGAGTTTTTCAAACAGAGACTTGGGAAAAAGTGGGAACTGTGTTGTGGAAGGCAATTAGTCGCAGTGAAAAAGATATTCTCGGCCTTGTAACCTCCTGGAAACTGATGATTACTACACTGAAGCAATTAAAACCTGAAAAGACTGTTATGAGCATTAGTGACTCAAAACTTAAATTGAACTTTGGGACGATATAGGGCAGAAATTATGGGATAAATTCAGCAATGGAGATAAAGAAGCTAAATCATTAGCAACTACATGGAAGCTTATAATTACCACCTTAAAAGATCTTAAGGCTGAACAGTCTGCTGCTGCCAGAATTTTTGCAGCGTTGCAGCCTGATAAGTATCCTGAAAGTCGCTATGAAGTTTACCCGGTTCGTGTCTTTGATACCCTCCCTATTCCATCCCCTGCTGTAGCTTTGGCACCCCCGATAGCTCAGCAGTCTGGGGCGGGGGGAGGAAAAATGCCGAGCGGGTGGCCTCCTGTACCATTGCTCAACCCTGGTGAGAAAAACAAGTCCAGAGGACTGGAGTCAGACAACTTGCCCAAAGAACCTGTGAAAGCTGAGAATGCTAAGGTCGTCAACAAGTGTACTCTCAGTCCTTTTACCAATTTGTATCTGCCTTTACTGCCTTGTAACCCTCCAACTTCGATGAGAGAGCAGGAGTCACTGCATAAAAAATGCACAAAAGAACTGTGTGACAAATTAGATCAGCTAATAGCGAGTGAATCCAACAGTCGGCAATGCAGTCATGCTGATTGTGACAGGAAAGGGGGTGCTCCTGGGGACTCAGGTAATACGAATAATTATGATGCTAGAAAGTATTGGTGAGAATGTGTACTGTTCCAAACCCCTCTGTTACTAATGATTCTGCAGCACTGTTCAAGTCCACATTATTTGATGACTTGGATGAAGATGAGGGTTTGCAGCATTTTCTTGAAACGTTAAAAGGAAAAGCAGTATGTGTACATGTTGCCCCGAGATCAGATAAAAACCATGAAAGACTCAAGCAAAATTTGACCTATGCAATGTAATTGCTATAGATCATTCAGGATGGAATGATGGGGACTCCTTGAAAGGGGCGGGTATTCCACAACTCTTGGAACAGACACTAATTGACACACCACAATTTACAGGCACTATTAGTTTCTGAAATCCTGAGGCAGTCAACAGACCTTGCATATCAAGCTATGATAGAGGTGCCTGAAACCAACAAAGCAGCCAAATAATTTACAACTGTTATCAGGATCCCAATGAGAATTACATGCAATTTATTGACCATCTTCAAGAGGCCATCAATAAGCAAGTTGAAAACTTAGAAGCTAAGGAAGCGCTGGTGTTGAAATTAGCAATAGAGAACGCTACTGTTTGCTATCAAGGTGTTATCTGCGAGTTTTACAGTACATATTACGTGCTTCTGTGTATTGCCTCTCTGAAAATCAAGCAGTTTGTCAGGAATGTGAGTTAATTGTTTTACTGATTGTTGTTAGAATTGTTTCTTTGTGGTATAAGTACATCGTAAAACTTTCTCCCCACTTTTCCCACTCATGCTGCAAGCAGCCCTGTGCTTTCCCCGCCCCCCCTCCCTCTTCTCATGGTTTTTACTTTCGAGATGGGGTCAGGAATGACTGTTTTCAGTCGTGTTCCTAAGAAATTGGTATTGGGAGGTGTTTTAAAACATAGGAAAGCACTTGGAAATATGAGGAAGGAAGATCTTGTGAAATATTGTAATTAATGGTGGCTGTGGTATAAGTTAAATTATTGGGAAAAGTGTCCAGAGAACAGAATCTTGAAGTATAACACCTTGTTGCAATTAATGTTGTTTTTAAGGTGAGAAGAGCAGGACAAAATAAATCTCTACAAGAGATCATTAAACCATTTCAGACAGTTTTACAGGCAGAACGGTTTGAACTTGAACAAGCTGAGAATTAACTGACAACGCACAGGTCAGAAAACTTGAAGTCTGCAAGATGCTTTCCTTATTAACCTGTTTTCTTTGTAGGTATCTGTTTAAGCATATTACAGTTTAATAGGTCTTTGTCTGTTACATGGTACAGTAAGTTTATAGTCCATGAGAATTCATGGACTCAAAATGTGCATTTTGTGATATTACAGAAGATCATGAGTAATTTAGTTCTTTACTGTGTGAATGTGATGGTAAAATTTTGTGTGTAGTAGCTGTTACTTTTCTTTCTAGCATTCTAGCTTTATTCCAATATCCAGACTTGTGCAACTCTGTGATAGGCTGTGTCTCATCTCGATGTGCTGTATTTGGCTCTTTTGTATGCACATCATGTAAAGAATCCTGGTTTTGGGATAACAGTTGTAGCACCCCAGATGAGACACTATTAAAAGCCTTGCCCAGTCCAGCTTGCTGCGGGGGCGGGGGGGCAGGTGCCGATGGGGCTCCAGCAGGCACTGACCTGTTTTTTCAGGGATACCCAGCGGTACCTCTGCCTGGCTGAGCAGTAACCAGTCCAAAGGTACTATGCAAAAACTGAAATATTGTCTCGAATAAGTGTAACTGTGATCTATCTGCATATTTGAACTTGGTCTTTGATTTTCATATCTGAGCTCAGTATTTTAATTTGCATATTTATGTTTGGTACCAAAATAATTTTGTTTGGGGAGATAATTACAAAATGGGAACCGGTTCCACTGCTAAAATTCCACCTTGCTCTCCCTTAGGATGCATCCTTACGCATTAGAGTAATTGCTTATATTTTTATCTAGTAATTTTGAGACCAGAAAAGAATTTAAGTTGTTAAACTCTAATTCGCATTGAAAAAAACAAAACAAAATAAAACAAACAACAAAAAAACCAAAACACCTAAATGCTATGATGGATGTGAACTTGGTATTGTATGAAGTTGCATTTAAAAGTTGCTAGAATATGAACTGATTTGGATCTAGGAAAATTGAATAATGGATTGATGTTTAATACACTGTTTTTTGACATCTGTAAATTTTAAATGTAAATTAAGCCAGTGGATCCATAGTTCTAATGAAGCTGGGAAATTAAACCAAAATTTTATTTTAATAGACTTATTGTGTGGTAACTAGTTGGAAGAGACTTCTTAGTAAATTCACCGTGCTAGTTTTTGAGGTCGTGGGAGAGAATGAAAGAAAGGCCGTTTTTTGAGACCAATGGAATGTTAAATTTGGAACAAAGTTGTACCATATGAATTCTTGTATTTGCCGGAAAGCCCTATACCTCTCTTGGGTCAAGATTTGTTAAGTAAATTGTAAGCTCAAATAACGTTTTCTGAGAATTCTGTTTAGTTGCATGTCCTACAAGAAGCTGCTTGGACGGTGCAGATCTGCTTGCTTCAAGTGAGAAATCTCCAAGGAAATTTCGAATGCTGTATTTCCACTAGTATTAACAGCCAATGTTTCGATAAATCAAATACTACACTGATAGAACTGAAACAGGACTTCGATCCGGTAAGGGAAAACAATATCCAATAAATATGACAGCCAAAATGGAGTTAGAAACTTTGAGGAATAAATTTATGACAACCTTACAAGGTAACTGCATTTGATTGGACTTGCAGATCTGTCTATTTATAGGTACAACATAGAAACAACCTGTGGCTATTGTGAGACAGTATGATGATATTGCTAACACACTGATATACCAATTGTTACTCTGATCAAGAAATGCAGGGAATGAATTTAAGTCTTAATAGGCCATGATCCTTTTGTCATATATGTACCATTTGTGAAATCTAATTTTGATTTTTTTATTTTTGCAGTCTATGTCCTTGTAAATTGCACTAGCTGATTTTCTTAACAGCACAGCTTTTGGCATGCCTAAATGTAAATTACTGCAGAACGTGCAAGTCTTTAACATCAGGTCACAGACCATCCTTGTATTTGGTCTGATCCTACATGCTTGCACAGTTTTTGTTGATGGTTCTGGGAAGTTTCATAAAGCTGAAGTGGTCTGGCGTGAAGATAACAATTGTCATCATTCTGTAAAAATTATTGAAGGTTCAACCCAATTAGCAGAACTTGGCACAACTTTACATTACTTAGAGCTTTTTAAGGAGGAACCTCTAAATTTGATTTGTGATTTTGAGTACGTAGTCAAGATCCAACGCACGTATCTGATTCTGAACTGTATTTTTTTTTAAACGAAAAGGGGGAGAAGTAAGGAAAACACCACAAACCCAGTTGTCAAAAGCATTGTATGTGATGAATCACTTATATCTAAGTGGTGCAGCCCAAATTTGCCCTGTGATGAAACACTTTGCAAGTATGACCCAAAAACATGCTAAATCAGAAAGAACCTGCATTAGTTATGGTCAAATCACTAGTTAATGGTAAATGGAAAAGGCCACATCAATTGATAACCTGGGGAAAAGGTTATGCTTGTGTCATTACAGGCCGAGGATTGAAGTGAATTCAACAAAGATTCAACGGATGCCGATGGACAGGAGGGAGATAAGTTGTGAGGACTGTTTCAGATGTAAATCATGGATCCTAATTCAGTGTTATAGATGCTCACAGACCTGGTGGTCTAGAAGCCTATTAGCAAGCAGGTGGTGTACCTTCTGTGGAGAACGGCAATTTGAACAAACAGCAGGAGAGCCGAAAGGGCGATATTACGCTTGGATAGTCAATGCAAAAATGAGGTAGAATTATGAGACATTCCTACCATAGTATCTACTGCACTCCTTCTCCCTAGTCTAGCAGCTGGTAAAGCTTTAGGAGACATATCAAAGTTAAGTTATTGGTCTTTTAAACAGGCTAATCTAACTTCTGAGATACTAACTCAATTAATAGTAGATGTTGATGGTATTAGGCATGCTACTCTACAAAATCACACAGTTATAGATCTTTTACTTTTAACACTAGATCATGGTTGTGAAGAATTGGAATGTGTTGTATTAACTTGTCTGATCCTTCTGAATCTATTCATAGTACTTTAGACAAACTAAAACAGCATGTTACTAAGATTGTCATAGTAGAATTAGGGTTTGACAAATGGTTTAAAAGCTTGGGAATAGGTGGGTAGTTGTTTGATCTTGTTAAATTATGCTCAACTGCATTGTATGTAATTGTAATTATGTTGTTAATCATGTGATTGTATGCTGCAGTGTATTTCAAAGATGATTCAGCGTGTTGTAAACAAGGCCTGGCTGGTTCAAAAACAAAAAGGGGGAATTGTGGGAGATTTGAGGGATTTTCTTGAAGTTAATGTGTGGATGGGTTTCTATTAGATGGCGATTTGTTATTAAACTTGTCAGGCCCTAAGGAATTTCAAGGCCACGTCGGAAAGCTGAAAACACGACGTCAGTCAACACATCTATTAGCAGTGAGACTTGGGCGCGTGGACAACTCTTGAACATAGACAATATCCAATCAGCTAATGCATGCTTGGAGCGTGGACGCGTGATCAGGAAATAACTGCATATATAAGGAGGCTTGTTTCTGTAATAAATGGCCTTTCTTGAATTCACGTTGGATTGTGTGGAGTCCATGATTTTTCACCCTCACACCTGCCCCCCAGAAGTAACTCGATCCAGTCTCCCCCTCTAGCACCTTGATGGCCCCACATAAATCCCTTACCAGCCAGCATATGCTGGCATTGCCTTCTGCATCACCCCAGTGCCCAAAATGGAGGCTGACTGTAAATTTGCTTTAGAGGAACAGCACATAAGAGGTCAATGAAGGCAGATTTCTTCTCTTTGTGGGTCTTCTTGTACCACCACCTGAAGTATCTGCAAGCAAGGGAAGGAGAGGTATGAAAGATGACAGAAGCTGGCATCACTGCACAGCAGGGTCTGACTGGCACACATTGCAGCTGCCCCTCTTGTATAAATGTACAAAAGTGACCTATGTCCCAGGGTGTGAGGGGTGACATCCCCTGCTATCCATCTGCAGTGTGTATCAGAAGACGTGAGTAGGCACAGCTCAGGCAGCACAGGGCTGCTTGCAAGGGCACAGTGTGAAAACAGAGCACTCCAATACCCAAGAGCAGGACTCCCAGCTCATGCAGGGAGCTTTCCCAGCCACCCCCACTGAGAAGCAGCAACACACACACACAAGGACCTAAAATCAGCAATTAGTAATAAAATAAGTTAATAAGAATAAGGGTCTATGCTGGTTTGACTGAAAATGGGTTAATTTTCTCCGTGCAATTAGAAATCTTTCTTTTTCATAGCTAGAATGCTCATTATTTAAACTCAGTTTGAGAACAAGCAGATAACACCCCAGCACAGAGATAATGTTTGTAATTGCTCTGGTCTGAGAGCCAAGGACATTCTGAGTGCCTTGCTTACAGGTGTGAGACAGCGAGGAAGAGGGGCAGAGATGGGGCAGAGCTTGACTGACATCCAGACTGATCAATAAGAGTATTCCATCCCATTAGCGTCATGCTTCAGACTTAAGGGAAGTTGGGACCTTCCAATTTTGGCTTGTTAAACCACGACAGGGTCATAGATTTTAGGCACTTATGAAGTTTAATAAGAATAAGCTTCACAGATGCTAGGTTTTAAGCACTTATTAGGTGTTAAGTCACAAGGATGGAATTTGTTGAGGTAAGCAGGAGAAGGTTAGGAGACAATGCCCTTGTTCTCAGAAGATAAGGTGGTGAGACCAGCATAAGGATCGGTTCATACTGGTTTTGCGGTTACAAGCCGAATAACAAAGGAATATAATGCATATGCAAAGGATTTCCTGGAAATGTAATGAATATGTATGTTCCATGTGGATAAAACCTGTGTCAGGGAATTGTTCGGGGCCCTCACTAGACAGAGCTATCCTGTGAGAGTGCCTGAGTGACGCACGTCAGTCATTAAATGGAATGCTTGCTTTTTAAACCTTAAACCCTGGTTTTAGAAGTTTCTTCAATTTGCCAATTTTGCGGTATCCCCACCACCATGCCTGGTAGGGCACATCCTGCTAAGGTAAGTCTCAGAACGGAGGCACAAGCTGGGAGAAGCCATACACTGCTCTGGGGATGTGAGCCTTGCTCTTCCACCTCCATGTCTCCATTGCCACACACAGCCCTGCCACATCCCAGTGCTACATCCCCAGGAGAAGATCACACGGGGCAGCCTTGCCCTGTAGGAAGTGATGCCTGCTGTCTGCAGCTGGCAGGATCCCAGAGACTCACCTCTGCTTTCACACCAGCTGTGCAGCCAGGCACTGCCCATCAGATAATTTCTCACCCAAAGGCCTCAGAATCAAGAGACACTCAAACAGGGGCACACCCACACCTGGGTGTGCCAGCACCACTCCAGGCAAGAGGAGCAAGGCTGAGGTCCCAGGTCAGCACTCATAAGGGACTGGCTTTTGCTAATGAACCACCCCAAGTTAAATCTTCCATCTGGAGACAATTAGCATACAGAAACCAGCTACCAGATTAGAAGTAGCTGCTGAACTCCCCTGAGCAAACAAACAGGCAAGACCCAAGTGATGGCTCCACAGTGCCAGGTGGGCACATGAGCTCCTGTGGTGGGGAACATCCCTGAGCTACCCGTGAGCACTAATGCTATATCACTGAGAGGAGAAAGCCACCCCAGCTGGGAGCCCACAGCCTGTTCTGCTCCAGCAGCTCACAGGATGCAAAGGCCAGGCAGTGGGCAGTGAGTACTATTACCTCAGGACATGTAGCCCTAGTTTAATGGGGATGGGGGCATCAAAGGGGAGAGACTCTTCCACAACAAGCCCTGCTCCTACACACACTTCCCCAGCAAAAACAACCCACTCTTACCTTTTTGGCTGTGTGATAACCAGACATTCACTTTATTCACCAACTTTTAAGGTCTCCGAAGCCCTCTTGGGATGATATTTTCTGGGATGCAGTCATAGGACACAAATGCAGACTGCTCTCTGTTCCTATGTACTCACCTTCATGTTTGACTGTTTAAGGACATTTTGCCTGCAGAGGTCCAGGGCATAAAGAGAACCTGCTTGTCCTGCATGACCGCCCTGAATCAGGGCCTGCTGCTATCTTCAAGCTACATCTGCTGCAAGTGTTCTTCTCCTAGCTGAGACAGCCCCGGCTTTACACTGCTGAGGCGAGGTTTATGGCAGCATGCTTGCTCTCTGTCTCAAGGAAATGATATTTTTATTATTTTCTTTAAACCTAGTATCAGAGAAAAAAGATACCCAGGCAGAGCAGCTGCAGCACAGGCCAGCAGGGCATCCTGGCTCCTTGGAAAGGACATGATTGATACTGCAAATCGGCCACGTAAAAAAACTTCTAAAACCAAAATTTGTGGGTTTAAAAGCAAGCATCCTTTATTGGCGTGCCGCCAACTCCAGGGGATCCATCCTCGGGGAGGGGGGCAGAAGAAGTTCCAGGCACAGGTTATATCCATCCAGATCATACATATTCATTACATTTCTTGGAAATCCTTTGCATATGTATTACATGCCTTTGTTATTTGGCTTGTAACCTGCTTGCACTGGTGTCACCACCTTATCTTCTGAGAGCAAGGGCATTGTCTCCTAACCTTCCCCTGCTTATCTTAACAAATACCATTCTTGTGACTTGATGCCTAACACCTAACATCTGTGAACCTTATTCTTATTAACTTAGTAAAATCTACAACCCTTATTTGTATAGACTTATTTTATTACTAATTGCTGATTTTAGGTATCAGACGGAGGGATTTAAAAAAGCATTTATTCCAGGAGCACACAGCAGGAGAGGTTTGAGATTTATAGTCACTGCTCGAGCTCTTTTGCTGTCTCAATAGCAAACTTCCCCTGACAGCTTCTCCCCACATGGCACAGGCCAAGAGGAGAAGATGCTCGATGTCCAATTGCTGGCTATTAACAGCTTTCCCAAGGCTGCAAAATAACCAGGAGAAAGTCTTTGTGTTCTGCAACACTAAAAGCCCTGCCAGGGCCAGAGGGCATTTTTTTCCCTTCAAATTGGCAGCAGAATTAAAACCTGTCCAAACATCACCCAGACATTCTGGATTTGTGCTGTAACACCCTCCCAGGGCGCACCAGCCACCTCTGTGGAAACCTGTCTGCACCTCTCCTCCTGCCCTGCCAGCCCCAACACCTGCCGCAGCCCACAATCTCCAGGGCATCAGACTGAGTGCTGCCAAGCAGAGCCCTAAAGAGAGCGCATGTGCCCCGCCTGGATGTTGCCATTCCCCTACTGTCACAGCACTCAGTCCTCTCTCCATGCCCACTGTTGGGTTTTTTTTTGGCAGGTGTGCAAGCAGAGCTGTCCAAGCCATGACTGAGGTGTTGGCCAAGATGGACCGTGGGCCTGTGTTCCTGGCAGGGGAGGTGCTGGAGTTTGTGATCACTTTTACCAACCTGTTATCAGCCTTGTCCACCTGCACCAGCAGGTATGGCAGCCCATGCCAGTGGGCCCCTTTTTGCACATGAAACCTTGTGGTGGCAGTGCTGTCTGGAACAGCCCTCCCTCTGAGCAGCCAGGTATAGTTATGGCTGGTTTGTGGGGCAATGGTGCCAGCTCAACCACTGGTGACTTCCCTGCCTGAGGTACTCCCTTAAGGGTGCTTTGTGCCATCACTATTTCAGGACTGAAACTGAGATAATAATTCTGGTTTTATGCCCCCAAGAGAGAGACAAGAAAAAAGTATGCAATTATAGATGCTCTCAGGTGAGCCCTCAGCAACAAGGCTACTGGCAGAAAATGAAGCCAAACTGGCTGTTGAAGCAGGATATCTAGTTACACCAGGGTGACAGTCTCACAGGGCAACATTCAGACAATGTCATTGTTTCCTACATTTATGGAAGGAACTCTCTCTGTGTAGCAGCTTGCTTACTTATCAGTGTGATCCCTGCCTTCAGAGCTGGCAGTCAAAGGGATGAGCAGTACCTAGAGGGAGAAAGAGGCAGACTTCTGTGTCAGCATTTTCTATGGCCCAGCCTTTGCACACTGCCTCTTCCCTCATCATTACTATGTTCAAAATAGTCAGTGAAGAAAAATGAGAAGATGGGAGCTTCCTATATTGGTTCACAGGGAGTGACTCCGCATCATAAGAAGTCACCCAAAGCCTCCGTGTCCACTGAGTGTGTGGTCTTGTCTGATTCTCCTGGGGGTGGAGAGTGCTTTCTCATCTTAGGCCCTTCCTGAGAAGTGTCCATTTCCAGCTGTCAGGTTCAGCATCTTTTATGAAAAATACACATTTTACAGGTGTCGAGGGTTCTGATTGCGGGGTGACAATAAAACTGTGGCAGACGTATTGTTAACCCCCTCTCCCCCCCTTCCCCCTTCAACCCCTCCCTCTCCCCCCTTCCCACTAAGGACAGAGAGAAGAGAGTTGGAAAAATTAAAAATGTTTTACTAATGCTATTAATAAGAATAGAGAAAATAATATAAAATATACAAAACCAATCTTGAAAGTCTCAGCAACTGCAGAGCCGGCACCCAAAGTCCTGGATTGGACCCTGCAGCCAACCGGAGCTGGATTCAGTCTCTCACTAGGCCTCAATTCGGAGGGACGATTCACAAGGTCCTCTCCTAATGTCGGCCATAAGCAAAAGGGACGAGATCCTTGTGATCTCCCACTTTTATATGAAGTATTCACGTGAATGGAATGTTATACTCGGTTGGTTTCTTGGTCACCTGTTTCTCGTTGCCCCTCTCGTGAGATGTGAATCTGTCCTTATCAACAACCTTGCATTCCATTGCTATGTTTACCAAAACATGTATCTGGTTCTCCAGGAAAATGCAGCTAATATGAAGGCTTTAGCTGACAGGCCAAATTCACTGTCGAGGGTTAAGATTGTGGGGTGACAATAAAACCCTGGCAGAGGTATTGTTAACCTCCTCTCCCCCCCCAACTTCCCCCTTTTGCCCCTCCCTCTCCCCCCTTCCCACTAAGGACAGGCGATTGGGAGGGAAAGAAGGACAGAGAGAAGAGAGTTGGAAAAATTAAAAATGTTTTACTAATGCTACTAATAAGAATAGAGAAAATAATACAAAATATACAAAACCAATCTTGAAAGTCTCAGCAACTGCAGAACCAGCACCCAAAGTCCTGGATTACACTCTGTAGCCAACCTGGAGCTGGATTCAGCCTCTCACTAGGCCTCAGTTCACAGGGACGACTAGCAAGGTCCTCTCCTAATGTCGGCCATAAGCAGATGGGAAAAAGGAAAAGGGAAAAGGGACGAGATCCTCGTGATCTCCCACTTTTATATGAAGTATTCACGTGAATGGAATGTTATACTCAGTTGGTCAGTTTCTTGGTCACCTGTTTCTCATTGCCCCTTTCGCGAGATGTCCATCCGTGCTTATCAATAACTTTGCATTCCATGGCTATGTTTACCAAAACATGTATCTGGTTCTCCAGGAAAATGCAGCTAATATGAAGGCTTTAGCGGACAGGCAAATTCACTAAAAGAGAAACTTGTTTTTTAACAAAACCAGGGCATTCACTAAAAGAGAAACTTTTTTTTTAACGTAACCAGGACAACAGGTGATTATTTGATGAACCCATCTCCAGTGCTTGCAGTCTCAGCAGCAGCAAAGAAATCTCTTGTACTACTGCTGTAGGGCTTCTTTTTTTATTGCCTTCCTTAACTTTCCATCTTTTCTTCCTGGTTCCTCTTCTCTGCTGAATTAAACTTTCAAATTCAGCTGTGGCATAAGCATCTAGCTTTCTGGTTTTGTCTTGTGTGGTGACAGTGCTGTTTTTCCCAGTTCTGAAACATGTGGGACTGTAAAGGTACCAAGTGGAGCAGTTTTTGAGTTTCGCAGCAGTTACCAGAGCTTCATTTGGGAATTTCAGGTGTGTTGTGATCTGTAGAAAGCTGCCCCTTGGAAAAAGAAAACTTTTTAAAATAAAAAAGCAGGTGACCAAACTGATGAGACCTGGCTAAGTCATATGAGTGGCAACACCAAACAGATTGGTGGTTTGGAAATTGAAGCTGTGGGTTGCATAGAGGTAGTACTTATGAAGAAAGGCTGAGGGAGCTGGGTCTCTTTAGTTTGGAGAAGAGGAGACTGAGGGGTGACCTTAATAATGTTTATAAATATATAAAGGGTGAGTGCCATGAGGATGGAGCCAGGCTCTTCTCAGTGGCAAACAATGATAGGACAAGGAGTAATGGGATCAAGATGGAACACAAGAGGTTCCACTTAAATTTGAGAAGAATCTTCTTCTCAGTGAGGGTTACAGAGCACTGGAACAGGCTGCCCAGGGAGGTTGTGGAGTCTCCTTCCCTGTAGCCTAAATAAGGCAGAGTAGAGGGGTAGGATTATCTCCCTGACCTGATGGTCACACTCTTTTTAATGCACCCCAGGATACCATTTGCCTTCTTGGCCACAAGGGCACATTGTTGACTCATGGTCAACCTGTTGTTGTTCTTATCTGCAGTGTTGTTTTCCAGCAGGTGCACCCCTAACCTACACTGATGCCTGGGGTTATTCCTCCCCAGGTGCAGGACCCTACACTTGCCCTTGGTGAATTTCATTAGGTTCTTCCCTGCCCAGTCCTCCAGTCTGTCCAGGTCTCGCTGAATGGCAGCACAGCCTTCTGGTGTGTCAACCCTTCCTCCCAGTTTTTTTCATCAGCAAACTTGTTGAGGGTGCACTCAGTCTTTTCATCCAGGTCACTGATGAAAAGGTTGAATAGGACTGGACCTAACACTGACCCCTGGGGAACCTCACTAACTAGAGGCCTCCAACCAGGCTCTGCGCCATTGATCACAACCCTCTGAGCTCTGCCATCCAACCAGTTCATGATCCATCTGTCCCGCCCCAACAGATGGGATGAGGGATGAGTTAACTCTAGACGTGACACGCGCCCTGACTCAAGAGATGAGACCAGGTGTGAGTTAACTCTGGGTTAATTCTGTGCAGTTATGTGAAGTGAATGACAGAAAATCACCTCCAGGGTCCAATTCAATTGTGAGTTTTACTAAAAGTACTTGTTGGAATATTGGTTACAGTGAATGGTGACTTGGCAAAAGTATAACAGAACTTATCAACACATTAACAGCAAAAATCCTACTACGAGCGATATATTGGCAACCATCAGTAGCTATAATATGAAATTTAACCAGAAATCAACAGCAGAGCTTAAAGATGGTGTTATCCTTATATGTTCAAAAGGGAAAGGGAGAAAGAGAGTGGTAGAGAGGGAAGGAAAACTAAGGTATAAAGGAGAGAGAAAGAGAGTAATATATATACTGAAGGAGAGACAAAGAAATGGGGGTATAGAAAAAAGGAGCGAAAGAAAGAAAGAAAGAAAGAAAGAAAGAAAGAAAGAAAGAGAGGGATCCAGTCTCTTACAGCCCCACAGCGTGGATGACAGGACTTGTACGATGTTGTGTAGCCTCGATGTTCCATGGCGAGGATGCTGGGGTCAGGAGCGCAACATCCTCCTATGTCTGGTTCAGAGTGAGGGTCCTCAGGGTGCTGGTATTCTCTTGGTGAGGCCAAGCTGGTATTCCCTTCGGTGAGACTGGTAGGCCCTACCTGTGATGTTTTAGATGAGCTTTTTATAGCTCCCAGAGTAGAGGAAAGTCGGGGGGGGGGGGGGTGGGGGGGGTGGGGAGGGGGGGAAGTGGTGATTGCGAAAGAGGGACAAGTCTGGACAAGTCCTGGGCCACGTTAAAAGGGTCTCAACTTTTCCCCTTTGTTTGCAGAGCTGGGCATATCAGGAGATGGGGCTATGTGCCCTCTAGCACATCCTCCATCTCTGGGCGGTCAGCTAGCCTGATCTGTGGCTCGTTAGCTCCTCGTTGATATGTAGATCACAGTTCCCCTTGCTCTGAATGTGTCATCTCCTGGCTGAACTGGTTTCACCACAATGTTATCAACCATGATCCTCATCAATACACAACACCATATCACCATGCATTCATCCAATCCACACTTCTTGAGCTTGCCTATGAGTAGGTTGTGAGAGTCAGTGTCAAAAGCCTTACTGAAGCCCTCTGAAGAGGACCCTGCCAGTTCTGCTTGTGATCCGAGGCCTAATTCCAGGCCCTACATCCCTGAATCCAGTTCCGGTTTACTGTGGAGTCCGGCCCAGGACTTCTGGGTGCCTGCCCTGCAGCTGCTGGAGCAACACCAGCTCTGCCATGGGCCGCTGCTGCACTACACCGGGGAATTCAAGATTGGTTTTGATTATTTTGTATTATTTTCTCTATTTATTAGTAGCATTAGTAAATCTTTTTAAACTTTTCCAGCTCATAAGTCTCTCTCCCTTTTCCTCCTATTACCCTTCTGAGTGGGGAGGGCGGGGAGTTTACAGAGAGCATCGTCCAGGGTTTATTGTTGCCTTGCAATAAATGGTGACAGATGGGAAGCAGTACGTTCTTGTTGGGGTGGAAGTGGTGTCAGGAGTTACCCAAGCTGCAGCCACTGTGAGAGTAACTGGGGATAACACAGTGAAAGGCTTGAAGCTATGGTTTAGTTATCTGCCAAAACCCCAATCCATCCAATCAGATAACGGTATCCACTTCACTGTCAGGGTGGTTCAGGAATTGGCAAAAGGCAAAGGAATATTTCACGTCCCCTACTATCCCTTAAGATAAAGGGAGAGTGGAAAGAACAAACAGATTACAGACTCAGTCCCTGAGGTCAGCTGATCAGAGACAGATCAGCCGGAGCTACGTTGGCAGATCCCGTGGTACAGGGGTTTTTTCAGTTTTTAGGTTTTGATTTTGCGACCTGGAAGCATCTGGCAGCCCTTGTGAGAGCGGCTGATGTGGCGTGGGTGTTACCACGGTGACAGCCAGAGATTTAAAATCGGTTGAAACTCAAAACTAGCACTCAGTCCCCGATGTCGGCTGATTGGAGCCAACTCAGCTGGAGCCATGTCGGCAGATCCCGTGGTACAGGGAGATTTTTGGTTTTTGGGTTTTGATTTTGCAACCCAGAAGCACCTGGCAACTCTTGCAAGAGCGGCTGACATGGCGTGGGCATTACCACGGTGATGGCGATCACACCCCCACCCCTCGCCTTGAAAAAGCCTCAGAGAGGGCAGTGACCCGTCACTGTCCACCAGGTACTGGGAGGGGTGACGAGCGTGTGAAGCGTGTGAGTACCACCCACAATGTGCTGTAGCAGTGGGTGTGGTAGCTCGTGCAGCGGGGTACAGAGGTTTTGTCCCTCCTTGCTTGTTAGACCATCTCACCTATTGCCAGTGTCCCAGACTACTGCTGATCATGGTCTCTTCCAGACAGAGAGCTTGTCACAAAAAGACTGTGGCAACCCATACAGAGGGTCTGCCCCAAACCGTGTCTCTACAGGTGTTCAGCCGCAGGGAGTGCCAGAGCCTGCTGCTGCTGGGGGAGAGAGGCCAGCATTCCACCTACGTGAGGTGTGAGCAGGTAGAAGATCTGCTCAGCATGGTGGTGAAACTTAAGGAGGAGGTTTAACACACTGAGGACCATCAGGGAGTGTGAAAAGGAGATCGACTGGTGGAGTAAATCCCTGGCATTCTAGTCAGAAAGGTCCCAGAGAGATACCCCCCAAAAGGTGATGGACCCATGCCCTGTCGGGCAGAGGGGGGAAGACCCAAGACAGCCCCTGCCCTGTTGCTCTTGGGCAGAGGCAGGGGACCAAAAAGATGAGGAGGGTTGGAAGCTAGTTCCAGTTAGGCGCCGCAGGCAACCCCCCTCCCTACCTGCTTTGCTTCCCCAGGTGCCCCTCTGTAATAGGGCCCTGGATCTTGAAGAAGAGGTATGTGAGGATGTGGTGCAAGGCCTGCCTACGAGGTCACATAGGAAGAGGTGGTTGACTCCACGCCTCAAGATTGCCTCTGATAAGAAAGAAAGAAGGGTAATTGTAGTAGGCGATTCCCTTCTGAGAGGAACAGAGGGCCCAATATGCGTAGTTGACCCTCATCATAGGGAAGTCTGTCGTCTACCTGGTGCCCGAATCGGGGATATCACCAGGACACTCCCCAACCTGATGCACCCACCAGACTACTAACCACTGCTGATCTTCCAGACAGGTGGGGAGGAAGCTGCATCCCGTAGTCTGAGGGGAATGAAGAAAGATTTCAAGACCTTGGGAAGGTTGGTGAAAGCGTCTGGGGCACAAGTGATTTTTCTCTTTCCTCCTTCCATTTTTGGGTGATGACATGCGATGGAATAGAAAAATTCAGTCCATAAATTATTTGCTACAAGACTGGTGCTACAGGCAAGGCTTTGGATTCTTTGATAATGGCTGGTTTTATAAGACACCAGTCCAGACAGTGATACGTGGGATAGGTTTATCTCACAGGGGCAAAAGGATGCTGGGAAAGGAATTAACAGGGCTCATTTGGAGAGCTTTAAACTAGATTCGAAGGAGGATGGGGTTGTAGCTGGGCTTGCACCAGTGGGGCAGCACTCTAGTATTGATAAAGACCGGGAGGCCTCCCACTCCCCTTGGGTGAAATCGGTGTACTCAGCTCACTCCCTGAAATGCCTGTGCACCAATACACACAGCATGGGAAATAAGTAGGAGGAGTTAGAAACCTGTGTTCGGGCAGGAGATTATGATCTGGTGGCAATCACAGGGACATGGTGGGACAGCTCACATGACTGGAATATGGTCATGGATGGTTATGTCCTCCCCAGGAAAGACAGGACAGCCAGGCAAGGTGGTAGAGTTGCTCTTTACGTGAGAGAGCAACTACAATGTATTGAGTACTGTCCAGGGGCAGATGAGGAGCAAGTTGAGAGTCCGTGGGTGAGAATTAAGGGGCAGGCTGGCAGGGGTGATACTGTTGTGGGTGTCTATTATAGGCCACCAGATCAGGGTGAAGAAATTGACAAGGCCTTCTACAGGCAGCTGGGAGCAGCCCCACAGTCACAGGCCATGGTTGTTGTGGGGGATTTTAACTACCCTGCTGTTTGCTGGAAGGACTACTCAGCCAGACATCCACAGCGCAGGAAGTTCCTCCAGTGCATTGACGATAACTTCCTGATGCAAATGGTGGATGAGCACACTAGGAGAGGAGCACTGCTGGATCTCATCCTCACTAACAAGGAGGGTCTGGTTGAAGCAGTAAAGGTTGAGGGCTGCCTTGGTTGCAGCAAGCATGAGATGATGGAGTTCAGGATCTTGTGTGGCAGGAACAGAATACCAAGCAGAATTGCAACCCTGGATTTCAGCAGGGCCAACTTTGGCCTTTTAAAACAATTGCTAGGGGAAATCCTGTGGGCAAGGGTACTTGAAGGTAAAGGGGCCCAAGATAGTGGGCTAGCAATCAGGGGCTGCTTCTTCCAAGCTCAAGAGCAGAGCATCCCGACACATAGGAAGTCAAGGAAGGGAGCCAGAAGACCTGCATGGTTAAACAGGGAACTGTTGGGCAAGCTCAAGTGAAAGAGGAGAGTTTACAGATCATGGAAGGAGGGGCTGGCCACTTGGGAAGAATATAAGGCTGTTGTCAGAGGATGTAGGGAGGCAACTAGGAAAACTGAGGCCTCCTTAGAATTAAACCTTGTGAGAGGGGTCAAGGACAGCAGAAAGATCTTTTTCAAATACGTGGCAGATAAAACTAACACCAGAGGCAATGTAGGCCCACTGATGAATGGAGTGGTTGCCCTGGTGACAGAAGATACAGAGAAGGCAGAGTTACTGAATGCCTTCTTTGTCTCTGTCTACTCTGCCAGAGGCTGTCCTGAGGAGCCCCGTACCCCTGAGGCCCCAGAGGAAGGCAGGACAATGGAGGAGTCTACCTTGATTGATGAGGACTGGGTTAGGGAGCAATTAAGCAATCTGGATATCCATAAATCCATGGGTCCGGATGGGATGCACCAGTGGATACTGAGGGAGCTGGCTGAAGTTATTGCTAGGCCACTCTCCGTCATCTTTGCTAAGTCATGGGAGACAGGAGAGGTGCTTGAAGACTGGAGGAAAGCAAATGTCACTCCAGTCTTCAAAAAGGGCAAGAAGGAGGACCCAGGAAACTACAGACCAGTCAGCCTCACCTCCATCCTTGGGAAGGCAATGGAACAACTTATCCTTGGTGCCATCTCAAGGCATATCAAGGATAAGAGTGTCATTAGGGGCAGTCAGCATGGCTACACCAAGGGCAAGTCATGCTTAACCAAACTCATAGCCTTTTATGAGGACATAACGAGGTGGATAGATGATGGCAAAGCTGTGGATGTGGTCTACCTTGATTTTAGTAAAGCATTTGACACAGTCTTCCACAGCATCCTTGCTGCTAAACTGAGGAAGTGTGGTCTGGACAATCAGGTACTGAGGTGGACTGTGAACTAGCTGAAGGAAAGAAGCCAGAGAGTCGTGGTCTGTGGGACAGAGTCTAGTTGGAGGACTGTATCTAGTGGAGTGCCTCAAGGGTCAGTACCGGGACCAGTACTATTCAATATATTTGTCAATGACTTGGATGAGGGAATAGAGTACACTGTCAGCAAGTTTGCCAATGACACCAAACTGGGAGGAGTGGCTGACATGCCAGAAGACTGTGCTGCTATCCAGGGAGACCTGTACAGGCTGGAGAGTTGGGCAAGGAAAAATTTAATGAAATATAACAAGGGCAAGTATAGAGTCCACCACTGATCACAACCCTCTGAGCTCTGCCATCCAGCCAGTTCGTGATCCATTTCACAGGCTATCAGGTTGGTCAAACATGATTTCCCTTTGGTGAACCCATACTGACTACTCCTGATAACCTTCTTTTCCTCCACGAGCTTGGAGATGACATCCAGAATGAGCTGTTCCATCACCTTTCCAGGGATGGACGTGAGGCTGACTGGCCTGTAGTTTTCTCAGTCATCCTTCTTGCTGTTTTTGAAGACTGGAGTGACATTGGCTTTCCTACAGTCCTCAGGCACCTCTCCTGTTCTCCAAGACCTTTCAAAGATGATGAAAAGTGGCTTTGCAGTAACATCTGCCAACTCTCTCAGCACTCATGGGTGCAACCAATCGGGGCCCATGGATTTGGGGATGTCCAGTTTGTGTAGACAATCTCTAACCTGTTCTTCCTCAATCAAGGAAAAGTCTTCCTTTTGCCTGACTTGCTCTTCTGTCTCTAGGGTCTGGAATACCTGAGGGCCAGTTTTAGCAGTAAAGAAGGAAGCGAAGGAGGCATTCAGTAACTTTGCCTTCTCTGTATTATCCATCACCAGTACATCCTCCTCATTCAGCTGCAGACCTACATTTTCTCTAACCTTCCTTTTGCTGCTGATATACTTGAAGAAGCCCTTCTTGTTGTCTTTGACCTCCCTGGTCAGATTTGCTTCCAAGTGGAGCTTGGCCTTCCTCACTGCATCCCTGCATACTCTAACATCTTCTTTGTCTTCCTCCCAGGTGGTCTGTCCCTTTCTCCACATGTCATAAACATCCTTCTTCCACCTGAATTTTGACTGGAGTTCCTTACTCATCCATGCTGGCTTTTTACTCCCTTTACTTGATTTTTCCGTATAGGGATGCATCAGTATTGGCCTTGGAGGAAGCAATGTTTGACTATTTAGCCAGCTTTCTTGTACCCCCTGACCTTCTATAGCCCTATCCCATGGTATTCTTCCAAGTAGAACCTTGAAGACACCAAAGTTCGCCCTGCTGAAGTCCAAGGTTTTAGTCCTACTTATTTTACTGCTTCCTCCACCATCCTGGTTTTGTTAAAAGCAAGACCAGTTCTCTTTTAGTGAATTTCCTCTCAGCTAAGTGCCTTCTAAGTGCCTGCATATTTTTCTTGGATACTGTGCTTGGTGCTGATAAGAGGACCAATGGAATGCTGAAAAAGCTCGTGTTTAGATATATTACTATGGTAACCAAGGTTAACTGCTAACAGGACATATTTGGAAGGAGGGGCAGACGGAACAGGTGACTAAAACTGACCAACTGAGTATTCCATCCCATAATCGTCATACCCCTATATAAGAGAGTGATCACAAGGGTCTAGTGCTCTTCGACCATGGTCGGCATCTGAAGAGCACCCTGTCTGTCTGCCTGCAATCTGGAAGGCCTCAGGACCTGCATCCCTGAAATCCAGTTTCCAGTTTGCTGTGAAGTTCCACCCATGACTTCCGGGTGCCTGCCCTACAGCTGCTGGAGCCACATCAGCTACACCCACCCAGCTCAACCACTGCAGGAGTGACGCCAACTCCATATCAAGCATTCAAGACTGGTTTTGTATATTTTGTATATATTTTCTATTTATTAGTAGCATTACTAAAACCCTTTAAAACCTTCCAACTTGAAGTCTAAATCTCTCTTCCTTCCTTCTTATCTTCCTTATTATCTTTCCGATCTAAAGGAGAGGGTGGATGGAGGGTGAGGAGGTAACAGAGAGTGTCTGCCATGGTTTATTGTTGCCAGTGCCTTAAACCTTGACATCCACGCAGGATCCTGAACTCCACCATCTCATCATTGCTGCAGCTGAGGCTGCCCCCAACCGTGACATCTCCAACCATTTCTTCTTGGTTTGTCAGGACAAGGTCCAGCAGCACACCTCTCCTCGTTGCCTCCTCCACCATCTGTGTCAAAAGGTTGTCA
This sequence comes from Patagioenas fasciata, assembly GCF_037038585.1. Classification (NCBI taxonomy): domain Eukaryota; kingdom Metazoa; phylum Chordata; class Aves; order Columbiformes; family Columbidae; genus Patagioenas; species Patagioenas fasciata. The sequence goes on from NC_092559.1 coordinate 31,790,854, forward strand.
CCAATGATCATAGAATCATAGAATCACAGAATCATTTATGTTGGAAGAGACCCTCAGGATCACTGAGTCCAACCATAACCTAACTCTAGCACTAAACCATGTCCCTAAAAACCTCATCTATATGCCATTTAAACACCTCCAGGGATGGTGACTCCACCACTTCCCTGGGCAGCCTGTTCCAATGCTTCACAACCCTTTCCGTGAAGAATTTTTTCCTAATATCCAATAAAACCTCCTCCAGTGCAACTTGAGGCCATTTCCTCTTATCCTATCACTTGCTACTTGGGAGAAGAGACTAACACCCTCCATACTACAACTTCCTTTCAGGTAGTTGTAGACAGCGACAAGGTCTCCCCTCAGCCTCCTTTTCTCAAGGTTAAACAGCCCCAGTTCCCTCAACTGCTCCTCATATCACCTATGCTCCAGGCCCCTCACCAGCTTCTTCGCCCTCCTCTGCACTCTCTCTAGTACCTCAATGTCCTTCTTATGATGAGGGGCCCAAAAGAGAACACAATACTCAAGGTAGGGCCTCAGCATTGCTGAGTATAGTGGCACAATCGCTTCTCTAGTTCTGCTGGCCACACTATTCCTGATACAAGCCGGGATGCTGTTGGCCTTTTTGGCCACCTGGGCACACTGCTAGCTCACATTCAGCCGGCTGTCAATCAACACCCCCAGATCCTTTTCTGCCAGGCAGCTTTCCAGCCACTCTTCCCTGAGCCTGTAGTGCTGCCTGGGGTTGTTATGACTCAAGTGCAGGACCCAGCCTTTGGCCTTGTTGAACTATATACAATTGGCTTCAGCCCAACAATCCAGCTGGTCCAGATCCCTCTGTATGGCCTTCCTACCCTCCAGCAGATCAACACTGCTACCCAGTTTGGTGTCATCTGCAAACTTACTGAGGGTGCGCTCAATCCCCTCATCCAGATCATTGATAAAGAGATTAAACAGAACTGGCTCCAATACTGAGCCCTGGGGAACACCACTTGTGGCCGACTGAATTTGGTTCAGTTCACCACGACTCTTTGGGCCTGGCCCTCCAGCCAGTTCTTTATCCATCACCGAGTACTCCCATCCAGGCCATGAGCTGCCAGCTTCTCCAGGAGAATGCTGTGGGATACGGTGTCAAAGGCTTTAATGAAGTCTAAGTACATAACAGGCTGGAGAGTTGAGCGGGGAAAAATTTAATGAAATATAGCAAGGGAAAGTGTAGAGTATTGAATCTGAGCAGGAACAACCCCAGGTTCGGGTATAAGCTGGGGACTGACCTGTTAAGAGAGCAGCTTAGGGGAAAGGGACCTGGGGGCTCTGGTAGACAGCAGGATAACCATGAGCCAGCACTGTGCCCTTGTGGCCAAGAAGACCAATGGCATCCTGGGATGTATTAGAGGGGGGTGGCTAGTAGGTCCAGAGAGGTTCTCCTTCCCCTCTACTCTGCCCTGGTGAGACCACATCTGGAATATTGTGTCTATTTCTGGACTCCTCAGTTCAAGAAGGACAGGGAACTGCTGGAGAGAGTCCAGTGCAGAGCCACAAAGATGATTAAGGGAGTGGAGCATCTCCCTTATGAGGAAAGGCTGAGGGAGCTGGGTCTCTCTAGCTTGGAGGAGACTGAGGGGTGACCTCATTAATGTTTACAGATATCTAAAGGGTGAGTGTCACGAGGATGGAGCCAGGCTCTTCTCTGTGACAACCAATGATAAGATAAGGGGCAATGGGTATAAACTGGAACACAGGAGGTTCCATTTAAATTTGAGAAGAAACTTCTTCTCAGTGAGGGTGACAGAGAACTGGAACAGGCTGCCCAGGGAGGTTGTGGAGTCTCCTTCTCTGGAGACATTCAAAACCCGCCTGGACACCTTCCTGTGCAACCTCATCTAGGTGTTCCTGCTGTGGCAGGGGGATTGGACTAGATGATCTTTTGAGGTCCCTTCCAATCCCTATCATTCTGTGATTCTGTGATCCACAGCCTTTCCCTCATCTACTAGTTGGATCACCTTGTCACAGAAGGAGATCAAGTTGGTCAAACAGGACCTGCCTTTCATAAACCCATGTTGACTGGGCCTGATCAAATGTTTCTCTTCTAAGTGCTGTGTGATGTTACTTAAGATCATTCACTCCATTACCTTGCCCGGCACCAAGGTTAGATTGACAGGTCTTAGTTCCCTGGATCCTCCTTCCAGTCCTTCTTGTAGATGGATGTCACATTAGCCAACTTCCAGTCAACTGGGACCTCCCCAGTTAGCCAAGATAGATAGATAGCTGAAAGTTAGCTTATAGATAATGGAAAGTGGCTCAGTGATCACCTCCGCCAGCTCCCTCAGCACCCTTGGGTGTATCCCATCTGGCCCCATAGACTTGTGAGTGTCCAAGTTGTGTAGCAGGTCGCTAACCATTTCCCCTTTGATTATTTGGGCTTCATTCTGCTCCCCATCCCTGTCTTCTGGCTCAGGGGGCTGAGTACCTGGAGCACAACTGTTCTGACTATTAAAGACTGAGGCGAAGAAGGCATTTAGTACCTCAGCCTTTCCCTCATCCTCTGTCACTATGTTTCCCTCTGCATCTATCAGGGGATGGAGATTTTCCTTAGCCCTCCTCCTGTTGCTAATGTATTTATAGAAACATTTCTTCTTGCCTTTCACAGTCCTAGCCAGGCTCAGCTCTAGTTGGGCTTTGGCCCTTCTGATTTTCTCCCTGCATAACCTCACAGAATTCTTGTATTCTTCTTGAGTGGCCTGCCCCTCCTTCCAAAGGTTATAAATATTCTTTTTCTTCCTAAGTTCCAGTTGCAGCTGTCTATTCAGTCAGGCTGGCCTTCTTCCCTGCCGGCTTGCCTTCTGGCACACAGGGACAACCTGCTCCTGCACCTCTGAGATTGTGGGAATAGCAAGACGTGTGATAAAGGAAGATGGATACTAACATGACCATCCAGACGGTCAAAAAAGAAATAATACTAACATGAATAAATCACAGGAATTAGTCAAAATATAAAGGGCCTTGGACGAGTTGTACTGAAGTATGTTTTTCATAATTGTAAGGAGTGATAGCCCAGGCTCTTGAGAATGGTATCTCAGGCAGGAAAACCACCCCCAAGTATATGTGACGTGTGAATGATGTTGGGCCTGGTCTGTGAATTTGTGGGAACGTGACTGAAAACAGACGCAACACGAGTGTGGTATGTTTGGAATAACAATTATTGAAAAAACATCCTGTCTAACTTCTTAGTCCAGGCCCATATCTGTAAACCTATAAATTGTGGATGATTAATAAAGAGGGCCTTAGCCTGACTCAGCTCTCTCTGTTCTGCCTGGCTCTGTGCTCCCTCCTGAACACAACCTCTGCCTGTGTGTGTGTCTTTGTCTGCATCTCCGTGTGCGTCGTTCCTCATTGCCGCATAAGATTACCTTCTTGAAGAGAGACCAGCCTTTCTGGACTCCTTTGTCCTTCAGGACTATCTCCCAAGGGACTCTGCCAACCAGCCTTCTGAACACATCAAAGTCTGCCCTTTGGAAGTCCAAAGTAGCAGTTCTGCTGACCACCCTTCTAACTTCTCCAAGGATAGTAAACTCAATCATTTCATGATCACTATACCCAAGGCGACCTCCAACCGACACGTTGCCCATGAGTCCTTCTCTATTTACAAACATCAGATCCAGTGGGACTCCTTCCCTGGTAGGCTCACTAACCAGCTGTGTTAGGAAGTTGTCCTCCATGCTGCCTGCAAAATATTTCATCTGCCTCTACATCCTGGCTGAGTGATCTGTAACAGACCCCCACCAGGATGTCTGCCTTGTTGCCCTTCCCCTTGATTCTCACCCACAGACACTCAACCCTATCACCACCCTCCTCAAGTTCCAGACAATCAAAAACCTCCCTAACATACATCGCTACCCCACCTCCTCTCCTTCCTTGCCTATCCCTTCTGAAGAGTTTATAGCCATCCATTGCAGCGCTCCAATTATGAGAATCATCCCACCATGTTTCTGTGATTGTAGTGGTAGTAAATTCGACGAATCCAGACGCCGGCATAAGCTCTTTGATCGAACGGGCGGGCCGGGCGAGAGTAAGGAGTCTAATTCAATGTGAATTTACCATCCGTACTCTTTAATGAACTCTTAAACAACACTGAATATCAATGTCCCCGAGACCACGTTTTTCCAAGCCTTATATACTCTATACCAAAAGGCCATGCGGCAAGTGCAGGCTACAATTGGTTACACTCACAGTCACTCATCCCCCCCCACTATGGCGATTGGCTGCAGGGCACTGCTCACAGACTGTTCATGCGTAGCGGCAACGCCCCTCCTGCAGCCTGGGTCGAGGGCAGAGCAGCTTCTGTTTACTTTCCTTTTGTCTCTGGTGTCTCAGGGAAATCCTTCCGTGTAGCACAGCCGCATCAAGCCCTGGCTTGTTCACAGCACACAGCCAGAGACTCTCCACAATTCCTCCTTTTTTTTTTCTTTTTGGACAAGCCAGGATTGATTAGCTGTGTGTTCTAATCCTTTTTTGATATGTGATAAAAAACAACTTATACATAACATATAAATAACAACAACAATCAACGTAAACAGTGCACTTTGCAATAAACCTGAGGTATTCCATTGCCGTTTAAATATCGCAATGGATTGATTAAACAAATTCCAAGAACTTTGGTTTAAAGATACTCAACTTATAACAAACGATGTGCTGGGTGTTGATAAACTTACTCAAGAGGTAGTGGTGTTTAAAGATCTACTTATATAACTATAGTACGCATACATGTCACAGCTAAATCAATGCAAAGGTTACACCTCACTCTGTGACCTCCGAGGGTTCTGCTGCAGGGAGTTGACTTGGTTGAGTTTGTTTCAACTCCGGCTTTACTGCTCGGCTTGGAACCCACAATGGACCTTGATCTGTGGAGAGACACATATACCCTCTACCATTAAAAATAACAGGTACTGGTCCCTTCCACAATCCAGTGGTGGGATCACGATATCTCACCATGAATTCCGGTAAAGTGTTTTTCCTTCCTAGTCTGATCTGATAATGATGAATGATCACAGGAGGCTCCTCATGGTCTCCAGTTAGACATAAATAATTCAAGGTAAACAACACCTTTGCTAAACGCTGTTGACAATCTAACTCTTCCTGCTTCTGTTTGCTCAAATACCCTTTAATCATTTGATGTGCTCTCTCGATGATTCCTTGGCCTGTTGGGGAATGAGGTATACCTGTAACGTGTTTCACTCCCCATTTCATTAGAAAAGTTCTAACTTTCTGGCTAACATAGGCAGGGCCATTGTCTGTCTTAATCTTTTCTGGGACACCCATTACAGCAAAACAAGCTGTAAGATGTTTACATACATGTAGTGCTTTTTCTCCTGGTAAAGCAGTAGCCCATATCATTTTTGGAAAAGTATCGATTGTGACATGCACATATTTAAGTTTTCCGAATTCTGGCACATGTGTCACATCCATTTGCCATACTTCTAAGGCTTTTAAACCTCGAGGATTGACACCGATTCCTATACCTAACATCTGGCTTCCACACTGAGGACATGCCTGTACAATACTTCTTGCTTCATTTAAAGTTAAATCAAATTGTCTTTGGAGACCTCTGGCATTCTGATGAAAGCTCTCATGACTTTGTCTCGCTTGTTGGAATTTATCTGTTGGAGGCATGTGCTGTACTGAACTTACTAAACTATCTGCAATTTGATTTCCTTCACCTAGACCAAGATTCCATTGATGACTGCGGATGTGAATCACACAACAGGGTTCTTTTCTTTGATTTAAAATAGCTCTCAATTGTACAAACAATTTTCCTAATCGAGGATTATTCGATTGTCTTAACAGGGCATTTTCCATTCTGGGTATTACACCTGCTACATACAAAGAATCTGTGACAACATTTAAAGCAGATTTCAGCCAATTATTTAAGGCCCATATTACTGCCGTGAGCTCTAAAGTCTGCAATGAATCCTCTTTTGAACCTTCAATTAAATGCTGTTTCCATTGACTATTCTCTTGCCAGACACATGCTGCCTGGTGTCTTCGTTTTCCTGCATCTGTATATACTGTAAGGCCTTCAACAGGTTTTGCTTTTACTTTGCTTCTCTCTAACCACTGATTTGTTCTAAGGAATTGCCATAGTTTACCTTTTGGTTGTCGTGAATGTACCTTGCCTATAAATCCTAATAATGCATTCTGTATAGGCATCGAATGTCTCAGCCACCATTCTAAATCGGCTCCATTTATCGGAATACTGATGTCATCTGGTTCCTGACCGCTAATTTCTAATATTCGAGATCTTCCTTTTCGAATCAATTCTCCAATTGCTTCTGGTCTCGTTTGAATACTGAATTTTGGTTGGACACTGAGAAAAATCCACTCTAATAATCGCAAATCATTTTCTGTTTTCAATCTGACAGTGGCACAAAAGGAAGAATCTGTAGCAACATCTATGGGGAATTCCCCGTTTTTGTTTTGCCACTGGCAGATGATTGCACACGGATGTTCTAGATTGCTAATAAGGAGGGAAATTGGTCGATCAGAAAGTCTTCGGCTAGACCAATTTGTCTGTACTTTTTGTATAATATCAGAAAGACATTTGAGATGCACGGACTCTAAGCTTATTTTCTTAGCTGGATCACCTCCTTTTAGAAGCGAAGTAAGAGGTGCTATATCATTGTTAGTAATGCCGACGCAATTTCTAATCCATTGTATGTCCCCTAACAATTTTTGGACATCATTTAATGTTTGTAAATCAGTATGTAATTCAATTTTTTGTGGACGAATCTGTGCATCACAAATGGACCAACCAAGGTATTTCCAAGGTGCAGACTTCTGAACTTTCTCTGGAGCTATGACCAACCCCTTTTCTTTGAGTTTGATCGTAATTTGGACTATGGAACTTTCTGTGAACTCAGCTTGTTGACAGAACAGAATATCATCCATATAATGATAAATAATTGTTTGTTTCCATGATGCACGAATAGGTTGAAGTGCCCATGCAACATACATTTGGCACAGTGTAGGAGAATTTTTCATACCTTGCGGTAGCACTACCCACTCATACCTTTTAGCTGGTTCCGCTTTGTTTACTGAAGGCAGTGTAAATGCAAAACGCTGTGTATCTTGTTCATGAAAAGGAATGGTAAAGAAACAATCCTTTAAATCTATAATTAGAATATGCCAATTTTCTGGTAACATTACAGGTGATGGTAATCCAGGCTGTAAAGCACCCATGGCTTGCATTTGATCATTTACCTTTCGCAAGTCATGTAATAATCGCCACTTTCCACTCTTTTTTGGTATTACAAAAATTGGGGTATTCCATGGACTAGTAGAAGGCTTGATATGGCCTGCAACTAATTGCTCTTCTACTAATTCACGTGCCTTTTGCAGTCACTCTTCTGTTAATGGCCACTGGTCAACCCAAACTGGGCTATCTGTTAACCAGGTCAATGGAAGGTTGGGCAACTGCTTTCCAGTGACCACTAAGGAAAAGGCAAAGTAGTTAACACAGCACCAAGTTGCCCCAAGACATCACGGCCAATAAGCGCCTCAAGGCTGCTTGGCAATTCCATTACATACACCCTAAGGGTAACACATTGACCTTCAGGGAAACTAATCGAAATGGGATCAACACTTATATTTGGAGTAGTTTGACCCCCTACTCCAGCTACAGTGGAAGAGATTGATTTTTGAAGTTTCCAATTTCGTGGCCATTTGAATTGACTAATGATGGAGACATCAGCTCCAGTATCAAGCATTGCATTTACCTCTACAACAACAGTAGAATCAGACTGAAATAGTTGCACACGTAACATGGGACGCTGAGTCATTGATGAGGTGAAGCAAACTGCAGGACCTGTCGATCCAAATCCTTTATCATGCCTTTGTGTTGAGGATGCTGGAGGAACTCCTGGAAGCATTGGTAGGCAGTTTTCCAGTGCTACTACCTGAGCTATTCTACTCCCAGAAGGAATAAAAATTGGCGGATGCAGAGTGTAGGCCAGGATTTGAACAGTTCCTGTGAAATCTGCATCAATTATACCTGGTATTACTATAAGACCTTTGATACTAGCAGAAGAACGGCCAATCAATAGGCCTCCAATGAGACTATCTTGTCGAAATAAAGGTCCTTTAGCATTAGTTGGTATTCTATGAATTGCAGTATTGGTCAATGTTATATCTACTGCTGTCTCCACATCAACTCCGAGGCTTCCTGCGGTGCTTGGCTTGTTGAGGTGAAAGAAGCCTGGTTCACGGTTGGTCACTGATTGTGATACAGGTTCGGAGATGTTCTTTGTGTCCGGTAGCTGCTGAACGTATACCATAGCTTGTGGTTGTTTGTTTTGCTTGCTGCAAAATTTTCCAATTGTGTGGTTCCCATACCGTTGTCTGAGTGTTCATATTTTGAATTACCGGTAGGGCTAATTTTGCTGGAGACCAATCACCTTCTAGGATGGCATCTTTGATGACCCCTGACCATCTGCCACGTCGGAGCTGTGGTTGGTCAGTAGAATCTATAGGCACCTTTGATTGCATTGTTTGTGAAGGGCAAGCCGGTTTTTGAAACTCAATTTGTTCCTTATTTTTCTCTACATTTGACACTCTTAAGTTGTTCAAGCTTGTTGGTAATAACTTGCAGTAACTGCTCTACTGCTTGGGGTGAGCCCAATGATGTAGGAGGAGGCTCACAAAAAACTTCCGCGGGTGCTTGCGGAGGCAAAGTTTGAGGCGGCCCCGGCCCCGGCGACGGCGCCGCGGCCGGGCCGGGCCGGGCCCCCACGTTTTTCTCGGAGGGAGGGGGGGCGTCCGGCTCGGGGCAGGGCAGAGGCGGAGCGGTAGGAGGAGGGCGGCACTCAGGGCCTCCCACATCCGGACAGTCGACCAGTTGCACTTCCGCCTTCTTGGCACATTGCCCCAGAGACTCGGAGGGGGAAACTTCCGGTTCTTTGTTTACGAGCCGCGCAGTTTCTAATCCGCGTTGCAGATCGGATTGTGAAAGTATTGGCTGAGCCGGGACCCCGCGACCACCCCGAACGGCAGGCAGACCCCACAGAGTAGCCCACAGGCCCCTCTTTTCTTTTGGACAAGTTTTATCAGTCCAGGTTTGTTCTGGGACAAGCGCCTCCGCGGCTCTTAGGGCGGCACGCTGTTCCGATTTCATAACTTCTAATGATTCTAATACGGTTTTCCACAATTCTCTCACAGCTTTAATTTCTTTCTCTTCTTCCTCTCTGATAGTTTTGTCCCACATAGTGTCCCCCACTGATCTCCATTCCGTTGGGGAAAACAAAAGTGGAACTTCTCCAAAGTGTCCCCACTTCTGAGCTAAAAAAATCAATGTGATTAGCTTTTCCTGTGACGATTCAATACCTCTCTTAGAGAGAATAGTCGTCAGCAGTGCCGCGGCTGTTTCAATATCCATTATCTTATCAGCGCGGTCTTAACGTAGGATGCGAGTGGCCAGCTCGACAGGTGCCCGTCTTTTGATATCGGACTAAGCACACTATCCCACACCCCGGCTTGGCTCCGTTTTTTATGAACGCTGCTTACCGCAGTAATTTCGATCCGGAGCGTTATGCTTTGCTAACGATCCATCCTTCTGCTACCATATGTAGATCCGGAGCGTTATGCTTTGCTAACGAACCATCCTCTGCTACCATTTGTAGTGGTAGTAAATTCGACGAATCCAGACGCCGGCATAAGCTCTTTGATCGAACGGGCGGGCCGGGCGAGAGTAAGGAGTCTAATTCAATGTGAATTTACCATCCGTACTCTTTAATGAACTCTTAAACAACACTGAATATCAATGTCCCCGAGACCACGTTTTTCCAAGCCTTATATACTCTATACCAAAAGGCCATGCGGCAAGTGCAGGCTACAATTGGTTACACTCACAGTCACTCATCCCCCCCCACTATGGCGATTGGCTGCAGGGCACTGCTCACAGACTGTTCATGCGTAGCGGCAACGCCCCTCCTGCAGCCTGGGTCGAGGGCAGAGCAGCTTCTGTTTACTTTCCTTTTGTCTCTGGTGTCTCAGGGAAATCCTTCCGTGTAGCACAGCCGCATCAAGCCCTGGCTTGTTCACAGCACACAGCCAGAGACTCTCCACATGTGATGGCAATTATATCACAGTTTTTCTGACTCCCAAGGGCTTCCAGCTCCTTCTGTTTGTTGCTCATGCTGCATGCATTTGTATTGATGCACTTCAGCTGAGTCATTGATTCCACTGGGTTGGCACACTGAAGGGCCTCGCTAGTACTACCCTCAGATACCGGCATGTCACCCTTGGGTGTGCCTCTGCCACACCTGGTTTCCTCCCCCTTCAAATCTTGTTTACAGTCCTCTCAATAAGTCCTTCTAACTCCTGCCCCAAGATCCTTTTCTGCTTTTGAGACAGGTGCATCCCATTTGTTGCTAGCAGGCCAGGTGCCATGTAAGCTGATTCATGATCAAAAATCCCAAAATTCTGCCAGTGACACCAGTCCTGCAGCCAGGTATTGATCTGCTGGGTCTTCCTGCATCTTTCCTCATCATACAATGCAGCTGTGGGGATAGAGGAGAACACTACTTGTGCTCCTGATCCCTTGACCAGTTGTCCCAAGGCCCTGAAGTCTCTCTTGATCATCTTTAGCTTTCCCTTTTCACTTTCATTATTGCCCACCTGAAAAATTATTAGTGGGTAGTAGTCTGAGGTCCTAACCAGGACAGGAAGTTTCCTTCTAACATCTTTAACCCTGGCCCCAGGGAGGCATCAGACTTCCCTAAGAAGTGGGTCTGGCCTGCATATACAGCCTTTTGTTCCCTTTAGAAGGGAGTCTCCTACAACCACAACCTGCCTTTTTTTCTTTGTGGGAGCTGTTTTGATGGAGGATGCAGGGTGACTTATTCTCTGCAGCACGTCCAACTCAGTGGAACTGACTCCCTCGATGTTGTTGTTTGGTTCCACTTACAAGGCCTCATACCTGTTTTACAAGAGAACCTGGGAGGATGGGGTGGTCACAGTAGGAACCCTCCTCATTCTGCACCAGACAGGAACTTGCTGCCATTTCTCCTAGTTCCTGAAGTTGCTGCGTTCCACATCCTGAGCCTCTTGCCTGTTGGACAGAGGCACCTGGGAAGGTGGGTTGGGTAGGGGGATGTTTCTCCTGCCAACCTTAGTGTGGACTTGTTTCTCTTCACCCCTTTCCCTTGACCTGCCTTCTTCAGTCAGGGAAGGGGAGGAGACAGGAATCCCTTGATCTTCTTTCTTGCTGGTGGTGGTCTTGCCCCCAGGCAGCCAGAGTTTGATCCCACCAGGATCTGTAGGAAACTCCTGGACTGGGCATGCTTAGCTGTGTTGCCTACCCAGCAGATGTCAGGGTGATTGAAGTCTCCCATGATGTTGAGGTTTTGATTGCGGGGTGGCAATAAAACCGTGGCAGATGTATTGTTAACCCCCTCTCCCCCCCTTCTCCCTTCAGCCCCTCTCTCTCCCCCCTTCCCACTAAGTACAGGTGATTGGGAGGGGAAAAAAGGACAGAGAGAAGAGAGTTGGAAAAATTAAAAATGTTTTACTAATGCTACTAATAAAAATAGAGAAAAATAGTACAAATTACACAAAACCAATCTTGAGAGTCCCAGCAACTGCTTTGGCACCTGAATTCCTGGATTGGACTCTGCAGCCAACCGGAACTGGATTCAGTCTGTCACTAGGCCTCAGTTCGCAGGGACGACTAGCAAGGTCCTCTCCTAATGCCGGCCATAAGGAAAAAGGGATGAGATCCTTGTGATCTCCCACTTTTATATGAAGTATTCACGTGAATGGAATGTTATACTCCATTGGTCAGTTTCTTGGTCACCTGTTTCTCATTGCCCCTCTCGTGAGATGTGAATCTGTTCTTTATCAATAACCTCGCATTCCATTGCTATGTCTACCAAAAATGTATCTGGTTTTCCAGGAAAATGCAGCTGATATGAAAGCTTTAGCTGACAGGCAAATTCACTAAAAGAGAAACTTGTTTTTAACAAAACCAGGACACATGAGAACCAGGGCATGTGTTTGTGAGGCTACTTCCAGCTGTCTGTAGAAAACTTCCTCTTCCTGATCAGGTGGCTTGTAGTAAACACCCACAACAGTATCACCCTTATTAGCTTGTCCCTTAATTTTTACCCATAGGGATTCAACTCACTCGTCAACCCCCCTCAGGCAGAGTTCAAGACATTCAAGTTGCTCTCTCACATAAAGTGCAACTCCTCCACCTCGCCTTGCTGGCCTGTCTTTCCTGAAAAGTACATAGCCCTTCATGACAACATTCCAGTCATGTGAGCTGTCCCACCACGTCTCCATGATAGCAATGGGTCCAGTCCTGTTCCACTTGTTCATCAGTGACCTGGATGAAGAGACCAAGTGCACCCTCAACAGTACTGACCCTTCCACTTTTTGCGACCAACACCCACAGTGGCATCTGTGCAGAAGATCAAGGATTATGTAAGCAAGCAATCCGGAAGCAAGAACTTGACATATACAAGCACTGGCAGCGCACCCACCACTGGAGGACTACTTTGCCCATCATTCTCATAGTGGAATCTGAGAACCAGAGGACTATTTCACCCATCATACACATTGTGGGATCTGAGAGTGGTGATATCTCTTTTTCTCCCTCTCTCTTTATTCTTTTGCTTTTATTTTTAATAAGTAATAAGTCATGTAAAGTATAAACCCCACAAGCATTGTAAATCTTTCTATTAGCAAATTATTTGCCATGTGAGCTGAGCCACAAAATAAAAGCCTTTGTTTATGGACTTCAGGTATTGAGTATATTCCAACCAAGGGGATCAGCGAATCTGAGTCAAGGTATGTATGTGACACCACCCAACTTGGTGGCGTCTGCAAACTTACTTAGAGTGCACTCAATCCCCTCATCCAGATCACTGATAAAGATATTAAACAGAACTGGCCCCAATATTGAGCCCTGGGGATTACCACTTGTGACTGGCCACCAACTGGATTTAACTCCATTTACCACAACTCATTGGGCCCAGCCATCCAACCAGATTTTTATCCAGAGAAGAATATGCCCATCCAAGCCATGACCAGACAGTTTCTCCAGGAGAATGCTGTGGGAAAGTGTTAAAAGCTTTATTAAAGTCCAGGTAAACAAAATTTGCAGTGTCGCAGTTTAGCCCCAGTTCCACCCCCAGCCAGCAACTAAAACCATGTGCCACTTACTCACCCCTTCCCTGCCCTGGTAGGATGAGGAGGAGAATCAGGAAACAAAAGGCAAAACTTGTGGGATGGGATGAGGACAGTTTAACGGAACAGAGAAAACAAAACAAAACAAAGCAAAACAAAACCCACAACAATAACAATGACAATAGTGAAAGAACACACAAAGCGATGGATACACAACACAATCTCTCACCATGTGGCTGCAGCTCGCCTCCTCCCGACCACAGTCTGCGCCAAAACCTCCCCCTGTCCCGGACAGCAGCTCACTCCCTAAACACAATAGCACCAAATCGTGTGGTCCAGAGAGAACCGAGAGTGCCCCAGACTGTCACACTCCTGGCAGCGAGAGATTCAGTATATTCCACCCCTTATTCTATACCTTTTCTGTCATGCTCAGGTCTTAGACTTACCAATACATTTCAGTTAATTACTACAACTTTATATATATATGTGCACATAGATATTATTCCCTTAGTCCACAGCATCATCTCATCCCTCTAAAATGTTCATTAAGTCCACTTAGTCTGTGACTTTGTATTCTGTCTGTCAAGATGGTCTCCTGGGGCAAGAAAGATGGAGTGCCATGTTGGAGTGTTGCATTGTGGCATGCTACATCTGGAACTCATAGCTTGTGTATCTGATGTAGTTCATGCCTGTGGTTTGCAGGTCAAAGGTGTCAACCCTGAGGAGGTGGCTGGATGCCAGTTGTTGAAGACAGCTCTGGTTTCATGATTGCTGGGCTTTCTTCAGTTTTGTTGAAGTTCATTCTTCATTGACCTGAAAGGTACTTACTGAATACTGTTAGTATGGTGTATGGTATTATGGAGCAATTACCTGTGAGAGATGTGAGGGATTTTCTTGAGGTTGTTGTGTGGATGGGTTTCTATTAGATGGAGAATTATTTCTGAACTAACCAGGCTCAAAGGAATTTCAAGGTCAGCTCGAAAGCTGAAAACAAGACCTGCTGTGGGAGTGAGGCAGTTCTACAATAACAGGGCCTCAAGAAGATGTAAATCAACAGACCTATTAGCAGTGACTTGGGCGCATGGACAGCTCGTGAATATGGACAATATCCAATCAACTAATGCATGCTTGGAGTGTGGACGCGTGATCAGGAAATAACTGCATATATAAGGAGGCTTGTTTCTGTAATAAATGGCTTCGCTTGAATTCATATTGGATTGTGTGGAGTCCATGATTTTTCGCCCTCGCAAGTGGTGACCCCAACATGATCCATAAGGAGAATTTACGGAAGGGGGATGACCACTGCGGGGAGAGAGCCCCAGCTGGAACGGCGCGGCCGGACTGTGACCGGGACGCAGTCTGCAGGCAGCGTGACTCCTGATTGATCGCTACAGAAGCAACAGAGGAGGGATAAAGGATCTGATATCATTGCAACAGACACCCAAAGAGGTGAACAGCTGGGGGCGAGAGGAGATGGGGCAGAATATTTTTAAAGAAGAAGAAGAAATACTGCGGCTCCTCTCGCATATTCTAAGAGAGGGGTGAAGTATGAGGAGAGTAACCTCAAAAGACTATTAATCTGGTGCAGAGGCAATGGGTTTCCTGCTGATCAGTTAGGAGCTTTTCAAACAGAGATTTGGGAAAAAGTGGGAACTGTGTTGTGGAAGGCAATTAGTCGCAGTGAAAAAGATATTCTCGGCCTTGTAACCTCCTGGAAACTGATGATTACTACACTGAAGCAACTAAAATCTGAAAAGACTGTTATGAGCTTTAGTGACTCAAAACTTAAACTTGAACTTTGGGACGATATAGGGCAGAAATTATGGGATAAATTCAGCAATGGAGATAAAGAAGTTAAATCATTGGTAACTACATGGAATGTAGTTGGGTTGTTCCTACCCAGATGCAAGACTTGCTCTTGTTATATTTCATTAAATTTTTCCCTGCCCAACTCTCCAGCCTGTCCAGGTCTCGCTGGATGGCGGTGCGGCCTTCTGGTGTGTCAGTGACTCCTCCCAGCTTGGTGTCATCAGCAAACTTGCTGATAGTACACTCTATTCCCTCCTCCAAATCGTTGATGAATATATTGAATAATACAGGCCCCAGTACTGACCCCTGAGGCACTTCACTAGATACAGGCCTCCAACTAGACTCCACCCCATTGACCATGACTCTCTGGCTTCTTCCCTTCAGCCACTTCACAGTCCACCTCACTACCCGATCATCCAGACTGCACTCCCTCAATTTAGCTGTGAGGATACTGTGGGAGACTGTGTCAAATGCCTTATTCCAGTCAAGGTAGACCACGTCCACCTCTCTGCCATCATCCATCCATCTTGTTAGGTCCTCATAAAAGTCAATGAGGTTGGTCAAGCACAACTTCCCTTTGCTGAAGCCATGTTGACTGCCCCTAATGACCCTATTATCTCTGATATGCTTTGAGATGATACCAAGGATAAGTAGTTCCATCAGTTTCCCAGGGATGGAGGTGAGGTTGACTGGTCTATAGTTACCCAGGTCCTCCTTCTTGCCCTTTTTGAACACTGGAGTGACATCTGCTTTCCTGCAGTCCTCAGGCACCTCTCCTGTTACCCAAGACCTAGCAAAGATGATGGAGAGCGGTCCAGCAATGACCTCAGCCAGCTCCCTCAGCACCCACGGATGCATCCCATCCGGACCCATGGATTTATGGATGTCCAGATTGCATAACTGCTCCCTAACCCAGTCCTCATCAAACGAGGCAAACTCCTCCATTGTCCTGACTTCCTCTGGGGCCTCAGCAGTACGGGGCTCCTCAGGACAGCCTCTGGCAGAGTAGACAGAGACAAAGAAGGCATTCAGTAACTGTGCCTTCTCTGTATCTTCTGTCACCAGGGCACCCACCTCATTCATCAGTTTACCTACATTGGTTCTGGTGTTAGTTTTATCTGCCACGTATTTGAAAAAGCTCTTCCCGTTGTCCTTGACCCCTCTCACAAGGTTTAATTCTAAGGAGGCCTTAGTTTTCCTAGTTGCCTCCCTACACCCTCTGACAACAGCCTTATATTCTCCCCAAGTGGTCAGCCCCTCCTTCCATGATCTATATACTCTTCTCTTCCACTTGAGCATAACTTCATTCAGGCCACGATAGTCTACAGTTAGTCTCCACTTGTCACTAGACTTACGCACTGGCCAAATTGGGCTATTAAAAGGTGAGCGAGTCTTACTGATCACACCCTGGCTTTCCAGTTGACGGATCAGCTTCTGGATAGGAATCAAAGAGTCTCTATTTGTGCGATATTGCCGGTGATGCACCGTCATGGTAGCAATTGGCACCTGTTGGTCGTCAACCATCAGCAGTCCTACAACAGAAAGGTCCTCTGAGAGACCAGGCAAAGTCGACAGCTGTTTCATATTCTCAGTGTCTATGGCTGCTATGCCAAATGCATACTGATACCCTTTTGGGTCCTTAAAATACCCTCTCCTGAGGCAGTCTATTCCAAGGATGCATGGAGCATGTGAGACAGTCACAATGGGATGCTTTTGCCAGTTTTTTCCAGTTAGGCTCATTTCAGCCTCTACAACAGTCAGTTCCTGGGATCCCCCAGTCACTCCAGAAATACTGATGGATTGTGTTCCTTTATAGTTTGAGGGGATTATCGTGCACTGAGCACCAGTGTCCACCAAAGGTTTGTACTCCTTGAGGCGTGTTGTACCAGGCCATTGTATCTGCACAGTCCAATAAACTCTGTTGTTCCTTTCCTCGGCCTGGCTGGACGCAGGACCCCTCTAATGTGTGTTATGCACAGTCTCTGTGTACAAATTAGAGGTTCCTTCAAGAGGATCAGAATCTCTTCTGCTCCTTTTGTAAATTGGATCAGCCATATTCCTAGGAGTTTTTCTGTGGGAGATTTGAGGGATTTTCTTGAGGCTGAGTTGTGGAGGGGTTGCTGTTAGATGGAGATTTGTTACTGAACCAGCCAGGAATTTCAAGGCTGTGAACAGGACCTGCCATGGGAGAGAAGCAACTCTGAAATAACAAGGCCCCAACGTGGTGTAAATCAACAGACCTATTAGCAGTGAGACTCGGGCGCGTGGACAGCCCGTGAACATGGACAATATCCAATCAGCTAATGCATGCTTGGAGTGTGGACGCGTGATCAGGAAATAACGGCATATATAAGGAGGTTTGTCTCTGTAATAAATGGCTTCTCTTGAATTCATATTGGATTGTGTGGAGTCCATGATTTTTCGCCCTTGCATTTTTCCTTTTAACTGATGTACTCATTCCTGAAGTTCTGAGGTAGGCCTTCTATGCCACCTTCTCATGTTTTCTCCCTGCTCACAGAGGAAGAACCTCAGTGAACCTCTTTTTTGGGCTGCCTCTGTCCTCTCTCTTGAGATTGGAAATGCCTTCTCCTAATAGCTGAAATGTGCAAGTGGTGAATGGAACCTGTCTTCTCTGAGTTCTTTGATTTCCTGCAACAGCTTTTCAAACTGGTCATCAGATTTTTCACACAGATTCTCCATGGTCGAGACACAAGCCTGTAGAGAGCCAGCAAGGCTGTCCTCAAAGTCCCAAAGCTGCTTAATCACATCAGAAATGCTTTGTCTGCCTCCAGCTGACCAGATCATTGCTGTGAATGACTTTAGCATATGCAGGTGGTGCGCTTCATACAAACCTGCGCCACAAAGGTCGTGTACGATTGATTCTGTCTGGGTCTGTCCCCTCTTGGCTGTTTGGCTCAAAATAGATGATCTCCCGCACAGCTATTTCTCTCAGGAACTGGATACTTCTCTCCATAGTATTCCATTTCCCTGGTTTACATATACAATCTTTCATAGCTGTCAGGAGTCGGATCCAGAGGGTGGTGGAGATGTTCTCTCTTGAAATTGCCCTATCAAGGGTGGAATCCCTTGACAGAGATCCCAACTGCCTGGATTCCCCACCTTCTAGTTCCATACTCTCAGCTCCGTTATCCCAGCATCAGAGCAACCAGGTTACAACATTCTCTCCTTCATGATGACTAAAATCTTTTCACATATCTCTCAGCTCACTTGGAGAAAAGGATTGAGTCATTTCCTCTCCTCCTTGTGCTGATGACACTGACCCTTGGGTTGGTGTTGGCCCTTTGCCATCATCTGTAGCATGAGTAGTCTTTCTTGTGACTTTCTTACAACTGGCAACTGATGCCGATATGGGCTCACAATCTCTTGATGTATTTCCAGAGTCTAAATGACTGTCACCAACATTGGCATAATTACAGTGGCTGTTGTGGTTACAGCAGTAGCAGTAGCAGTGCACAGTGTTGGGGGGTGCAATAGCTGCGTTGTCGGTCTATGAGGCTGGAGAAGCAACAGTGTCTGCGGTCAGGGAGGTAACGGCCTTGGCGGCTTCGCTCTGTGTAGGAGCTGGAGCTGCCTTGTCAATCTTTGAGGCTGGAGAAGCAGTAGTTGGGGTGGGGTAGTGGGTAATGTAGCTATTATAGCCTTCACTGCCTTGCTCTGTGTAGGAGTTGGAGCTGTTTTAGTTGCCTTCCCCCATTTGGGGCAGACAGCAACCATAACCATGCCTGTTGCTGAGGCTTGAGAAGATGGAACATAAGTCTCAGGAGTTAGAATAGATGCAATCCTCCTATTAAACATCATCTCTCTTATCACTGGCATCAACTGACACACATTCAGCAGACCTGACAATACCAATAAAGTATGGTCAAAGCTCCAAGGATATTCAAAACTCTCAAAAACATCTGTAATCTGTCCTAATGTAAAAGGAAAGGTATAGTTAGTTAGCTTTTCTATAGATTGGCTCATCCAATTGGAAAACACATAGATGTATTTCTCTTTAATCTCTACTGGAGGTTTCTCTAGATATAATAGTGGTTTCTCTAAATACAACAGTGCCAAAACACACAGAAACATCATCATCATCATCCAGTTTCCAGATGTAATAGAATGCACGAACCTAATAGTGAAATATGCTCAGCACAAATAAGGTTCTGCAGAACACATTGTAGAGAGCAGCTGATACAACTTATGTCACAGCATCTTTAAACCAATATAATTCAAACTGCTTTAATACTACTAGATGATGTCCAAAGTACACAGACCTGTATCTCAACCCTATGAGTTGGCACCATGCCAAAAAAATTGAATCTGCATCACAGCAGTAAGAACACCAACATCTCTAAATTTTACCTCTTTTTAGTGCCAAATTTTAGCAGTTTTTGAGCCTCATGTTGGGCACCACAAAAGCCTGTCATGTTTTAACTCGAGCTAGCAATACAACCATGATAGCTGCTCGCTCACCCCCACCCCCCCCACCCCCCCCCCCCAACCAGGGAGTCAAAAGGGAAGGGAGAAACTTGGATTGAGATAAACGCAGTTTAATAAAATAACGAGAGATGCATTCCTGTGCCATCTTCTCTTGGTGTACCTGCTTTAGTAGGTGGGTTGGACTAGATGATCTCCAGAGGTCCCTTTCAACCTTAACCATTCTGTGATTTTGTGATTTACCAGTATAGCCTGTTTCCCATAGTTGTAGCTAACAGAATATGGGCACCAGTTCAAGGAAGCAAACTGATAGATAACCAAGGCAATCTAATTGATACTTCTGGATGTGAACAATGGAGAAACCATGAATGGTGCTGCCTTGAGCATTTAGTAATATAAGACCCATGTTCCAGTAATATATCCTCAGATACTTGTTTTAGACTCAGTGTATGACAATCGCAGAGTTGTACATGTATGGTGTCACTTTGTGATGTTCTGTGGAACAACAGGAACAAAATGATTGCTCCTGCCTAAGAATGAATTATCAGAATTGCAACAGAAATTGAACAATCTGCTAGTCATCACTGGCATGACATTTTAATGCACCATCTGCAACTGGCATATTGCATCTTATGTTACATACTATGATAATTGTAGGATTGTATTCTATTTTATTTTGTTATTAGTATGCTTGTATATCCATATTTAGCACTTATCTCGCCGTGTTGAAAGTGTGTACCATCAGTTGTTACTCAATTACAAACTGTGAAGCCAGACTTCAGTTTAAGCGCTCAAAACTTTCCCCTACCCTCACCCTCAGTGAGGCAAGAGGAGGAACAGTACCTCCTCCACTCACCAAAGCAATGAGTTTGCTAGATGTTTGGTCTATGCCAAACGTATTTGGTGGAGTGCGACTGCTCACTCAACTCCTGCTTAGATTTTGGCTAACGCAGTTCATGCTAAGGCCTGATATATGCTGGGTGAGAGCACCACTTAGGCAGGACAGGTGGCCAGGAAGAGCTGAAGGACCATTAGGCAGCCATTATCATCTGCAAATTGCTGTCTCTTGCAGCCATCATCTTTTTTTCTGGCAGTTTTGTCAGATCCACTAGCTTATTTAAATGGTATAGACCAAACCTCCAAGCTGAAGCATATAAAACATTAGCTTACCCAAAAAGCATTTGAAGCAGATCCAGCAGCAGCTGGACTGCTGATGCTTTCATGCTTCCTGGTATGATACAGGGGATGCCCACATGGTGATGGAGGAGGAAGAATGGGCACTCTCACTCTCGGCTAGGTAGCTATTTCTTTTTTTGCTCATGGGTGTGATGTCTTAGATCTTGAATTTTGGTATAGTTGAATAAGTAATTTGAATCAGTTTTGCTGCTCTATGATTGCCTAGACCTTGGGATTAGTATTATGTGGAGATGCTCACTTGGTTGAACCTTTTGGTTGAAATTTAACTCTCCCGTGAAGAATAAAAAGGAAGATAAATGAGGAATTCAAAGTTTTGGTGGCCAAAGGATGGGAAATTACCAAGATCAAAACAAAGGCTATAGGAACTAGGGGAAAAGTAAAGGTAGCAGGGGAAGATCTTGACCTCTGACTCAAAAAACGCCCCCAACTCAGAAAAGCCCACTATTCACTGAGCATGCATAGAAGAATAAAAGTGGACTGTACCTTTAAACCAAAGAGAGCAAAGTTTAGACCAATGAACTCTGAGTAGGCATAAATATGCAGAAGATGTTAGGAATAGTTAAAAGTTAAAAGTTGAAATGTATAAATACATAGCTCAGCCTACTTCTAGTGTGCTAGCTTTGAGAAAGATTGCCTAGCACCTTTTTCTGTGCAGAACTGTAAATAAAGGAAATACCTTGACCCCATGTATAAATTGGTATCTGCACACCAGGTAACAATCACAGAATCACAGAATCACAGAATGTTAGGGATTGGAAGGGAACTCGAAAGATCATCTGGTCCAATCTCCCTGCCAGAGCAGGAACACCTATTTGAGGTTACACAGGAAGGTGTCCAGGTAGGTTTTGAATGTCTCCAGAGTAGGAGACTCCACAACTCTCCTGGGCAGCCTGTTCCAGTGTTCTGTTACCCTTACTGAGAAGAAGTTTCTTCTCAAATTTAAGTGGAACCTCTTGTGTTCCAGTTTGAACCCATTACCCCTTGTCCTAGCACTGGATGTTGCAGAGAAGAACCTGGCTCCATCCTCGTGACACTCACCCTTTACATATTTATAAACATTAATGAGATCACCCCTCAGTCTCCTCCAAGCTAAAGAGACCCAGCTCCCTCAGCCTTTCCTCATAAGGGAGATGCTCCACTCCCTTAATCATCTTTGTTGCCCTCCACTGGACTCTCTCCAGCAGTTCCCTGTCATTCTTGAACTGAGGGGCCCAGAACTGGACACAATATTCCAGATGTGGACTCACCAGGGCAGAGTAGAGGGGAAGGAGAACCTCTCTGGACCTACTAACCACCCCCCTTCTAATACACCCCAGGAATACATCTAATACATCCCACCTTTTGGGACAACATTTTCTGGTAACCCAGGTGGGACAGTCGTAATGGTTTTGCCTGGACTGTCTTACTGCTTCTGACAGAAGGAGACATGGACCGAGCAGGACTCCAACATGCATTGACCTATTGATCAGGACCTCCACTGGCTCCTCTCCAACCATCGGGCGGTAAGCGACACAATGGTGCAATACATTATAGAGGTATTTTTAAAGAGGTAAGAGAAGGGGAGGGTTAGTAAGTTACATTGGGAAGCAGCCGACATTTGACACAAGATGCATCTAGATGTAGATGCATGACAAAGGGAGAGGCCCTTTGCCAATTGTCAAGGTTTTGATTGCGGGGTGACAATAAAACCGTGGCAGATATATTGTTAACCCCTCTCTCCTCCCACTTCCCTCTTCAGCCCCTCCCTCTCCCCCCTTCCCACTAAGGACAGGTGACTGGGAGGGAAAAAAAGAACAGAGAGAAGAGAGTTGGAAAAGTTAAAGATGTTTTACTAATGCTACTAATAAGAATAGGGAAAATAATACAAAATATACAAAACCAATCTTGAAAGTCTCAGCAACTGCAGGGCCAGCACCCGAAGTCCTGGATTGGACTCTGCAGCCAACTGGAACTGGATTCACTCTGTCACTAGGCTTCAGTTCACAGGGACGACTAGCAAGGTCCTCTCCTAATGTCGACCATAAGGAAAAAGGGCAAGATCCTCGTGATCTCCCACTTTTATATGAAGTATGATGTGAATTGGATGGAATAGTTCAGTTGGTCAGTTTTTTGGTCACCTGTTTCTCGTTGCCCCTCTCACGAGATGTGCATCCATTCTCATCCATTCTTATCAATGACCTAGCATACCATTGCATTGTCTACCAAAACATGTATCTGGCTTTTCAGAAAAATGCAGCTAATATGAAGGCTTTAGTTGGCAGGCAAATTCACTAAAAGAGAAACTTGTTTTTAACAAAACCAGGACACCAACTGAGGGTTGGAGCAGAGGGGTTAAGAATTTCTTTTCAGTACTGATATGGGTTCAGCTACTTCACAGGAAATACCCCCTTGTTCTCACTTGGGATGTATTTTAAAATATTTGAGAAAATTTGGAGGGGACCCCCTAAGCAAGGATAAATTGAAAAGATATTGTAATCAATGGTGGGCTGCTTATAAATTGGAAGATGAAGAAAAATGGCCAGAAAATAGGTCTTTGCAATATAACACAATATTATAATTAATGTTGTTTTGTAGAAAGTTAGAAAAGTGGGATGAAGTACCTTATGTGGAGTTGTTTTTCTCTCTTAGAAATGATTGTGACACTAGAAGGAAATGTGGGTTAGTTGGTTCGAAGCATCGAAATGGAATATATTTGATAAATGAGAAAAAGAAAAAGACAAATTCCTGTTGTAGTGGTTGTGAAATTGGAAAAGGTTGTCAAAAAGAAACTGAGGAGGATGAGCAATTGGTTTGTAGTAACTCCTTGACAAGTGGACACAAGTTCTTCTAGTGAAGAAGAAAATGAAGTTACTAGGTTGAGGCAAAAGTAATTGCAGTTTTTGCAGTGTTGAAATTTGCTGCTTGGTATTGGAATACATTCTTAAAGAAATGTAGTTATGTTGTACATAATTTTAATGCACTTTTCTTGCTTTAAGGTTTTTTTACTACTGACTTATTCCTTGCTGTTTATTTTATATCTATTTTAGATTATGGAAATTATGTTAGACTAAAAGGCAAGTTCAAATAATTTTCTTATTCGAGTTCAAAATGGGTTGTAAAGAAGCAGAGACAACCTGCAAAATCAGCAACACATTTGGCCCAGGAACTGCTAACAAATGTACAGTGCAGTAGTGGTTCAAGAAGTTTTGCAAAGGAGACAAGAGCCTTGAACATGAGGAACATAGTGGCTGGCCATCGGAAATTGACAATGACCAATTGAGAGCAGTCATTGAAGCTGATCCTCTTACAACTACATGAGAAGTTGCTGAAGAATTCAACGTCGACCATTCTATGGTCATTCAGCATTTGAAGCAAATTGGAAAGGTGAAAAAGCTCTAGAAGTAGGTGCCTCATGAACTGACCGATAATAAAAAAAATCATCATTTTGAAGTGTCGTCTTCTCCTATGCAACAACAACAAACCATTTCTCGATTGTATTGTGACACGCGGCGAAAAGTGGATTTTCTATGACAACCGGTGATGACCAGCTCAGTGGTTGGACTGAGAAGAACCTCCAAAGCACTTCCCAAAGCCAAACTTGCACCAAAAAAAGGTCATGGTCACTGTTTGGTGATCTACTGCCAGTCTGATCCACTACAGGTTTCTGAATCCCAGTAAAACCATTCCATCTGAGAAGTATGCTCAGCAAATCAATGAGATGCACTGAAAACTGTAATGCTTGCAGCCAGCATTGGTCAACAGAAAGGGCCTACAACAATGCCCGACTGCATGTCATACAACCAACACTTCAAAAGCTGAATGAATTGGGCTGTGGCTACGAAGTTTTGCCTCATCCGCCATCTTCATCTGACCTCTCACCAACTGACTACCACTTCTTCAGGCATCTTGACAACTTTTTGCAGGGAAAACACTTCCACAAACAGCAGGATGCAGAAAATGCTTTCCAAGAGTTCATCGAAACCCAACACACAGATTTTTATGCTACAGGAATAAACAAACTTATTTCTCATTGACGAAACTATGTTGATTGTAATGTTTCCTATTTTGATTAGTAAAGATGTGTTTGAACCTAGTTATAATGATTTAAAATTCATGGTTCAAAACTGCAATTATTTTGCACCAACCTAATGTTAGCCCTGTTTTGGGAGAACTAGAGGACAACATCCAATATTTCAGGCCCCTCTCAGACAAACTGTTGGGCCTGAAGGAGGGCCAGTGCTTGTACATATCCCCTTTACTACCTCAGATTTGTTAAATTAGAAATAATCAGTTTGACTGTATCGAATTAATCCAGAAGGACTGTAGGGGATGATTAAAACTGTTATATTAACCCATAACCCTAACTGGAGGGGATATCCAGGCCCTAGTAGAATATCTGTTTACTAGTGAAGGAAGACAGATGATGTGAGAAAAAGCAAAGGAAGAGAGTAACCAGTGTCATGGGACAGACCCTGATCAATATCTATGTAGGGAAGAACCACGATAGTTCCCCATTACATCTAGGGGATTGGAAAGACTGAGAACATATCAACACTTGATTTTATATGGGATACAGCATGGAGTGCAATAGCCAAAGAATTTGTCTAAATTATAGGAAGTGAGGCAAGATTTTAATATGAGTCCATTGGCATTTTATGAAAGATTGGGTGAAGTGGCAAAGAAATGGACTGATTTTAATCCAGAAGAGGAAAGCAATCAGAAAATGTTTAACAAGTTAGTTATTGGACAGCCAGTGCCAGACATTAGAAAGAAGTTGCAGAAGGTAGATGACACAAGTGGTATGTCTGTGTCACAACTAATAGTGATTACCTATAAAGTATATAATTAGTGTGATGAGATAGAAATAAAAGAGAAGCAGGTCCAAATGAAGTTGCAAGCTTGCCTGTTTGCTGCTGCCTTGTCAGAAAACCAGGAAAGCAGGAGAAGAGGGAGAGAAAGTTTGCGAGGGAGAGAAAGGGGGAGCGTAGGGGGAAGGAATTGGTATAAAACATCCTTTGGACAAACCCCCCTTGGACCAAATCAGTGTGCATATTGCAAACAGGAAGGGCACTGGAAAAATGAGTGCCCTCATCTTAAGAAAACTCAGGGGAACACTAAAGAGCCCATCGTGATGGCAGAAATAGGATTAGATTGAAGGGGACGGGAGGAATCTATTAAGTCTCCCCAGCTGATCCTCTGGTTCCAGTAAAGCTGGGAAATGATATGATAGATTTTTTTAATAGATAGTAGGGCAACCCACTCTGTAGTAGCAAATTGTAAAGGACAATCAAGTAAAATAAAGGCCCATGTTATTGGTGCAACTGGGAAAAAGACTTTAAGGCCATTCTTACAATTGATGGAATATACAATTGGAAATAAGTAACTTGTGAATTTCTCTATATGCCATAATGTTCCTCACCTTTACTAGGATGTGACATTGTGTGAATTAAATGTAAAATTAGAATCATAAAGTCATAGAATGTCCTGAGTTGGAAGGGACCCACAAGGATCGTTGAGTCCAACTCCTGTCCCTACATATGACAACCCCACAGTTCACACCATGTGTCTGAGGGCATTGTCCAGTCTCTTCTTGAATACTTTCAGGCTTGGAGCTGTGACTACCTCCCTGGGGAGCCTGTTCCAGTTCTCCACCACCCTCTGGGTGAAGAACCTTTTCCTAATGTCTAACCTAAACCTCCCCTGATACATCTTACTGCCATTCCCTCGAGTTCTGTTGTTGATCGCCAGAGAGAAGAGATCAGTCTTCCCTTCCTCCTCCCCTTGTGAGGAAGCTGTAGGCCACAATGAGGTCTCGCCTCAGTCTCCTCTTCTCCAGGCTGAACAAATCAAGTGACTTTAGCTGGTCCTCATAGGGCTTCCCCTCCAAACCCTTCACCAACTTTGTAGCCCTCTTCTGGACACTCCAGTAGCTTTATATTCTTTTTATACTGTGACGCCCAGAACTGCACACAGTACTCCAGGTGAGGCTGCATTAGTGCAGAGCTGAGTGGGACAATCACCTCCCTCAACCAGCTGGCAATACAGTGCTTGATGCACCCCAGGACACGGTTGGCCCTCTTGGCTGCAAGGGCAGACTGTTGGCTCACGTTCAACTTGCCGTCAACCAGAACCCCCAGATCTCTCTCTGCACGGAGCTGCTTTCCAGCATCTCATCCCCCAGTCTGTATGTACAGCCAGGGTTGCCAGGGACACCCAGGTGCAAAATTGGGCACTTGTTCTTGTTGAGCTTCATATGGTTGGTGATTACCCAGTTGTCCAGTTTGTCCAGATCCTTCCGCAGGGCTTCTCGCCCTCAAGAGTGTCGACAGCTCCTCCCAATTTTGTGTCATTGGCAAACTTACTTAGTATTCCTTCAAGTCCTGTGTCCAAGTCATTTATGAAGACATTGAAGAGTACTGGCCCTAAGATGGATCCCTGCAGAAGCCCGCTAGTGACTGGTTGCCGGCCTGACATAACCCTATTTACTAGAACCCTTTGAGCCCAGCCTGTCAGCCAATTTCCCACCCACTGCATCATGTGTTTATTCAGCAGTATGCTGGCCATTTTGTCCAGGAGGATACTGTGAGAGACAGTATCAAAGGCTTTAGTGAAATCCAAAAAGATCACATTGACAGGCTTCCCTTGGTCAACTAGGTGGGTAACCTTGTTGTGGAAAGTAATTAAGTTGGTCAAGCAGGACTTTCCCCTCATGAACCCATGCTGTCTGGGACCAATGACTGTATTGTCATTCAGATGTTTTTCAATAACTCCCAGAATAGTCTTCTCCATGATTTTGCCAGGCACAGAAGTGAGTCTGGCAGGCCTATAGTTGCCAGGGTCATCCCTGTTGCCATTCTTGTAGATTGGGACAACGTTCACCAGCTTCCAGTCACCTGGGACCTATCCGGATTCCCAGGAGCACTGAAAAACCACGGAGAGAGGTCTCAATATATCAACCAGCTCTTTAAGTACTCTTGGATGAATTCCATGAGGCCCCATCGACTTGTAGGGATCTAGCTGGATTAGCAAATCCTGCACAAGTTCCGGATTGACTGGGAGTTTATTGTTCTTACAGCCATGGTTCTCTAGCCCAGGCCTATTGGGCCCCCCCAAGTCCATCATCAGTGTTGAAGACTGAAGCAAAGAAAGCATTAAATGTCTCTGCTTTGTCTGTGTCCCTGTGTGGCAGAATGCAAATCCCCCTCTCTCCCCCCCTCCTCCTTCAGTATGGAGGGAGTAGGCACATCTCCCTCTCTCTGCTACTTGAGGCTAACAGTTTCTTTTGTTTGGCCCAGAGCACCCTGGCCAGGGCCATTAGGAGAAGGGATTGCCGAGGCACCAGTGAGCCGCTGGGCACCTGTGACCAGTGTGGGGGATGTTTGGAGGCTTCAGGGGCACCCCACACATGGTGTGGCGGTGCAGAGAAGCTTCTAGAATGCCTACAGTCAGGTCTGATCAGCCAGTATAAAACGGGACTCTCTCATCGAGACTGGGCCCATTGTCACCGGTCTCTTGGAGTGCGAGCTGAAGATGCTACCGCCGAGAACCCCCCCTCCCCGGGATGGAGACCCCGCTTGCCTTGTCGCCACGTGTGTGAGTAAAACCCCTCGCAGGATTGCGAGTATATAACTTTATTCCATGCACATATGCACGTGTAACTTCCTGTGCTTAATACAAGCACGTATAACTTTATTTCCTCGCACAATCGCAAGTGTATTTATATTCCGTGCACATTTGCACGCGTACTTTAAATTATTTCCTCGCACAATTGTGAGTGTATTATAAATTTATCCTCGCACAATCGCGAGTGTATTTTCCTCCCGTGCTTCCACATAAGCACGTGTAGTATTCCGTGCACATTCGCACGTGTAAGTAAATTAACCCTCGCAGAATTGCGAGTGTATTATAAATTTACCCTCGCGGAATCGCGAGCGTACGCTTTACCTGTATCTCTTTAAGAATAAGACCGCACCGTGTTCAGGCAAGTGTGTACTCCTCTGGGACTCGGGGTGGTTCCGGCATTGTTTTGGGTGAAGCCACGTGCATGCACTCTGTGGACCGCCTGTTGTACTAGTTGCTGCCCCTTAATAATTTTCCTCAACTGATACCCGAACCTCTATTTAAGTCACTTTTGGAGTGCTAAAACCCTGTTTCTCACCGGTTTAATAAAAGTTGTTTTGGACCCTGTTGTCCCTTAAATTAGCCTCGGGGTGCCTCCGTGACACCCTGTTAATAAGGTGACCATACTCACCAAGTAATGGACCAATGTTATTTCCAGTTTGCCTTTTGCCATTAATATATTTGAAAAAGGTCTTTTTATTGTCCTTCACAGTACTGGCCAGCTTCAATTCTAAATGAGCTTTGGCCACATGAATTTCTTCCCTACAGTGTGAGCAGCATCTCTGTAGTACTCCCATGACACATGACCTTGCTTCCACTGACCATATACTTTCTTCTTTTGCCGCAGTTCAAGAAGAAGAGCCCTGCTCAACCAAGCTGGCTTTTTGCCTCCCCTTCTAGATTTTTGGCATTTTGCCTGATCCTGTGCTTTTAGTAGGTGGTATTTAAAAAGCGACCAACACTGACGGACCTCAGCAAATTCAAAAGCTTCTTCCCAGCTGTCGAGGGTTAAGATTGTGGGGTGACAATAAAACCCTTGCAGATGTATTGTTAACCTCCTCTCCCCCCCACTTCCCCTTTTTGCCCCTCCCTCTCCCCCCTTCCCACTAAGGACAGGCGATCGGGAGGGAAAGAAGGACAGAGAGAAGAGAGTTGGAAAAATTAAAGATGTTTTACTAATGCTACTAATAAGAATAGAGAAAATAATACAAAATATACAAAACCAATCTTGAAAGTCTCAGCAACTGCAGAACCAGCACCCAAAGTCCTGGATTAGACTCTGTAGCCAACCTGGAGCTGGATTCAGCCTCTCACTAGGCCTCAGTTTGCAGGGACAACTAGCAAGGTCCTCTCCTAATGTCGGCTATAAGCAGAAGGGAAAAGGAAAAAAGGGAAAAGGGACGAGATCCTCGTGATCTCCCACTTTTATATGAAGTATTCACGTGAATGGAATGTTATACTCAGTTGGTCAGTTTCTTGGTCACCGGTTTCTCATTGTCCCTCTCGCGAGATGTCCATCCGTACTTATCAATAAGTTTGCATTCCATTGCCATGTTTACCAAAACATGTATCTGGTTCTCCAGGAAAATGCAGCTAATATGAAGGCTTTAGCTGACAGGCAAATTCACTAAAAGAGAAACTTGTTTTTTAACAAAACCAGGAGACCAGGGGACCTTAATAAGTAGTTTTCTGAGCAACCAGAATTCTCCTCATATCTAAAGTTTAGTCTTGGTGTCAGTTTTCCTCCTGTTGCCAAGGCAGCCACCAATTGCCACTTCTCCCACAAGACCCTCTCTGTTATCAAGTAGCAAATCTAGGAAGGCATCTTTCCTGGTCTATTCCCTTAGTACCTGCACCAACAAGTTATCAACCAGATGCTTTAGGAATCTTCTGGACCTGTTGGTGCCAGCTGTATGATATTCCCAGTTGACATCTGGTAAGTTGAAGTCCCCCATAAGGACAAGGGAAGATGTCTTGGGGGCTTCACTTAGTTCCTTAAAGAATAACTCATCAGTGTTGTCATCCCAGCTGGGAGGCCTATAGTAGGCTCCCACAACAACATCTGCTTTATTTGTCTGTCCCTTAATCCTTACCCAGAGGCTCTCAACTTTACCACTGACAACTGCTAGCTCTATGCATTCCAGCCCCTCCGCTACACACAATGCCACCCCCCCGCCTCTCCTACCCTGCCTATCCCTTCTGAATAACCTGTAACCATCCATCATGGCACACCAGTCACAGGACTCATCCCACCAGGTTTCACTGATGCCAATTATATCATATCCCTGGGACCAGGCCAAGGCTTCTAGTTCATCTTACTTTTTCCTCATGCTGCAAGCATTATTGTAGAAGCATTTCAAGTGTGGTTGATTGTGCCCTTCACCTCGTGGCGCAGTCTGAGGAATCTCACTGTCACGCACCTCCTCGAGCTTTGGTGTGCCGTCCCATTCCTCATCACTGACTGGCCTGGTACTGCCCACTTCCCCCTTCCAATCTGGTTTAAAGCCCTATCGATCATCCTTGCTAGCCCCTGAACCTACATCTTTTTCCCCTTCTGCGAGAGGTGCATCCCATCAGATGTCAAAAGACCTGACGAAGAA
The DNA here is from genome assembly GCF_037038585.1 of Patagioenas fasciata. Classification (NCBI taxonomy): domain Eukaryota; kingdom Metazoa; phylum Chordata; class Aves; order Columbiformes; family Columbidae; genus Patagioenas; species Patagioenas fasciata. The sequence goes on from NC_092559.1 coordinate 31,821,675, forward strand.
GAGACCATCCCATGATTGAAGAACCCAAAGTTCCACCGATGACACCAGTCACGGAACCATGTGTTGATTAGTTGGGCCTGCCTGTTCTATTTTGTATTCCTGACTGCTACTGAAAGAATGGAAGAAAAAAACACCTGAGCCATCGACCAACTGCCCTAAAACTCTGAAATCCCTTTTGATCGCCTTAAGATTTCTTTTTCCTACCTCTTCTCTGCCAAAATTAAGGACCAATAGTAACATCTCTTATCCTGGCCCCAGGGAGGCAGCAGACTTCCCTGTGGGTTGGGTCAGATAGGCATATTGGGCCCTCTGTTCTCTTCAGAAGGGAGTCCCCTATGACAACTACCCTTCTTTTTGTCTTCACATGTGTGGTTTTTATGGGTTTCTGCTGGGGACATGCTATGCATCCCACTGACTGTGGAGGAAAAAGTGCATGCCCCTGGAAATCAGCAGCAACCCTGCAAACCACCCTGTTGAAAACTATTTTAGCTCTGTTAGAAGGACCAGCACCCATTGCCCCCTCCTGCAGAACAGAATCCCTGGAGGTGATTCCTGAGCCTGTACACTTCCGACCTATCGTAAAGGGAGCTGAGGGGGTGCTGAAATCTTTAGCTTTGGCCATTAAGACAAACTTAAACAGTACTACTTTCCAAGAGTATGCTAGCAGATTTACCACTATACTCCCCATAGGATAAAAACCAGGGGAGAACCTCAACTAAAGTAAATGTAATAGAAAAGAGACAGCCTGTCTCCATGCAAAAGACAAAAACAAAAGGGGGAAATTGGGAAATGCTCTCAGTTACTGCTGAGTGTAAGAGATTATGGAAAATGTGCTTAGATAAGGGGCTTGCTCTGAGTCAGTTAAATGGGCTGCCAACTCCTGTTCTAGGGAAACTGGCTGGGTTTTCCTCATTAACTTCTCTTGATAGCTATGGGGTCTGTGTCAGGAGATGGGGGTGACGCTGTAAGATTTTAAGAGATAATGAGCCAGAAGAAGCAAGGGAAGTGAGCTCAGGCTATACCCAAATCTATCAGCAGTAAATCTAGACCATGCATATGCAGGAAACTAGGGTGGAGCTCGATTCAGTGGAGGTAATGGCAGCTGCTACTCCCCCTGCTAAGGATCCCAGTCCCTAGATGATGGTTGCAGTTAATAACTGCTACCTAACAACATTCCTCATTGACACAGGAGCCCAAATATTGATGGTAGATAAGGACACTTACAAAGGATAGCCTCCGTTTAGCTAGCAGTTAGTTTCTATTGTAGACGTCAACGGGGAAAATCACTACTCACCCACTGGTCAGGGATAAACTAATACTGTCTAATGGACAGACAGTCTGCCCAACCTTGCTTTTAGGTTCCCATAATATATTGGTGTGCTGGTTTGACTGAAATCAAGTTAATTTTCTTCATGCAGTTAGAAATTTTTCTTTTTCTTAGCTAGCATGGTCATGCTCTATGCAATTCCTCACAAACTCTGTTTGTGCCAAGCAGTCAGTCCCAGGAAGAGAGCACCCTGGTCCCAAACAGCTGATCCCAGGGAGAGAGAGAAAAGACCAAAGAGGCAGAAAGGTCTAGAGGCTGACTGTAAAAAAAGCAGAATGGCAAAAGGACAAACTAAAGGAACTCCTGAATGGAACTCAACCAAAATGGAACAGAACTGGAAGAGGTCTCCCCAGCTGGAAAACCTGACTCTCATTAAATACATACCATGACGCTAATGGCATGGAATATTCTCATTGATCAGCCTGGATGTCAGTCAAAGTCTGTCCCATCTATGCCTCCCTTCTTAGCTGCCTCATACCTGCAGACAGAAATCCCAGAAAGACCTTGGTCTCTCAGAAAACGGCTAACAGTAAGTTCTTAAATTCTCTTTGTTCCAACTCAAAACCACTGGAAAGTTACTTGAAGAAAAACATTAATTCTGTCCCAAAGTGTTCGTTATCTTATTATTCTCAAACTAAATCCAAACAACAACCTGTAGACACAGGCCTGGCTGCACCCTGCCCCAATGACACTCTTGCCTTCTCCCCAGGGCTCAAGGATTACCAGTTCCCACAGGATGAGTCTGTGGTGCCCTCAAACCCCTTCCTGGAGGAGGAGGAGGACTTGAAGAAAGATTCTCACCTGGCAGACCAGGTGACAACTGCTCATGGTGGTCACCTCCCAACGCAGCCTTTGTAGGTCATTTCCCCTGCTTGAACCTTCTGTCCTAACCTGGGCACGAAGCACAGCTCAGTGCTCACTGCAAAAATCTCTTTCTGGCAAAGCAAAGTTCTGACTGGGGCTGTGGAACAGCTCCATCAGGGCCTGCTTGGATCGAAGTTTCCCATAGACTCTCCCTGCCAGTCTCAGGCTCTTCCTAATTCAGCCAGAGAGACCTTCTCCCCAGTATATCCAGCATGTGATTGGCTCTTGCTCATTGCATGTGTTTCCCAAAGGGAATGCTGCCTCCAGAACCTGTCCTTCACACACAAGAAACAGGTGTGGGGTCATTTCTGCTGGGATCTTTTATTAACCCAAAGTGCTGTATGGAGCAGAGCCTCATCCTGCTGCAACCCTTTACCCCCCCTTCTTGCTCCTCAGACCTGTATAACATCAGTAACACTTGTGGGAAGGTGGGGTTCTGCATCTTTAAAACTGTGTATAAGATCAAAGAGGATATTATTGGGACCTTTTAACTTCTCAGAAGGAGACATCCCATGTCTGCAGGTCAGTGCTGGTTTTGGAGTCATTGTGGAGAGAGGCAGGGGTTTTGGGTGGGGGAGTGAGAGAAGGAATTGAGGTGGCACTGGGCTGCTGTAGGGTTTCTAGTGGGACCCAGCTGAGGTCTGTTGAGTATTGATAAGGATCATGGCTGAAAACATTGTGACAAAACTAGTTCAGCCAGAAGACACATTCAGAGCACCGGGAACTGCGATCTACACATCAACAATGAGCTAACGAGCCACAGATCAGGCTGGCTGACTGACCAGAGATGGAGGATGTACTGGAGGGCACATAGCCCCATCTCCTGATATGCTCGGCTCGGCAAACAAAGGGGAAAAGTTGAGACCCTTTTAACGTGGCCCAGGACTTGTCCAGACTTGTCCCTCTTTCGCAATCACCACTTTTCCCCCCACCCAGACTTTCCTCTACTCTGGGAGCTATAAAAAGCTCACCTAAAACAGCACAGTTGAGGGAATACCAGTCTCATCTAAGGGCCTGTCAGTCTCATCGAGGGAAGACCAGCCTACCAGTCTCACCAAAGGAAATACTAGCTCGGCCTCATCGGGAGAATACCAGCACCCTGAGGACCCTCACTCTGAACCAGATATTGGAGGATGCTGCGCTCCTGACCCCAGCATCCTTGCCATGGAACACCGAAGCTACACATCATTGTACAAGTCCTGTCATCCACACTGTGGGGCCGTAAGAGACTGGATCCCTCACTCTTTTCTTTCTTCCTTTCTCTCTGCTCTTTCCTTCTCTCCTCCTTTTTTCTATACCCCCATTTCTTTGTCTCTCCTTCCATATATATATATATTACTCTCTTTCTCTCTCCCTTATACCTTAGTTTTCCTTCCTTCTCTACCACTCTCTTTCCCTTTTGAACATATAAGGATAACACCATCTTTAAGCTCTGCTCTTGATTTCTGGTTAAATTTCATATTATAGCTACTGATGGTTGCCAATACACCGCTCATAGTAGGATTTTTGCTGTTAATGTGTTGATAAGTTCTGTTATACTTTTGCCAAGTCACCATTCGCTGTAACCAATATTCCAACAAGTACTTTTAGTAAAACTCACAATTGAATTGGACCCCAGAGGTCATTCACTTCACATAACTGCGCAGAATTAACCCAGAGTTAACTCACACCTGGTCTCATCTCTTGAGTCAGGGCGTGTGTCACATCTAGAGTTAACTCATCCCTCATCCCATCTGTTGGGACAGGTCAAGGTCCCCTTGGGGGATGAGGTGGGGAATAACCTCAGTTCTGAGCTCATTTGGGAAATGGAGGCCCCAAGGCTTTGGCCAGGGCTGTGTGAGTGTGTGAGAGTGAGCATCCTGCTGATTGCCCTGCAGTTCTCCATTAGCCTGCAGACAGAGGAGAGCATCCAGGAGGAGTTCCAGCACCAGCAGGGTCAACCCATCTCCTTCAGCATGCCCGCCCGCCATCAGGAGGTCTGCCTGCACATGTCCCAGAGCAGCTTCAGCTTGCCCATTCTGCTCAGCTCTACCCATGGATTCACCAACAGGGAAGGGACCTGACCCTGCTGGTTTCTGTAGGAGGATGGCAATTTCCCCAGTCCTGCCTTCACTGCCCTGCAGGGCTGGGTTGTGTGGGAGGGAGCTGGCCTGTGTGAGTAGGCTTATTTTCTTGTCCCTTTACCAGGACAGCCAGCACAAGACAGCTTCTGTCCCTGTCCCTTGTGGTGTTGGCTGCTGACCCTCCTTTAGCCCACAGTGTCCCTGAAGTGGCAGCTGTACTTTGAGTTTGTGACCTCTGGGAGCCAGTTGGAGGCCATCCTCTGGACTGGGGGGAACAAGTTAAAGTGGACACTTTCAGCTGGGACTTACCCATCATAGTCCTTCCCACCAATCCCATCCTGGCTTCCTATGTATCTCAGTTCTGCACCAACTCCATCGCCATCTGAAGTGAGGAGAGCTGGTAAGGGCCTGTGGTGCTTCAAGCATCTAGTGGGAATGTCAGGCAGGACTGTCGTTGGCATGCTGTGGGGTGTTCACCTCAGCGTCCCCCTGGGTTCATCTGCAATGCCCAGGTGGGCACCAGGTGAGTCTGTCCTGCCTCGTGGGAAAGATGTCTCATGTGCACAGCCCAGTACTCCTGTTACCCTTGCCCAGAGGAGGCTCCTGGCAGGCCAGCCTTGCATTGCTGGCACATGCTGGTGTTATGGATGCAGCCACATGCTGCGGCAGCACGATAGTGATGATCCAAAACTGAGGAGCACTGAGTTCCCCGGGCTGTTCTCTGTCTGTGCTCCTGGGTATGAAGGCATCCTGCTGGTCTTGGGATCCTTGGGGAGCTGGAGTGAATGCATGCTGTGCATTCAGGAGCTAGAATGGAGATCTCCCCACTCAACAGTTAGCTCCCCATTTCTACCAAACCTTTCAAAGAGTTTTCCCCTTTGCATGGAAATCTAATAAACATCTGAATGTGCAAAACTCAGCCTTACAAAGATCTGTATTCCTACACCGTTCCTGGTGCTGGACGCAGCCTGCCCTGCACGACAGTCGCAGGCTGGAGACCTCCTATTTGTTTAAAAACTTTATTGCAAGAACAGAAACATCTACACAAAGCTCTGCACAACACAGTCCTGGAACCGGCTGGGGCAGGCTGCAGCGATTGAGAATGACACACGCAGACACACACACGCACACAGAGTTCTTGTTAGCAGCGAGAGCAGAGCAGAGTTGAGTAGAGCTCCCTTTAATTAATTCTTTCTCAATTTATATTTTACAGCTACAGATCTGGACCAAGAGGTCAAACAGGATGTTTTTTTCAAAAAATGTTATTCCAGACACACCACACTCGTCTTGTGACTGTTTTCAGTCACATTCTTTCACACACATTCCTTGGGCAGTTTTCCAGCTCGGCCTCTCACTCTCATGCATTCTTTGAGTGGTCTTCCAGCCCGGCCTCTCACTCTCATAAGCACACAGTCATCCTGTATAACCTGTCCAAGACCGCTTTGTATTTTGACTGATTGCTGTGATTTAATCATGTTAGTATTAGTCTTCCTTGATCATCCAGATGTCTGGAGTTGTTAATCATGTTAGTATTGATCTTTTATCATCCAGGTGGCTGGAGCTGTATGTTCTGCCGCTCCCACACAGGCTGCCAGCATGGCTGGCTCCACTCTGGTGCATGCAGATTGCTTCAGCTCCCTGAACCCTAGCAGGGCACCTGGCTCCCCACCCCACTCTCCTGCAGCTGAGATAGGGCAGCTGGCATGGATGAGGCTGAGCTCCTCCTGGGGACACATTCTAGTGGTTCCCCCTGCTCGCCTGGCACTCTGCTGCCTGCCCCGGGCTGGCTCCATTGCAGTGCTGCCCAGGGCTATTTTGCAGTGCCAGGGACCCCCTTCAGCCCCAGGATCACGGCTGGCATTGTGAAAGCAAACACCATAAATCCAAGGAAGTGCTGTGATTGCTGTTTTAGGCACTGGGCAGCTTGGCTCCAGCTCCTCACAAGTGCTTTATTTTCATGGAATCATAGAATCATTTTGGTTGGAAGACAACCTCAAGATCATCGAGTCCAACTGTTAACCTAACACTGTCACTCAACCATGTCCCTAAGAACCTCATCTACACATCTTTTAAACACCTCCAGGGATGATGATTCAACCACGTCCCTGGGCAGCCTGTTTGAATGTCTGACAACCCTTTCCGTAAAGAAATTTTTTCTCATATCCAATCTGAACCTCCCCTGGCACAACTTGAGGCCATTTCCTCTCATCCTGTCGTTTGCTACTTAGGGGAAGAGACCAACACACTCCATGCTACAACCTCCTTTCAGGTAGTTGTAGAGAGTGATAAGATCTCCCCTCGGCCTTCTTTTCTCCAGGCTAAACAACCTCAGTTCCCTCAGCTGCTCCTCATAAGACTTGTGCTCCAGACTTCTCTCTAAACAGAAAAAAAAACCCCAACCCCAACATATAGCTAGGCTGACTTCCCTGGTGCTGCCTCAGGCCCCAGGGAGGCTATGGGATGTGGGCACGTATCCTTGCCCAGCACCTTGAAGATACTTCAGCCCCAGAGCCCCCAGGACACTGGGTCAGAGTGCGGGCAGTGTACAGGTAGCATGCAAGCAGCATGCAGGCAGATGACAGCTCTGAGCCATGTCCGCTCACCTGTACTCACCACTCACCAGAACAACTGGACCCTGGGGAGAGCTGAGCAGGGAACTCAGAGAGAGCTGTGCAACCAGGAGCCAGGAAGGGGGACAGGATGGGACAAAGTGCTACTCAGGGAGTGACACCATCCTGCTTCCCACAGCTGGTAAGTCAGATGGGATAGCTTCTGGAGGCTGGAAGTACAGGTGGGATCAGAGCCAACCCCACCTTGACTAAGCAATGAGGTTGTTGGTCTAAAGAGGGGACAACGAAGAGGGGACATGATCAAAACCCTGATGTCACCTTATTCTGCAGGCTGGCTGCCCACTGGATAAAGTTTAGTGCCACCAGAGGAGCATGGGCTGGGAGGAGTGCTGGCATGCCTTGTGTCTCCCACGAGTGTCCCTGAACTTGGCACCCACACCCCAATCCTCCTCACAGGGGAGAGCCATTTCCACCCCATGGATTGGACACAACGTTTTTTGCAGGGGCTCTACAAGCCTGGGTTGGATGGTGTCTGTGGGTCCCCAGCTGTTGGACATGCTCTTTCCACCCCACGCTGAGTGCCTTCTTCCCACTGCTGGTGGCAGGCAGGGCTCCACAGCCTGGGCAACCCCATGCCATGGCTCCCTTGCCCTTTTGCCCTCCCTTGCCCTCCTTTGCACAGTCTCATCCTCCCATGCTTGCCCCCATGCTCTATCCCTCTCCATCATCCTTTGGCACTCTCCTGGGCCATTTATCCCAGCTGTGGCTGCTCCGTGTCAGGCCATGTTTTTGTGCCAGTGGGTTAACCATGCATCTCCGCTGCCCTCAGTGCTGGCAGAGTGCTTCTACACACCCTGGTACCCCAACACCCCAGGTACCCCAGCATCCTAAGTGTACTGCTGCCTGTGGCTCTGCCCAGGCTCCCCTCAAGGTAAATGTGATGAGAGGGCATGGGTTGTTTAGAAAAACAGGCCTTGGCACTTGTTGGCCATCTGTCCTGATTTTGTTAAAAACAAGACCAGTTCTCTTTTAGTGAATTTTCCTTTCAGCTAAGTTCTTCTAAGTAACTGCACTTTCCTGAAGTTAGCTGCACATTTTTTCTCAGACACTGTGCTCGGAGCTGATAAGATGACCAATGGAATGGTGAAGAAGCTCATGTTTAGATTTATTGCTATGACAGCCAAGAAGACTGATAAGATGCCACACATCCCATAATTGAGAGAGGCGTGTTTACAGGAGAGGTGGACAGGACAGGTGACTAAAACTGACCGAGTATTCCTTCCCATATACATCATACATCCTATATAAGAGGGAGATCATGAGGATCTCGGTCTCTTTGACCATGGACAGCATCTAAAGAGGACCCTGCCTGTCTGCCTGCGACCTTAGGCCCGAGACCCTGCATCCCTGAATCCAGTTCCGGTTTGCTGTGAAGTCCCATCCATGACTTCTGGGTGCCTGCCCTGCAACTGCTGAAGCCATGCCAGCTCCGCCCACTGCTCTACCCCGGGACATTCAAGTTTGGTTTTGTATATTTTATATCAAAAAAATCACCCTGACTTCCAGGAGGAGAGCCACGTGCAGAGCTTGAAGGACTTGCTTAGATGGCAGGAGACCCAGATGCAAGAAGTTTTAAAAAGCTATGAAAAGATTAGATGGCAGTGCTGGTAAAACTTCACAGTTAACAGCATATAAAAAGGTGTCAGATGCAATTAAGGATGGGTTGGAGGCAATTGGCAGGGAATATGAAAAATGGGGAAAACAGGAACAGGAGGGGGTGGAACTGGACCTCACTCTCAAGGAGCTCCAAATAAAAATGGAGCGAATACAAACATGGGCAAAGAAATGTGTAGAAGATGGGATGTGGTCAATAAGGGAAGCAGATGAATATTTGAGAGCGTGATATGGAAAAGGGCTAGAGACTGGGTCAGCAGATCGGTTCGCGAATATGCTTCGACTCACTGATCCACAGGGAAACACAAGGGAATTGTATAGCAGTGACAGTAATGATAATTTGGGTGCTACCCCTGTGCATCAGGGTAGAGATATTCCTCGACATCACTCTCATAATGCAGGGCAACAGTGGCAAGGGGTAATCAGGGATGCAACCATTGAAGGGATTATGTTACCTGGCAGTATTACAGCAATGCCAGTGCACATAGATAACAGAGGACAAAGGCAGTGGTCACCCTTCGATCGGAAAATGGTTAAGCAATTGCAAAGTGCAGTTATGCAATATGGTATGGATAATAAGCATGTGATGCAGCTAATCAATTCATTTTTCAAGGGGCAAGTACTAACTCAAACAGATATTAGGGCATTGATGGAGTTATTGCTTCCTCCAGCGGGGTATCTGCTGTTCTTGGACAAGTGGCAGGGGAAGGTGGAATTGGCAGCATTAGAAAATGTTCATTTACCAGCTGATGATCCATTACGATTAGCTAGCATGGACCAATTATTGGGTCGTGGACAATATGCGGATGGTGCTACTCAGGCAGCACTTCATCCAAGGATTTTGCAGCAAACGCAAGGGCTTGCCCTGGCGGCAGTGAAAGAATTACCAAATATAGGTAACCCTGTGCCACCCTATTCTACAATAAAGCAGGATCCTGGGTGTGGCAGGATGCAAACCCCCCTCTCTCCCCCTCCCTCCTTCATCATGGAAGGAGTAGACACATCTCCCTCTCTCTCTGCTACAGCTTCTTTTGTTTGGTCCCAGAGCACCCTGGCCAGGGCCGTTAGGAGAAGGGAGTGCCGAGGCACCAGGGAGCTGCTGGGCGCCCGCGGCCAGTGTGGGAGATGTTTGGAGGATTCAGGGGCACCCCCACAGCCAGGGTGGGGGTGCAGAGAAGCTTCTGGAATGCCTACAGTCAGATCTGATCAGCCAATAAAAAAAACAGGACTCTCGTTGAGACTCCGCCCATTGTCGTGAGTCTCTTGGAGCATGAGCGAGATGCTGCCACCGAGAGCCCACCCTCCCCGGGATGGAGACTCCGTTTGCCTTGCCGCCACGGGTGTGAGTAAAACTTCTCCTTGCGGGATTGCAAGTGTATTTATACTTTCCGTGCACATATGCACGTGTAACTTTCCGTGCTCAATATGAGCACGTGTAAAATTAATCCTCGCACAATCGCGAGTGTATTTTCCTCCCGTGCTTCCACATAAGCACATGTAACTTTCTGTGCACATTTGCATGCATACTTTCCATGTTTAATACAAGCATGTGTACTTTCTGTGCACATTTGCACGTGTAACTTTCCGTGCTCAATACAAGCACGTGTATAAATTATTTCCTCGCACAATCGCGAGTGTATTTTCCTCCCGTGCTTCCACATAAGCACATGTAATATTCCATGCACATTTGCACGAGTATTAACCCTCGCAGGATTGCGAGCATATTATAAATTTACCCTCTCAGAATCGCGAGTGTAGACTTTCCGTACTCACTATGAGTACGTGTATCTCTTTAAAATAATCCCACACCGTGTACAGGCAAGTGTGTACTTCTCCCGGACTCAGAGACGGCTCCGGCATTGTTTTGGGTGAAGCCATGTGCATGCACTCTATGGACCGCCTGTTGTATTAGTTGCTGCCCCTTAATAATTTTCCTCAACTGATATCCGCATCTATATTTAAGTCACTTTTGGAGTGCTAAAACCCTGTTTCTGACCGGTTTAATAAAAGTTGTTTTGGACCCTGTTGTCCCTTAAACTAACCTCGGGGTGCCTCCGTGACACTGGGGAACCCTATATGAAGTTTGTGGACCATTTAAAAGAAGCTATAGATGCTTCTCCTAACCTGACTCCAGAGGCAAAAGCTGCTATGGGGAAAGATTTGGCCATGATGAATGCAAACACCCAATGCCAACAGATATTAGCCGGCTTGGGGAAAACTGCTTCTCTGGCAGAGATGGTGGAAACTTGTACACGGGTACCGATTTTGCAACAGGAGGTAGAAAAGGCAAAAATACATGCTCAGGCTCATGCTGCAGCCTTGGCTGCAGCACTTAAGCCTGCAATGAAAGGCCGAAGCCCTTCTTCTCACGGCCTAGCATGTTTTACTTGCGGACAGACAGGACATATTAAAAGAAATTGCCCTCAGTACGCTCGGAGAGGGGGACCTAGTAATGGCACTAGCCAGTCGCCAGCTGCCCTCGATTATTCGTGCTTCAATGGCATGTGCAGTCGGTGTGATAAGTATGGACACCTAGCAGTGCAGTGTCGATCAAAATTTTAAAAAGATGGGACACCGCTGTCAGGAAACGGGAGGGCCAGCGCCAGGGGCTGGGGTGCGATGACACCACAATACCAGCCGAGAGGGGGAACAGCCATGGTTGCTTGTCCGAGCTCAGGGCAGCAACCTCAGGAAGCGCAGGTGTTGATCTGGCCGTGGGAACAGACGTCACAATAACAGACCAGTCTGTACATGTAGTTCCATCTACAGTAATGGGGCCCCTAGGGTATGGATTGAGTGCGCTTTTAATAGGCCACTCTTCTGCTTCAAGACAGGGATTGTTTGTTTTGCCTGAATTAATAGGCTCTGATTATGCTGGACCATTAGGCATTATGTTGCAAGTCTTAATGCCCACTGTGACTATTAAACAGGGGACCCGTATAGCGCAATTGGTACCCTTCAGAGTATGTGTCCCAAAGGCTTTAGATGCGGAAAGAGATCAGAAAGGTTTTGGCTCTACCGGAGCCCCTGTGGTTGCTTTCACAGAAAAACTGACTTTGGACAAACCATCTAGGGTAGTTTCCATATATGGGCCTGGAAGTGAGATTAAAAGAAAAAGAATGCTTTTAGATTCAGGCGCAGATGTGACAATTATCCCTCGCACTGATTGGCCTCCGTGTTGGCCTTTAGAAGCAGTAAATACCATGGTAGTGGGAATAGGGGGGGCCACTCCTACCCACATCAGCACACATATGGTTAAGATAAGAGGTCGAGGGCTTAGAGGCATGGGTATGGCCTTATGTTCTAAACACGACAATTGCATTATTAGGAAGAGATGTGATGTCTCAGTGGGGAATAGTCATGCAGTCACCTTTTTGATAATGGCCATTGCGGCGAGCGACACCCGGCCGAGTATGAAGCTGAGTTGGGAAACAAATGATCCTGTCTGGGTGGATCAATGGCCATTACCAAAAGAAAAGCTCGCACATTTAGAGGAGTTGGTTGAAGAGCAACTCCGTCTCGGACATTTGGTCCCTTCCACCAGCCCGTGGAATACACCTGTTTTTACTATCCAGAAGAAATCAGGGAAGTGGCATTTGTTACAGGACCTCAGGGCAATTAATGCAGTAATGAAAGATATGGGGGCACAGCAACCAGGTCTTCCTACCCCAACCATGCTTCCAAAAGATTGGGATATAACTGTCATTGATTTGAAGGATTGTTTTTTCACAATCCCGTTACACCCAGAGGATTGTGAAAAGTTTGCCTTTACTGTTCCAGTGCTTAATCACCAAGCTCCCACGAAAAGATATCATTGGGTAGTGTTACCTCAGGGAATGAAAAATTCTCCTACTATTTGCCAATGGTATGTAGATTTGGCTTTAAAGTCATTTAGGCAACAACGCCCTCAGATGATCATCTATCATTATATGGATGATATCCTTTTGTGCAATGAAAAGGAAATTAGTCAGGATACAATAATTCAGTTGATGAAGCAATTAGGTCAGTGGGGTCTGGTTGTGGCACCAGAAAAGGTACAGCGAACCGCACCATGGAAATATTTAGGATATGAACTAACTCAGGCCATGATTAGACCTCAGAAGCTTGCTATGAAAGCAAAGGTAGCAACCCTTCACGATGCAATGAAGTTGGTAGGGGACTTGCAATGGATAAGAAATGTTGTTGGAATTACAGATTTGCAACCGTCGTTTAGTCTCCTTCGTGGGGGACAAGACCCCCAAGAACCACGGTGCCTTACACCAGAAGCACAAAAAGCGCTTGAGCAAATTGCAAGAAAAATTTCACAGAATACTGCTCAGCAGATAAGATCAGAATTGCCTGTTACTTTTTATGTCTATAATACCAATAAGGAGGTGGCAGGACTTTTGGCCCAGTGGAGTACGGAAGAAAAAGATCCGTTGTTACTATTAGAATGGATATTTCTAAACAGTCTGTGGCAGATGCACACCCCCCTCCCCCTCCCTTCCTTCCTTCGATATGGAAGGTGCAGACACATCTTCCCCCCCCTCTCCTGCAATGGGGTTAACAGCTTCTTTTGTTTTAACCCCGGAACCCATTGATCAGGGTCATTAAGAGAGAGAAGGGATGGGGGCATAGAGGTGTCAAGGAGCAACTGGGTGCCCACAGCCAGAGTGGGGGTGCTTAGAAGCTTCAGGGAACCCCACAGCCAGAGTAGGGGTGCAGAGAAGTTTCTGGAATGCCTACAGTCAGATCTGACAAGGCTGTTTAAACAGGACTCCCAACGAGGCCAGCCGCCGGTTGTGCGGACCTCTTGGAGCGCAGGCCAAAGTCTGCAGCCAAGAGCCCTCCCCCTTAGGCAGGATGGCTGCCTAAGGTAATTTCCTGGGACCGGGATTCACCCCACCGAACCACGTGGGTGAGTGATAAAATTTTCTTTAATAATTCCTCACAGGATCACAGGTGCTTATTCCGTGCTTAAATATAAGCACGTGTATTTTCTTTAATAATTCCTTGCAGATTCAGGCAAGTGTATACTTTTCCTGGAGTCAGGGACGGCTCTGGCATTGTTTTTGGTGAGCCATGTGTATGCACACTGTGGATCTCCATTGTTAATATTTGCTGCACCTTTAATAATTACCTCGACTGATATTCGAACCTGTATTTATGTCACTATTGGAGAGCTAAAACCCCGTCTTCCACCAGCTAATCTGCTGCACTTTCTTTACTGAATAAAAGTTGTTTTGGACCCTGTTGTCCATCTAAACTATCTTTGGGGTGTCTCCATGACACAGTCAAAAACAAAAAACCATCATTCAAAGGTGGGAAGCCATTGCCCAAGTGGTAGTGAAAGGACTAAGCTGATATCTGACTTTGTCTGGGTCGTATGTTGCTAAAATTGTGATCCCCATTTCTCGCAATCTGTTTCAACAGATCCTTCTCAAACATGACAATCTTGCCTTAGCTCTTACCTGGATTCCGGTGCAGGTGGACAGTCATTATCCACCGTATCCCATATTTAAAACCAACCTCCCCTTGGAGCCTATGTCAATTGTTACTGAGCGTCCATTAGATGCCATAACCATTTCACGGATGTGAGTAGTCGCTCACGCAAAGGAGGTTTTGTATGGTTTGAGAACGGTCAGTGGCATTCACAGATTGTTGTGGCTGAAGGATCAGTTCAAATTTTAGAATTGCAAGCGGTGATAGCAGCATTACAAAAATGGCATAACTACCCAGTTAATCTGGTAGCAGATTCTCTTTATCTTGTGGGAGTTGTACAAAGAATACATAGAGCACTTTTGCAGCAAGTTTCCAACTCCTTGTATTTGAGGCATTATTAGATTTGTGGAACGTGTTAGATTATAGGACAGCGCCAGTATTTATAATGCATATAAATAGACATTCTAACCTACCAGGTGGGCTAGTAGAGGGAAACAGCATTATAGACAAACTCGTGGCAGTGAGAGATGTATCTCCTTTTGAACAAGCCAGACAAGCTCATGAGTTTTTCCATCAATCCTCAGCATCACTCCAAAAACAGTTTACCCTTACCAAGGAACAAGCTTGATCCATTATTGCAGCTTGTTCTGATTGTGCTCGCATAGTGCCTCTGCAACAAAAGGGAGTGAATCCTCGGGGCTTGCAGCCAGGCCAGTTATGGTAAACTGATATTACTGAATTTGCACTGTTTGGCCGACAAAAGTACATTTATTTGTCCATAGATACCTGTTCAGGACTGTTATGGGCTACAGCTTTGACCTCAGCAAATGCAAAAGCGGTAAAGTATCATTTATCACAAGTTTTTTGCCGTCATGGGAGTTCCTACACAGATCAAAACAGATAATGGCCCCACATATCGTTCTGATACACTTGCAACCTTCCTCGTCCAGTGGAAGGTACAACACCTGTTTGGAGTCCCTTATAATTCTACTGGCCAGGCAATTATTGAGCGTGCACACCACGCCTTGAAAAATCTTTTGTCTGTTTTGAAAAAACAAGGGGGAATTGGTGTGAGTCCAGAAGAGGTTTTGATGAAGACATTGTATGTGCTGAACTGGCTTAATCCTAAAAGTGAGATTGAAATGGAACCTGTTGTTATGCACCATATCAAAAATGTCAAAGATTTTTCTGAAAATGGACCTAAGGTTAGTGTGTTTAATGTGACAACACAACAATGGGAAGGTCCTATGTCATTAATAACCTGGGGAAGGGGATATGCTTGTGTTTCTACAGGTAACCATAAAATTTCGTGGATCCCAGCAAAGTGGGTAAGACCTTGGTTAGCTAACAAAGAAACCACTTGCAATGATGATGACTCTTAACCTCAGAGGTGTTATCGCTTTTAGCAATGGATGTAGCCAGTGTTGAGCATACCACTTCGCAAAACAGAGCAGCGTTTAATTTTTTGTTATTGGCCATGGTCACAGTTATGAAGACTTTGATGGTATGTGTTGTTTGAATTTAAAAAACATTCAGAATCTATGCATAAAAAGATTAAAGATTTGCAGAACATGAAAATAACAGAAGATGTTGGGTTTTTTGGGTTGGATGCTTTGTTTGGTTAAAAGGAATATTGAAAACAGGTCTTTTCTTGTTAATTGTAATTGTATTAGCTTTAATGTTCTTACCCTGTATTTCGCACTGTCTTCAAAGAATGATACAGCGTATTGTTAACATTGTATTAAATTAAAGGGGGGGAGATGTAGTGGCAGAGCCCCCCCACCGGGGGGATGGGGTTGTCGCTGGCCTGGCTGAGAGGTGAAGCCAGAGACAAAAGAAACAAAAGGAACCCTATAAGAAGGTAACAACCAATGAACAATCACTGACACGCGCGTGCAGAGCGTGTGGACAGTGCATGCAGCCTATCACGTTATTGTATAGCACGTGCTGTAACCAATCACATTGTTGCAAGGTATGTGAACGGGGCAGCTCTGGTATAAAGCTAGCCCAGTCGGACAATAAAGTTGAACTCTGTGAACATCATATTGATGTGTCAGGTTCCATCTCTTGCATGGAAAAGCAACAATGAGCCTCAAAAACTCAAGTACCAGCACATCCAAACCCAGCTCATCCTGTGAACCCTGCATGATGGGGTGGTGGAGACCCTCCCCCAGGGTGTAGAGGGCGGGACAGGGGCACAGGAAATGCCAAAGGGTCCATCCCTGGTGGGAACAGCCACAGGCAGTGCCATCTCTGCAGGGTGCGTGCATGTCCCCAGTGGCGGGTTATAGGGCCGTGGGTGCATATGCAGTCCCATTGTGGAGGTCCCAGGGCTGAGGTGCCCCCATGCATGTGGCTGTGGGTGTACTAAGGTACACCCTGACCGATGAACCTGGTGACCAGGCCAACCAGAGCAGCAACAAATATTCCTTAGCTGTATCCCAAGATGAGAACCAGAAGGCCAACCACCTCAAGGGTATTTATGGCTATGGATGATCCTTCTGCACCTCTCATGGGAAACCTGCATGCTCGACTACTCCTCCGAAGTGTCTATATACCAACACATGTAGCATGGGGAATAAACAGGAAGAATTAGTTATCTATATGCGGTCACAGGGCCATGATCTTTATGCAGTTACAGAGACATGGTGGTGGGATAGCTCACATGACTGGAATGTTGTCATGGAAGGCTATGTACTTTTTCAGAAAAACGGGCCAGCAAAGCGAGGTGGAGGAGTTGCACTTTATGTGAGACAGCAACTCCAATGTATCAAACACTGCCTGGGGGGGATGAAGAATGAGTAGAGTCCTTATGGGTAAAAATTAAGGGACAACTTAACAAGGGTGACAATATTGCAGGTCTTTACTACAGGTCACCTGATCAGGAAGAGGAAATTGATGAGGCCTTCTACAGATAGATTAAAGTAGTCTCGCAATCACAAACCCTGGTTCTCATGGGGGAATTCAATCACCCTGACATCTGCTGGAAGCCAAGACAGCTAAGCACGCACAGTCCAGGAGATTCCTACAGATCATTGATGACAACTTCTTGACACAGGTGGTGGAGGAGCCAATGAAGAGAGGTGTGCTGCTGGACCTTTTCCTAACAAACCAAGAAGAAGTGGTTGAAGATGTGAGGATTGGGGGCAACCTCGGCTGCAGCAACCATGAGATGGTGGAGTTCAGGATCCTGCGTGGAGGAAGCAGGGAAATAAGCAGGATTGCAACCACGGACTTCTGCAGGTCAAACTTTAGCCTCTTCAAGGTCCTACCTGGAAGAATGCCATGGGTTAGGACTCTAGAAAGTAGGGGGATCCAAGAGAGTTGGTTAATATTCAAACATCACTTCCTCCAAGCTCAAGACTGATGCACCTCTATGAGCAAGAAATCAAGTAAGGGAGAAGATGGCCAGCATGGATGAATAAGGAACTCCAGTAAAAATTCAGGTGGAAGGAGGATGTTTATGTAATTGGAAAAATGGACAGACCACCTGAGAGGAAGATAAGGTGACTGTTAGAGTGGGGTGATTAGAGACGACGCATACCAGGACGCAGACAGAAATTCACGCAGAGGCAGAGATCTTGTTCAGGAAGGAGCGCAGAGCCTGGCCAAGCAGAGAGCTGATCTAGGCCTAGCCTGCCTTCTTTATTCACCATTGATGATTTATAGGATTTACAGGTACAGGCCTGGACTAAGATGTTTACAAAAAGGTGCTTTTCCACTAATTGTTATTAAGAACACACTAAACTCATGCGATGTTTGTCTCACTTGTTTTTCCACTCGTTCGCAGATCAGGCCCAAGGACATTCACACATCCCATGCACTTGGGGGTGGTTATCTGGCCCGAGATACCATTCTCACGAGTCTGGGCTATAACTTTTTACAATTACGAGAAACGTACTTCAAAGTAATCTCTCCAAGGCCCTTTATATATTATTATGTTATTATGTCTTTGACCGTCCACATGGTCATGTTAGTATTGATCTTCCTTTATCATCCAGATGGCTGGAACCGCACATCTTGCCTTCCCACATTTTACTTTCCAACATTTCCCTCTTTTTTGTTTTAAACATCAGGTTCTCAATGAGTGCAGTAAGGACCCTGGCTTTGTTCTTCTTTGCATTCTGTATCATTCTCCAGATGATTCGGAGGACTACAAGAAAATACATCACACAAGCATATCCAATTCCTACAAAAACCCATATATGCAGATTGAGAGCTGAAAATGAAGTTTTAGGGTCTAATCGCTTTATGCTATCAGATAATGTTAGCCATTTTGACTTACAGTCCTAATTCCTACAAACTATGTAATTATTTTTCAGGGTACTAGCTAAATCCTAAATCAGGCCTTACACATTAGCTAAGACTGTTATTTTACTTCATAGCACTCATAAACACTATAATTCAATTTCAACAGTATTACACATATTTAGCACTCTGATAACAGAAAATACAGGTTCAGATATCAGCTAAGGAGATTATTTAAAGACAATATCATAAGAATAATGAGGATCCACAATGTGCATGTAGTCACTCGCAAGAAACAAAACTAGAGGTCTTTTACTTCAGGGTACTCACAAGAAATAGTCACTCACTCAAATAAAGAAGTGAGGTATCATTAATCCCAGGAAGTTTCCTTAGATGGTGTTCCTGTCTAAGGAAAGGACTCCAGTTTACAGACCAGCAGCTCCGAGAAGACCACTCAAAGGGTGTCTTCGGCGGGAAGCCCGTTTCATTGTTTGGCCAGATGTGGTTGTGGGCATTACAACATAGTCCAGAAGCTTCTCAGCTAGTCTGGGCACCTCCTTTGTTAAGGACCCTGTCAATTGACCGAGGGTCCCACCCCTCCTGACCCATCAGTTGGTAGAGGTGAAGTTTATTGACAACACCTTGGTACCATTCTAGGTGTATACATGTGGGGACAGGCACAGTGAGGCACAGAAGGTGCTAAAGAGCCATCAACCTCCAAATTGAAAGCTCCCGATTTCAGGGGAACGTGTACTGCCTCACAATCCAGCCTGTGACCACAGTCATCTGACAAACTACTTTGGAGTGGTGGTGCAGTCACCTCTTGCCTCCAAAGTCAAAAGGGGGCATTCTGTTGGTGAGTTTGAATGTCCACTGTGGATCATCATACCTTATGTGTCATTTTCTTGTTGCAAATCAACCTACAATAGAACAGAACAATACAAATTACAACTACTACAGTTATTAACAAATATTGGAGAAAACTGGTTAGCCATACTAATAAGGAAAACAAATGCATTGAAAGTTTTTTCACCAGTTAGTCCCCAGTGCAAATAATGTAAATCTGTATCATTCTGATATGCTAGTGCCTCTTCGTTTGGTCTCTTCTGTTTCTTTGTTGCCCTCTGCTGCAGGGACAGATGCTGTATCTCTGGCATTAGGTCCTGCATCATGTTTGTCCAACTCATAGAAAGGTTTAACATATTTTGCAGGAAACCACTTTGGTCCTGTTGGAAGAAGAACACAAGTATGCTCATTCCCCAGGTGATTAACTCTACAGGCCCTTGCCACTGACTGTTTTGCAGGGGATCCCAGTATAAAAGCTGTGGTCTCTGAGACAGTGAATCTGGAACACGGAAGTGTTTTTCCACTGCTGTGATAGAGGAGGGAGGCATAGTACGATTCAAAAAAATTAAAGTATATGTTGCATTGTCTAATTGTTCTTGAGGTGTCATATTCCCCTTTTTTTGTTTTAATAACATCCGTTTTAACATGGAGTGCACCTGTTCAATGATAGCCTGTCCAGTGGGAGAATGTGGAATACCTGTGAGATGTGAAACACCCCATTGCTGTAAAGAATATTGCATGGATCTAGCAGTGTATCCAGGACCATTGTCAGTTTTAATCTGTTGTGGTACTCCCAGCGTAGCAAAACAGCGGGTCCAGTGACGCTGAATATCTCTGCTTTTCTCACTTGTATGCGCAGATGCACAAAGCATACCTGAAAAAGTATGTATAGAAACAAGGACATATTTCAAACGGCCAAAAGATGAAACACATGTAACATCAGACTGCCAAATGTCATTAGCTGAGAGTCTGCGAGGGTTAACTCCAAGGGAGGGCGAGCTTGTAATCAGACCTTGACATTCCCGGCAAGAGCACACTATGTCTCTCGCTTGCTTGAGAGTGAGAACAAACATCTTTTTTAAGGTAGCAGCAATCTGATGGAAGAAAGCACGTGAAGCCCTGGTAGACTGGAAACAGACTGTAGCTACAGTCTAAGAATCTTCAATTGCATTGCCTTCAGTTATGGGACCTGGTAAGGCTGTATGAGAGCGTATATGAGTAACAAACAGTGGGTGTTTGTGAAGCTGTAATGCAGTTTGCAATGATACAAACATATCAATAAGTTGCTGTTGTGAGATTTCTTTAAGAAAAGTGGAGGGGATCTGCTGCAGGACCTTGACTACGTACTCAGAATCACAAACCAAATTTAGAGGTTCCTCCCTAAAAAGCTCTAAGGCATACAAAACTGCACCAAGTTTCACTAATTGGGTTGAGCCTTCAACAATTTTAACAGAATTATGCCAATTGTTATCTTCACGCCAGACCACTACAGCTTTATGAGACTTCTCTGAACCATCAACAAAAACTGTGCGAGCATTTGGGATAGGACCGAATACAAGTACGGTCTGTGGTCTGATGTCAAAGACACGCAGATTTTGAAGCAATTTACATTTAGGCATGCCAAAAGCTATGCTGTTAAGAAAATCAGCTAGCGCAATTTGCAAGGACAGAGATTGTGAATAAAAAAAAAAAATCAAAATCTGCTTTCACAAAAGGTACATATATGACAGATGGATCACAGCCTACTAAAGCCTGAATCCATTCTCTGCCTTTTTTGATCAGAGTAACAATCAATTCCAGGGGCTCAGTAATAGTTTTACGAAAAGAATTGGGCAAAAAAATCCATTCCAAGTATATCAGTCTGTATTCTCATCATACTCTCCCACAATAGCCACAGGTTGTTTCTATGTTGTAGCTATAGACAAATCTGCAAGTCCAGTTGAATGCAGTTAGTTTGTAAGGTTGTCATAAATTTATTCATCAAAGTTTCTAACTCCGTTTTGGCTGTCATATTTATTGGATATTGTTTTCCCTTACCGGATCGAAGTCCTGTTTCAGTTCTATCAGCGTAGGGTTTGCTTTACTGATACTTTGGTTGCCCATACTAGTGGAAATACAGCATCCAAAATTTCCTTGGAGATTTCTCACTTGCAGCAAGCAGATCTGCACCATCCAAGCAGATTCTTGTAGGACATGAAACTAAACAGAATTCTCAGAAAACGTTATTTGAGATTACAATTTACTTAACAAATCTTAACCCAAGAGAGGTATAGGGCTTTCTGGCAAATACAAGAATTCAGCTGCTAAAACTTTGTTCCAAATTTAGCATTCCATTGGTTTCAAAAAATGGTCTTTCTTTCTTTCCCACAATCTCAAAAACTAGCATGGTGAATTTACTAAGAAGTCTCTTACAACTAGTTACCACAAGATAAGTCTATTAAAAGATTTTTGGTTTAATTTCCCAGTTTCATTAGAACTACGGATCTGCTAGGGATGCATTTAAATTTCACCCTCAGACACCTCCATTCAGTATTACAACATTGCTGCAGTGGGGGGGAAGAGAAAACCCCCCTTTCACTGCTTTAAAAGCGGGAAGCCAGGTTTTTCTTTTTTTTTTTTTTCTTTTTCTTTCTCTTCTTGCTGCAATTTAGATACAGGCAAGGCCACGCAGGTGGCGTTATTTGCTGGTGCTAAGTGGGAGCTGTCTGGGAGCTGCCAGGGAGCTAAGTTTATCTTGCAGCTTGACACAGGCCTGAAATTTATATTGAAACAGTACAGCACAGGCCTGGGATATTTTACTTTTTTATTTTCCCATTTCATTCCAGCCATAATACACTCCATATGCAATTCTAATTAGCTGAGCAATAGTTACATTCCTCAGCCCCGTTTACCATTTGCAACGTCTTACAGATGTCAATAAACAGCATATTAACTATCAATCCATTACTTTCATTTTCCTAGATCCAAATCAGGTCATATTCTAGCAACTTTTCAGTACAACCTCCTTCGAGTTCACATCCATCATAGCATTCAGTTTTCTTTCCCATACTTCCAACAAACACATAAATTCAATGCGAATCAGAGTTTAACTACTTAAATTCTTTTCTGGTTTCAAAATTATTTAATAGCAATAAGAGCAATTACTCTAATGTATAAGGATGCATCCTAAGGGAGAGCAAGGTGGTATTTTAGTAGTGGAACCAGTTCCCATTTTGTAATTATCTCCCTAAACAAAATTTTACCATTACATTCATGCAGTAAAGAACTAAATTACTCATGATCTTCTGTATTATCACAAAACGCACATTTTGAGTCCATGGATTCTCATTATTTAACAGTCTATGAACTTACTGTACCATATAACAGACAAAGACCTATTAAACTGTAATATGCTTAAACAGATACCTACAAAGAAAACAGGTTAATAAGGAAAAGTATCTTGCAGAGTTCAGCAAGTGTTCTATGACTTGTGTGTTATCAGTTAATTCTCTCCCAGCTTGTTGAAGTTCAGACCATTCCTCCTGTAAAACTGTCTGAAATGATTCAATGATCTGTTGTAGAGTTTTATTTTTGTCCTACTCTTCTCGCTTTAGAAACAACAAAGTGTTATACTTCAAGGTTCTATTCTCTGGACACTTTTTCAATCACTAACATGACCGTCCAGATCGTCATGTTAGTATTGATCTTCTTTTATCATCCAGATGGCTGGAACTGCATATCTTGCTTTCCCACATTTTACTTTCCAACATTAGAGTATGCAGGGATGTTGTGAGGAAGACTAAGCTCCACTTGGAATTAAAACTGAACAGGGATGTCAAGGACAAGAAGAAGGGTTTCTTCAAATGTATCAGCAGCAAAAGGAAGATTAGGGAAAATGTAGGTCTGCTGCTGAATGAGGTGGGTGCCCTGGTGATGGATGATACAGAGAAGGTGGAATTACTGAATGCCTTCTTTGCTTCCATCTTTACTGCTAAGACTTCAGGAATCCCAGATCCTAGAGGCAGGACAAAGGAAGACTTTCCCTTAGTTGAGGAGGATCAGGTTAGAGATCATTTAGGCAAGCTGATCATCCACAAATCCATGGGCCCTGATGGGATGCACTCACAAGTGCTAAGAGAGCTGGAAGATGTTATTGCTAAGCCACTCTCCATCATCTTTGTGAGGTTTTGGAGAAAAGGAGAGGTGCCTGAGGACTGGAAGAAAGACAATGTCACTCCAGTCTTCAGAAACGGCAAGAAGGATGACCCAGGAAGCTACAGGCCAGTGAGCCTTGCCTCCATCCCTGGAAAGGTGATGGAACAACTGATTCTGGATGTCATCCCCAAGCATGTGGAGGAAAATAAAGTTATCAGGAGTAGTCAGCATGGATTCACCAAGGGGAAATCATGTTTGACCAACGTGATAGCCTTCTATGATGGCATGACTGGCTGGGTAGATGAGGGAAGAGCAGTGGATGTTGTCTACCTTGACTTCAGCAAGCCTTTTGACACTGTCTCTCACAACATCTTTACAGGTAAGCTCGGGAAGTGTGGGTTGGATGAGTGCACAGTGATCCATCTATCCATCGATCATGAACTGGCTGGATGACTGTCGCGGGGTGTAATTTAGGGTTCTGCTTACTGCAGAACAATGTTTAGGTTTCTTTAAAGAGAAGTGCAACTTAAAAGAGTTCGGTGGCAGGTTCACTCTATTATTTACTGCATGGGGGAAATATGCCAAGCCAAATGCGGCTTACCTTCTCTCCAGATGCCTGTACCCATTCACGAAGCAAACTTTCAGGCACCTTCCCTCCCTGATAAACATATGCAGAGCAGACTTTCAGGAGACAAAATTATTAGAAAAATAAAATTTAATGGAGTAGAATAGAAGAAGGGCTGGCTCAAGCTGGGTACCTGCACAGAGATCTGCCTGAGCATAGAAAACTACAAACTTTTATATCTTTACAGACCATTCACACCAAGATCCAGTCCAACAGCAGGTTCTTTGCTACCCATTGGACCCTTTTTCTCTGACTCCATGTGGGCCTTTGTTTTGTTCAGTTGTAGACATTGGTTTTGGTCCATATCCTTGAAGGTGATATTTAGTCTGGATAAATCCTTTCTTCTCAGCGAAGTGAAAAATAGGCCCCACTTTTCAGATGTCTGTAATGTCTCTCCTTTAGCCTTGGATCGTTGTTTTCCCAGAGAGTTCCATTTTCCCAGCAAAATGCAAGTTAGACTTTATCTTGGAGGCGTTTAGTGTAGTCTGCAGTTGATTTTAGTAAACACGAGCTTAAAATTTTAGCAAATCTAGTCTACCAAGTAATATGAATCAAAGAGTATATTAAAAATCATACAACCGTATATTTCTAAATAATCCATTACATTCAGTGTGCATCTACTTAAACTAAATTATTAATATTGAACTTGAATTGGGCTCATCCACTGACCTCTGAGTAGTAAAACCATTGCCATACAGCTCACTTATTTAGCAGGGAGAGCTCAAAGTGGACTCATCTAGGCTGTTGTATTTATAGAATGAAGTGGTTTACTCATAATCAAATTGCATACAGTAGGAAAAGTATGCACGAGACTCTCTGCACCCACAAGCCACCAGCATTCAATATGCCATTCTGCTTCCTTGTGAGTATCCTAGAAGGAGTTCTTGGCCTGGCTGCATCTCAGGTCCTTATCTCCTCTGGAGCCTGGACCAAACTGCTGCTGGTTTGGCGGGGGGGGAAGGATTGAGTGCATCCGCCATAACAACAGAGTTCATAGGGTTGTGGTCAATGGTGCAGAGTCTGACTGGAGGCCTGTAGTTAGTGGGGTTCCCCAGGGCTCAGTACTGGGTCCAGTCCTGTTCAAAAATGACCTGGATGAAGAGACTGAGTGCACCCTCAGCAAGTTTGCTGATGAAAAAAACTGCAAGGAAGGCCTGACACACCAGAAGGTTGTACTGCCATTCAGCGAGACCTGGACAGACTGGAGGACTGGACAGGGAAGAACCTAATGAAATTCAATGAGGGCAAGTGTAGGGTCCTGCACCTGGGGAGGAATAACCCCAGGCACCAGTACAGGTTATGGGTTGACCTGCTGGAAAGCGGTACTGCAGAGAACGACCTGGGAGTCCTGGTGGACAACAGATTGGCTATGAGCCAGCAATGTGCCCAAGAAGGCCAATGGTAGCCTTGGGTGCATTAAAGAGAGTGTGACCAGCCCCACACCATTTCTTTCTTGTAAGATAAAAAAAAGCTAACATACAAAATAAAAATCCCCAAACATAGTAAAATAACAATATTACTAAAAGGCAACTTTTACTTCCTCCCCCTTTTTTTTTCTTTAAAAAAAAAAAAAAAAAGAAGGGATGATCCACCAGTGCTGATCTGGTGCTCTTTCCCATAGGTGTCAGTAGCTTTCCATGCATAAATGTTCATTGTTGTCTTTAAAACGAGGGGTACAGTGCCAGTGGTGGTAGTTTCAGGAGGGCAGGTCATCTGGTTTTGTGGAGCAGGGTTGCTGGGTCCTTGTTTTACCTTTTCTCTGGAAGAATAGCAGGGGCTTGGGGACAGAAAGTAGTAAGTCAGAGGCAACCCATTGAACTCATTTTTGGCTGAGTCTTGGACCACCTCGGCAGTGGAGAATTGATTTTAAAGGAATCAAGAGGAAAGGCGATCAGCAGACCCCCTTGACAGTTTCTGTGAGTCTCTTTAAATGAACGCACTGGCTGCCCCCTGACTCACTGACTGGGGGTGGCAGGTCTGTTATCCGCCCTCAGGAACAGTGGGCATCTGAGGGATAATCACTGTCCCACCAGCTCAGGGCTCTGCTTCCATGCCCCCCCAAGCAAGCAGTTCATTTTTATGGGGTGCCTTCCATGCCCTAATAAGCTTTTACAAGGCCAGGGTAGACATTCCATCTATTACATCTTGGGGAATTCCCTTCTCTATTCCCTCAGCCCACAAAAGGTTTCTCTTTGTCTCTGGGACACCTAGGGGACAAGTTCGATTTACCTGCTATTCCACTCTTGGTACAGCAGTTTTCGTTTTTGTGACTCCCCCTATCAGACCCATGCTACCACAATTAAGTTCCTGAGCCACCTCCACCCAAGTGACAGCTCGACCACCCTGGGAAACACACCCCCTCCACCCCGTGGAGACGACGCATCCCCCAAAAGGTCCCGCAGCCGCACTGCACGCAGTTTCAGTGGGTCAGGAGGCCTGACAGGATCTACATTTACCAACACCGGGGAAGGCTCTTGGGGCTCTTGTGAATTAACTGGGGACAGGTGGACTTCTGTAAATCTTCAGTTAGGTGATTTACAGCGGGGGTTTCAATGCATTCTGGGTCTCCCCTTTCTAAAGGGTCCAGCTCCCCCTCCCAATAGGCAGCTCGTTGAGTTAACAACTCTCTTTGATCATTAGCAGTCAGAAGCACACCAGGCTCTGAATACCCTTGTGCTTCCTTCTCTGAGAGCAAAATTTCATCGCCACCAGTTAAAACACATTCTGTTTCCGTTTCTTGGGCTAAGTTACTATATTTCTCCTGAATCTCTAATAAGTTGGCCACAGGGTGGCAACTTGCAGAGCCACCCCCCCCCCCCCGCCCCGCTTGGCTGTTATCAGTAGACTCAGTTTTAATGAGGGGCCTCATTGTTGCCTGCTTGTTCTTGGGATAAGATACTTCCCGGGTGATTTCCAATTATTTTGGTGGATACAGGAGTTTAAGACCCTCTTCCTCAGCCGCTTGTGCTGGGCTGGTAAAACCGGGCTCACTGTCTGGAACAGAATCAAGATTTGTCTGGTAATATTTTGCCTGCTTATATTCTTCCAATTCAGATTGTAAGATTTTCTCCCGGTCTAATGCATCTAACAGAGCTGTAAGGAGCTGCTGAGTGGTATTGCATTCTGCAGCTAACTGGTCCTGTAGGACCTTTACCGTTTCTTGCTCTGTTTGTTTGTCCAGGTGCCTGGTGCTTTGAGCTGCCCCCGGGGCTGCTCCTAGCACTGAGCACGCTGTGGCTTTACCCTTGAGTAAATCCAAACACAGAATATTTGTGAGAGTCCCAGTTACTAGCAGATCCCCCTTATTTTCAGTGAGCCATCTGAAATATATCCATTCGCCGTCCCCCGGCTCACTTACTGGGGACGGCGAAGGAAGTTTCCCGGCTTTGAGGGGCTGTTGAATTTCTCTCTAGGAGCTGTGGGAATGACTGGCACGGCTGACACCTGAGTTACAGGGGCCGTGGGGGTGTATTGCTTTCCTGGTTGATCTGTATCTTCTGATTTACACATCTTTACAAGCAGCTGTAAATTGGGGAAGGGCAAGCCATCCATCACTTCTCGGGGAATACCTTTATCCAGTCCTAATTTCCAACACTGATGCCTCAAACCTATCCCCATAAATTTCTTGTCTCGGGGGCGAGGGAATTTTACCTCTGTTTCAGTTCGGCACACCGCTACTTGAGACTTAACCTCTTTTCCAATGAAACCCATACGCTGGTCATAATTAATCAACTCCCGTGCAACCTTCCCCCAAGAGAGACTCGGTCCAGCCTGAGCCTTACAACCCCCTGCCCAGTTTCTTTTTCTTTCTGGGCAGCTATCAATGCTGCTCCCAAAACAGCACAGATCATGGCTTTACCTTTTCCAAGTTTAAACCTGTGTTGGTTTTTTTTTTTTGCCAAGTCCCTTATTCGCTGAGTTACAATATCTGGAGACAACCAACATCCAGAGGCCCACTTAAGACCCTCAGGGGTCAGGCAAGGCTTATAATCTTTTAGTAAATTCAACAGCAGGGAGCAGTCCAGGTCTGGCTTAACCTGGGATGCCATGACCCACTGCTGGAGAACGCGGCACAGACTAATCAGTCCTCCTTTGAAACCTCTGGCTCCTATCCCCCCTCTAAACTGCTTCTCACAGAATATCCCACTTCTGACACCAAATAAAACTGTCCCAACCCAACAGATGGGATGAGGGATGAGTTAACTCTGAACGCGACACACGCCCTTACTCAACAGATGAGACCAGGTGTGAGTTAACTCTGGGTTAATTCTGTGCAGTTACGTGAAGTGAATGACAGACAATCACTCCAGGGGTCCTATTTAATTATGAGTTTTACTAGAAGCACGTGTTGGAATATTAATAACAGCGAATAGTGGCTTGGCAAAAGTATTTTGTGATATCACAGAACTTATCAATACGTTAACAGCAAGAGTCCTTCTACTAGCAATGTATTGGCAACCATTAGTAGCTATAACACAAAATTTAACAAGAATCCAACAGCAGAGCTTAAGATGATGTTACTCTTATATGTTGAAAAGGAAAAGAGAGAAAGAAAGTGGTAGAGAGGGAAGGAAAACTAAGGTATAAGAAAGAGAGAAAGAGAGTAATATATCACCAGTCACAGAAGGAGAGACACAGAAATAGGGATATAGAAAAATGGAGAGAAGGAAAGAGCAGAGAGAAAGGAAGAAAGAAAAGGGTAAGGGATCTAGCCACTCTTACGGCTCCGCAGCATGGATGACAGGACTTGTACGATGTTGTATGGCCTCCGGTGTCCCGCAGGGAGGATGCTGGGGTTTGTAGTTCAGGAGCGCAGCACCCTCCGGTGTCTGGTCTGGTTCCCGCGGCGAGGCTGGTGCACGGAGGGTCCTGAGGGTGAGTTCCCTGTTAGTGCTGTTTTAGGTGAGCTTTTTTATAGCTCTCAGAGTAGAGGAAAGTCTGGGGGGAAGGGGTGATTGTGAAAGATTGTCAAGTCTCGACAAATCCTGGGCCATGTTGAAGGGTCTCAGCTTTTCCCCTTTCTTTGCCAAGCTGGGCATATCAGAAGATGGAGCTATGTGCCCTACAGCTCATCCCCTACCTCCGGTATCAGCCAGCCAGCGTGGTCTGTGGCTCGTTAGCTTGTCGTTGATATGTAAATTGCAGTTCACCCTATACTGAATGTGTCATCCGTTGTGGCTGGATGAACTAGTTTCGCCACAATGTTTTCAGCCATTATCCTTATCAATACACAACAGAGGTTATCCTTCCCCTCTACTCTGCCCTGGTGAGGCTGCATCTGGAGTACTCTGTCCAGTTCTGGGCTCCCCAGTTTAAGAAGGAAATGGAAATACTGGAGGAAGTCCAGCAGAGAGCTACAGAGATGATTAGGGGTCTGGAGTATCTTTGTTATGAGGAAAGACTGAGAAAGCTTGTTCTTTTCAGCCTGGAGAAGAGAAGGCTGAGAGAGGACCTTATTTATACTTATAAAGATCTCAAGGGTGGGTGCCAAGAGGATGGGACCAGACTCTTTTCAGTGGTGCCCAACGACAGGATGAGGGGCAACGGGCACAGGCTGAAACATAGGAGGTTCCATCTGAATACGAGGAGAAGCTCATTTACTTTGACGGTGCCAGAGCACTGGAACAGGCTGCTCAGAGAGGTTGTGAAGTCTCCTTCTCTGGAGACATTCAAAACCTGCCTGGACGCATTCCTGTGCAATCTGGTCTAGGTGAACCTTCTTTAGCAGTGTCGCAGAGGAGTAATTTAGGGTTCTGCTTACTGCAGAACAATGCTTAGATCTCTCAAATAGAAGTGCAACTTTAAAGAGTTCATTGGCAGGTTCACTCTATTATTTACTGCATGGGGGAAATATACCAACCCAAATGCTGCTTACCTTCTCTCCAGGTACCTGTGTCTGTTCATGAAGCAAACTTTCAGGTGTCTTCCCTCCCTGATAGCCATTCGCTCTAGAGTCTATATTTTAGAACTCCAGAGGCAAACTTTCAGGCGAGACCTGATAACCATATGCAGAGCAGACTTTCAGGAAACAAATTCTCAGAAAAAAAATTTAATGGAGTAGAATAGCAGGAGGGCTGTCTCAAGCTGGGTACCTGCACAGAGGTTCCGACCTGAGCATAGAAAACCATAGACTTTTATATCTTTACAAACCATCCATACCATGATTCAGTCCAATAGCAATATTTCACTTTGAGGCCTTCTTACATCTCATTGAATCTTTTTTGCTGATCTCATATGAGCCTTTATTTTGTTTTGCCATAGACATTTTTTATGGGCCATAGCCTTGCAGGTACTGTTTTGTCTGAATAAATACTTTCTTTTCAGTGAAGTGCAAAATAGACCTCATTTTGCAGATGTCTGTAATGTCTCTGTGTTAACCTTGGAATCATTATTTTTCTGCAGTCAGTTCCGTTCTTCCCAGCAAAGTGCAAACTAGGTCTTATCTTGCAAGTGTTCAGTGTAGTTTATAGTTGCTTTTGGTAAATATGAGCAGAACTTTCCAGCTTATGATTTTAGCAAATCCAGCTTACCAAGTAACATGAAGCAAAGAGTATATTAAAAAACATACTACTTTATACCGCTAAATGATTCATTATATTTGGTGTGCATCTACTTAAACTAAATGATTAATATTGAACTTGAATTGGGCTCATCCACTGACCTGTGAGTAATAATACCATTGCCATACAGCTCTCTTATTTAGCAGGGAGAGCTCAAAGTAGGCTCATCTAGGCTGCCATATTTATAGAATGAAGTGGTTGACTTGTAGCCAAATTGCATACAGTAGGAAAAGTATGCACAAGACTCCCTGTGTCCACAATTCATCAGTGTTCAGTGTACTGTTCTTCTTCCTTGTGGGTTTCCTAGAAGGAGTTCTTGACCTGGCTATGGCTCAGGCCCATACCTCCTCTGGAGCCTGGACCAAACTGCTGCTGGTTTGGCTGGGAGGGGGTTGAGTGCATCTGCCACAGTAGGTGCATTGGACTAGATGATCTCCAGAGGTCCCTTCCAACCCCAACCATTCTGTGATTCTGTGATTCTCTGGGTGAAAGGCCCCCTGCCTTGAACAACTCACCCTGCGTCTTCATCATGGATAACCCCTCCTGTGAGAAAAATTGGTGTACCAGGTCCCCACATCCCTTGGTCCCCAGCACCCTTCCCTGTGGGTGTATGGCCACCCGGTTCCCACAGGCAGCTGGACCATACTGACATCCCTTCCTGCCTGCAGCCCCCTCTCCATGATGGTCATCCAGGGTTTGGGCACTGGCCTCACCTTCATCATATTCAGCATTTCCAGCTTCCTCATCTTCAGGTCAGTTGGGGCTGGGGAGTGCCTCTGCCTGAGCACCCCTCAACCTGGTGGGGGAGTGGGCAGGACAGGGGCCTGCAGGGACCTGACCCCCATGTGCCTCCCAGGAAGCTTATGTTGGAGAAGGAGCTTGCCAGAATGCTCAGGAGGATCTGCTGGGATGAGCTGCCATTTGAGAGCCCCGAGCAGTACCACAAGGCAGCAGGCAGCTGTCTCACCCTGTCCCTGGTTGAGCTGCCAGTCCTGGGGTACCACCTTCCTCCTGACCCTGTGCCACCCTCCCTTCCTGCACAACACTCCTCCCTTACAAGGCTGCATCATGTTGATCCCCTACACAACCCTTCCTCCCTCCGTAACTCTACATTCCCTATAAAGCTACATTTCATCCATCTCCTATGTGACACTCCATCCCCTACACAACTCTGAATCCTCTATAGAGCACCAGACCTCATCTGTCCCCTATGCAGTCCTCTGTCCTCTGTGCAGCCACACCTTATCCATCCCCTGCAGTGCACCATACCTCATCCTATAGACTTTACCCTCTCTACAGAGCATGCAGAGCTTGTGCTGACCCATCGGAGTTTGTCCTGCACTATCCCCTGTACGCCCCTGGGTGTCCCTGCCTGCCTCCATTGGTGCTTGTCACCTCTCGCCCCAGGGTCCCCACCCCTAGCTCTCTCCTTCCCCGCAGCACAGCTCCAGCTACGGCTCCCTGATGACCACGCATGGCAAGTATCAGATCTTTGCCAACACCTACCACTTCAAGGTCAGTGTGGCAGGTGGGGAGTTTAGCCCTCTCACCAAACCCTCCTAGTCCTGCTGAAGTGCTCCCTCTTGGCTGCATGTGGGGGACTATGGTAGGTCTGTGGATTCCCTGGCGGCGGGTATTTGAACAGAGATTGACCTTGAAGATATTAAGGTATAGTCTGCAGTTGATTTTGGTAAATACAAGCAGGACCTTACAGCTTAAAATTTTAGCAAATCTAATCTACCAAGTAACATGAGTCAAAGAATGTTGGAGAACGGCTTAAAAATAAGGGACATGGGTCTGCAGAGCAGTTGTACGAGCAGAGCCTGTTCTGAAGACCTTAGCATAAGTAGCAAGACTAGGCCGCAGTGGGAACCACTGACTGTTTCAGTAAAATCAGCAAGGTCACTGCGACCTTGGCAGAGTTTCACAAACAGCTTTCAACAGCACAAGAATGTAGAATAAGCATAGCTAGCAACTGCAAGTAGGAGGACCATGCAAATGTGACTATTAGAGCTTAAGCCAATTAGTAGGTGACAGGTATGCATAATTATCGTGAACTGTATAAGTATATGCTGTTTGGGCTAATAAATCAAACTATGCTTTATCACTCATATTGAGTCGACCTGCGTGTTCCTCCGCCGCTCAAAAAAGAATACACTAAAAATCGTACAACCTTATATCTCTAAATAATCCATTACATTTGGTGTGCATCTACTTAAGCTAAATGATTAATATTGAACTTGAACTGGGTTCATCCACTGACCTGTGAGTAGTAAAACCATTGCCATACAGCTCACTTATTTAGCAGGGAGAGCTCAAAGTGGGCTCATCCAGGCTGTCATATTTATAGAATGAAGTGCTTGACTAGTAGTCAAATTGCATACAGTAGGAAAAGTATGCATGAGACTCCCTGTGCTCACAAGTTACTGGCATTCAGTGTGCCGTCCTGCTTCCTTGTGGGTCTCTTGGAAGGAATTCTTGGCCTGGCTGCAGCTCAGGTCCTTACCTCCTCTCGAGCCTTGACTAAACTGCTGCTGTTTTGGCTGGGGGTGGGGGTCAAGTGCATCCGCCACACTCGCATTTAAATGGACTGGGTTATAAAACTTGCTCACTTGGGACACTTTTTAGTCTGTTTTGTTTGTGTGTTTTTTGTTTTAGTGTGTGTGTGTGTGCTGCATGGCATTAATGAAGTTTTGTACCCACCACAAGCTAGAACAACGGAGTGGTGAGATCTTACCTTTCTTCTGATATCTTAAACTATCTCTCTCCTTTTCCTCTCTCTCTCTCTTTCTAATTTTATTCTGGGCATTTAAGAGTAATATTGTTTTTGTTGTTAAAGTATTGCTAAGTTTTATGATATAGTTACTAACTTTTGCCAAACCACTATTCCCTGTAATTCTGAGTGATGTTTTTAGTAAATTCATGATTTAATTGAACCTCTTGGGTAATTGTTGTCACTTTGTGTTACCACACAGAATATTCCAAAAGTTAACCTTTGACCTCATCCCAGCTGAGTTGGGATGGGGCAGGAGCCCAGGATTTACTCACTCCCCCTGACCCAGCAGGTGGAGACCATTGGGGATGCCTACATGGTGGTGTTGGGGCTGCTGGTGCACAAGAAGAAACTGCATGCCTGAAAGATTGTTCACATGGCTCTGGCCTTGCTTGAGGCTGTCAAAACCTTCACGATCCATCACTGGCCCAATGACCAGCTCTGCTTGCATATTGGCTTACAAACCGGTGAGCCCCTACACCAGCTAACACTGTGGCTGGGGGATGCTCACCTGCCCTGCAGCAGTCTCAGGCATCTCTGTGCCTGTAGGTTCTGTGTGTGCCAGAGTTGTGGGTCTGAAGATGCTGCGGTACTGCCTGTTTGGGGACATGGTGAACACTGCATTCTGCGTGGAGTCCAACAACCAGGGTAAGCCGCAGGACTGGCAGCTGGGGTCCGGTGCCACAGGTCATGCCTTGCTCCCAGATGCAGTCATGTCCCTTTTGCCCCTCTGTGCTATCCAACTCTGAAGATCCACATCTCTTCCACCACTAAGGAAGTCCTGGATGAGTTTGGCTGCTTTGAGCTGGAACTGCACAGGAATGTGGAGAGAAAGGTTAGGGTGCAGGGTCTTGGGCTGTCTTCCTGCCACAGGGTCATGTACTGGGTGGACAGGTGGGGGCTGGGACCTTCGGTCCCACTCGATGCTGGGCATAGCACCCGAGAGGCAGCACCGGGAGCTGGGGAGGGTCTCACCGCCCACCTCTGGCCCCCAGAGCAAGGGGAAGATGTAGATGTACTGGCTGCTGGGTGAGAGGAAAGACCCCAAAGTCATTTGATCCCGGTGGTGGAGTCCCCAACCCCAGTGGGCCGCTATGCTTCCCAGCACCTGGCCCCTGGGATGGACCAGGGCCCCCTGCCACTGCAGCTTCCCCCTACCACTGCAGCCCCTCTGCTTCAGCAGGGCTTGAGTGGGCCAGTGGCCATGGCACCATCTGCCCCTCTTCATCAGTACCAGCAAAGTCCAACTGCCTCTGCAGCCTTCACTGGAGGGGGGAACCAGCCCCAATCCAGCCCGGGGGACCCCATATCCCCTCATCCTCTGGGATCTTTGGCCCCCCTGCCTTCTCCCCAGTGGCTCAGCTGTCTCTGAGCTGCTCTCAGGACCTAGCTGCCCCGTAGGGCACTTTGCAGTCTCTTATTGGTACCTAGCTCCTGGCAGAAGTTGTGACACATCACCCCCTCCTGGGGCAGGGGAGAAACAGAGGCTCCTGCTGGGACTGGCCCCTCAACCACACCAGGGCAGGCTTCAATGTTGTGGCTCCCCCCCGCCCAATCTCCCCCATCCCTGTATATAGCCCCATGGGGTCATGTAAATACATAATCCCAAATGTAAATATGAGAGTCGCTGCAAACTATTTTTTGCCTTCCCCAAACCCCTCCATCCCCTGACCTCTCCTTCACTCTGGCCTGGAGTGCCACACAGGTTGGGGGGAGCCAGGGAAGACCCCGGCATCAAGCTCAGCCTAGGTTGGGAACGGCTGCCCAGAACATACTGGAACATTGTACCCCAGGGTTCTGGACATGGCATGGGGCAAGGGTCTGAGTGTGTGGAGGGGTTTCGTTAGATGGAGATATGTTGTTGAATTAGTCAGGCCCAAAGGAATCTCAAGGCCACTTTGAGAAGCTGAGAACAGAATCTGCTGTGAGAAAGAGAGAGGGGCGTTTCTTCATTAACAGGGCCTCAGCATGGCGTGAGTCGTCGGACCTATCATCGGTGGGACTCCAGCGTGTGGACTGCCCGTGATACTCATTTAGCGAATCCATGCTTGGAGTGTGGACGTGTGATTAGAGAATAGTTGCGTATATAAGGAGGCTTGTTTCTGTAATAATGGCTTTACGTGATTCACAGTGAATTGGAATGCTGAGTCCTTTATCGCTCCAACAAATGGTGACCCCGACGTGATACTCTGAATGGTGTCTCACTACGATCGGGGAAAAGCCTGGAACGGCCCAGCCGGAGGCGGATCAGCTGGACTGAGAACCGGGCGGAGGCGTACGGATGTTCCGCAGATAAATTTGTTGAAGAAATCACCGGAAAAGGTGAGCGGCTGGGAGCAGGAGGAGGGAAGAGTGAAATTATGGGGCAAAACATATCCTCTGAGGAACAAGCCATAGTTAAACTCCTCCTGCATATTCTCTCTATGAGAGGACTTAAATATGAAGAAAGTAACATACGTAGACTGTTGGTTTGGTGTAGAACTAATGGCTATCCGACAGAAGCTGAGAAGGTTTTTAAAACTGAACTTTGGGATGATATAGGGCAGAAATTATGGGATAAAGTCAGCAATGGAGATGATAAAGAAGCTAAATCATTAGTAACTACATGGAAACTTATAAAAGATTTTAAGGCTGAACGGTCTGCTGCTGCTGGAGTTTTTGTAGCATTGCAGCCTGATAAGTATCCTGAAAGTCACTGTGAAGTTCACCCGGTTTGTGTCTTTGATACCTTCTCTACTCCATCCCCTGTTGTGCTTTCAGCACCCCTGATAGCTCAGCAGTCCGGGGCGGGGGGAGGAAAAATGCCGAGCGGGTGTCCTCCTACACTATTACCCAACCTTGATGAGAACAGCAAGTCCAAAGGATTGGAATCAGACAACTTGCCCAAAGAACCTGTGAAAGCTGAGAATGCTAAAGTCATAGACAAGTCCTTTTACCAATTTGTATCTGCTTTTACCGCCTTTTAACCCTCCAACTTCCACGAAAGAGCAGAAGGAGTCGCCGGATAAGAACTGGGCAAAAGAACTGTGTGAAAGATTAGATCAGCTATTAGTGAATCCAACAGTCAGCAATATCAAGCTATGAGAGAGGTGCCTGAAACCAACAAAGCAGCCAAATCATTTGCAACTATTAATCAGGGTCCCAATGAAAATTACATGCAATTTATTGACCACCTTCAAGAGGCCATCAATAAGCAGGTTGAAAACTTAGAAGTTAAGGAAGCACTGGTGTTGAAAATAGCAGTAGAGAATGCTAATGTTTGCTATCAACATGTTATCTGCGAGTTTTACAGTACATATTATGTGCTCCTGTGTACTGCCTCTCTGAAAATCAAGCAGCTTGTCAGGAATGTGATTTAATTGTTTTACTAGTTGTTTTTAAGTGCGCCGTAAAACCTTCTCCCCGCTCTTCCCACTCATGCTGCAAGCAGCCCTGTGCTT
Source organism: Patagioenas fasciata (assembly GCF_037038585.1). Classification (NCBI taxonomy): domain Eukaryota; kingdom Metazoa; phylum Chordata; class Aves; order Columbiformes; family Columbidae; genus Patagioenas; species Patagioenas fasciata. Next base: position 31,858,220 of record NC_092559.1, read on the forward strand.
CCCCCCCTCCCTCCCTCTTCTCAAAGTTTTTACTTGCAAGATGGGGTCAGGAATGATTATTTTCAGTTGTGTTCCTAAAAAATCAGTATTGGGAGGTGTTTTAAAACATAGGAAAGCACTCGGACAAGAAATCATTAAATCATTTCAGACAGTATTACAGGCAGGGCGATTTGAACTTCAACAAGCTGAGAGAGAATTAATTGATAACACACAGGTCAGAAAACTTGCTGAAGTCTGCAAGATGCTTTCCTTATTAAACTGTTTTCTTTGTGGGTATCTGTTTAAGCATGTTGCAATTTTGGTAGGTCTTTGTTATATGGTACGATAAGTCTGTTAAATCATGAGAATCCGTTGACTCAAAATGTGCATTTTGTGATAATACAGAAGATCATGAGTAATTTAGTTCTTTACTGTGTGAATGTGATGGTAAAATTTCGTGTGTAGTAGCTGTTATTTTGTCTTTCTAGCACGCTAGCTTTATTTCAGTATCCAGCCTTGCGCAACTCTGTGATAGGCTGTGTCTCATCTCGATGTGCTGGATTTGGCTCTTTTGTATGCACACCAAGTAAAGAATCCTGGTTTTGGGATAACAGTTGTAGCGCACCAGATGAGACACTGATAAAAACCTTGCCCAGTCCAGCTTGCTGCAGTGGCGGGGGGGCAGGTGCCAATTGGGCTCCAGCGCGCACTGACCTGTTTTGTCAGGGAGACCCAGCGATACCTCTGCCTGGCTGAGCAGTGAGCAGTTCAGAGGTGCAATGCAAAAATTGAGAGATTGTCTTAAATTAGTGTAACTGTGATCCATCTGCATATTTGAACTTGGTATTTGGTTTTCATATCTGAGCTCAGTATTTTAATTTGCATATTTGTATTTGGTACAAAAACAATTTTGTTTAGGGAGATAGTTACAAAATGGGAACCAGTTCCACTGCTAAAATTTCACTGCTAAAATTCCACCTTGCTCCCTCTTAGGGTGCATCCTTGTGCATTAGAGTAATTGCTTATATTGTCATCTAGTAATTTTGAGATCAGAAAAGAATTTAAATTGTTAAACTCTGCTTTGCATTGAAAAAAAAAAAAAAGGAAAAAGAAAAAAAGAAAAGAAACAAACAAACACCTAAATGCTATGATGGATGTGAATTTGTTATTGTATGAAGTTGTATTTAAAAGTTGCTGGAATGTGAACTGATTTGGATCTAGGAAAATGGAATAATGGATTGATGTTTAATATACTGTATTTTGACATCTTTAAATTGTGAAAGGTAAATGGGGCTGAGGAATGTAACAACTGTTGAGCTAATTGGAATCGTGTATAAAACTCAGCTCATTGTAACCGAGGAGTTTGCCAGAGCCTCCCACTTCGTACCAGCGATTATGCCAGCTGCGTGGCCTTGGCTACATCTGAACTGCAGCAAGAAGAGAAAGAAGAAAAAAAAAAAAACTGGAAAAACCTGTTTTCCCGCTGCTAAGCAGAGAAAGGGGGGTTTACTCTCCCCGCTCTATCTTTTTTTTTCCCAGAGTATTGTCATCCATCCTTGTTGTGGTACTGTGTTGCTTCTTGGCTTGATATCAGGGGTTGTTGGTGATGTTTCTTTTTGCTTCTGTCTTGTTTCCTAGGTTTTGGCACATCTGGGGAAAGAGCTCATAATTTTACCTCCTTGCTGAAGTCAGTCTTTTCACACTGGTCAGCTCTGGGGAGGTCAGAGTGCTCAGTGCTTCTCTGGGTCAGGCTGGTACTGATTTGGGTGTGGAGTGCAGCCAGGTTGGTTTAATGTGGAGTTGAACTGATTTGTTTTCATGCTGGGCTGGAGATCCTGCCATCTCAGATGGGGGTGAGAGGGAGATTTTATTCCCCCCCCCCAAGCAATATTACTGCTAGAGAACTGTAATACTGCATATAGGAGTCTGAGGTTTGAAATTTAAAGGCATTACCAGTGGGTCCATAGTTCTAATGAAGCTGGGAAATTAAACCAATTATTTTTTTTTTAATAGACTTATTCTGTGGTAACTGGTTGTAAGAGACTTCTTAGTAAATTCACCATGCTAGTTTTTGAGGTCATGGGAGAGAACGAAAGAAAGGCTGTTTTTTGAGACCAATAGAATGCCAAATTTGGAACAAAGTTTTAATACATGAATTCTTGTAGTTGCCAGAAAGTCCTATACCTCTCTTGGGTCAGGATTTGTTAAGTAAATTGTAAGCTCAAATAACGTTTTCTGAGAATTCTGTTTAGTTGCATGTCCTACAAGAAGCTGCTTGGATGGTGCAGATCTGCTTGCTGCAAGCGAGAAATCTCCAAGGAAATTTCAAATGCTGTATTTCCACTAGTATTAACAGCCAATGTTTCAATAAAGCAAATATTACACTGATAGATCTGAAACAGGACTTTGATCCGGTAAGGGAAAACAATATCCAATATATATGACAACCAAAATGGAGTTAGAAACTTTGAGGAATAAATTTATGACAACCTTACAGGCTGACTGCATTCGATTGGACTTGCAGATTTGTCTATGAAACAACCTGTGGCTATTGTGGGACAGTATGATGAGATTGCTAGCAGATTGATATACCGACTGTTATATATCAATTGTCACTCTGATCAAGAAAATGGAGGGAATGAATTTAAGTCTTAAAAGACCATGAGCCTTTTGTCATATATGTACCATTTGTGAAATTTAATTCTGTTTTTTTTTTTATTTGTAATCTATGTCCTTGTAAATTGCACTAGCTGATTTTCTTAACAGCACAGCTTTTGGCATGCCGAAATGTAAATTGCTGCAGAACCTGCAAGTCTTTAACATCAGGTCATAGACCATACTTGTATTTGGACTGATCCTACATACTTGCACAGTTTTTGTTGATGGTTCTGGGAAGTCTCATAAAGCTGTAGTGGTTTGGTGTGAAGATAACGATTGGCATCATTCTGTAACAATTATTGAAGGTTCAACCCAATTAGCAGAACTTGGCACAGCTTTAAATTACTTAGAGCTTTTTAAGGAGGAACCTCTAAATTTGATTTGTGATTTTGAGTACGTAGTCAAGATCCAACGTGTGTATCTGATTCTGAACTTTGTTTGTTTGTTTGTTTGTTGGTTTTAAAAAAAAGGGGGGAGTGGAGGAAACAGCACAAACCCAATTGTCAAAAGGATTGTATGTGATGAAATACTTTGCAAGTATGACCCAAAACCATGCTAAATCAGAAAGAACCTACATTAGTTATGGCCATATCACTAGTCAATGGAAAAAGCCACATCAATTGATAACCTGGGGAAAAGGTTATGTTTGTGTCATTACAGACCAAGGATTGAAGTGGATTCCCGCGAAATGGGTCAAGCCATGGCTGAATAAAGACAACAAAGATTCGATGGATGCAGATGGACAGGAGGGAGATAAGTTGTGAGGACTGTTTCACATGTAAACCATGGCTCCTAATTCAGTGTTATAGATGCTCACAGACCTGGTGGTCTAGAAGCCTATTAGCAAGCAGGTGGTGTACCTTCTGTGGAGAATGGCAATTTGAACAATCAGCAGGAGAGCCAAAAGGGTGATATTACACTTAGATACTCCATGCAAAAATGAGGTAACATTATGAGACATGCCTACAAAATCTACAAAATCAAGCAGTTATAAATGTTCTACTTTTAACATTAGGATTATGGTTGTGTTGTATTAACTTGTTTGTTTATTCTGAATCTATTAATAAGTGCTTTAGGCAAACTAGAACAGTACATTAATAAGATTGCCATAGTAAAGTTGAGGTTTGACATATAGCTTATAAGTTTTGGAATAAGTGGGTAGTTCTTTGATCTTAATTACATTATATGTAATTGTAATTATGTTGTTAATCACATGTTCTATGTTGCAGTGTATTTCAAGGACGATTCAGCATGCTGTTTAATGGGCCTGACTAATTCAAGAACAAAAAGGGGGAATTGTGGAGGGCTTTGGTTAGATGGAGATATGTTGTTGAATTAGTCAGGCCCAAAGGAATCTCAAGGCCACTTTGAGAAGCTGAGAACAGAATCTGCTGTGAGAAAGAGGGGCGTTTCTTCATTAACAGGGCCTCAGCGTGAGTCGTCGGACCTATCATCGGTGGGGCTCCAGCGTGTGGACTGCCCGTGATACTCATTTAGCGAATCCATGCTTGGAGCGTGGACGCGTGATTAGAGAATAGTTGCGTATATAAGGAGGCTTGTTTCTGTAATAAATGGCTTTGCGTGATTCACAGTGAATCAGAATGCTGAGTCCTTTATCACTCCAGCATGAGTGGGTGTGAGGAGACAGAACAGGGCAGCTGTGGCACAGTGGCAGCTGGTGAGGGCCTGGGATGGTATTGGGAAGGTAGAGCCATAGCAGCAGGGTTTGCTTTGGCAGGAAGGCTGTGGTGCATTCCTCTGAGCTCATACTCTAGCCACACTACTGCCACCTTTTGCTGGAACCCACCTGTGCCTGGGGACAGGGATGGGGGCTGCATGTCAGTTGCTGCAGGCACCAGGAGAGGATGGGCCATGCCAGGGCTCTCCCTCCATGGAGGAGGGTTGGGACCATGCTTTGCCCTGGGGGGCAGATGGGGTAGCAGTGGGACTGTCCCCACATTTTGGAGCAGTAGTGAACAGATGGGCTGAAGGATATTCCCACTCCCTCACTGCACACCCCCATGGGGCTTGGGATGCCCGGGACATGGGGGTCCCCCTCCAAATGCCCAGCCTGAGGATGCTCTGTAGTGGCGGGGATGCTGGGACTGTCTGTGTCCCCCTGCTCCTTATTGTTTGTGTGGTCTGAGCCAGCAGTTCTGGGGGGCACAGGACAGGAGGTGCTCCAGATACTCAGTGATAGGGGTGTCAAGGTCCATTCGGATCTCTCAAATTTACAGGACAATGTACTCTGTGAGCTAAACTGTATTTCATGAGCTCATTAAGAAATATAATAAACAAACATGACAAACAGGGGCTCAATCTCCTTTTTCCCAGATGTTAATGAGGTCACCCCTCCATTGTCGTCATTGTCGTCTTCTTCGTCATCTTCTTCATCTTCTTCTTTTCTCGAAGTTAGAGAGACACAGATCCCTCAGTCTTTCCTCATAAGGGAGATGCTCCACTCCCTTTATCATCTTCGTTGCTCTGCGCTGGACTCTCTCCAGCAGTTCCCTGTCCTTCTTTAACTGATGGGCCCATAACTGGGCACAGTATTCCAGTTGCAGTCTCACCAGGGAGAGGAGAACCTCTCTCGAGCTACTAACCACCCCCCTTCTAATACACCCCAGGATGCCATTGGTCTTCTTGGCCACAAGGGCACAGTGCTGGCTCATGGTCATCCTGCTGTCCACCAGGATCCCCAGGTCCCTTTCCCCTATGCTGCTCTCTAATAGGTCATTGCCCAACTTATACCCAAACCTGGGGTTGTTCCTACCCAGATGCAAGACTCTACACTTGCTCTTGCTATATTTAATTACATTTTTCCCTGCCCAACTCTCCAGTCTATGTCTCGCTGGATGGCAGCACAGCCTTCTGGCGTGTCAGCCACTCCTCCCAGTTTGGTGTCATCAGCAAACTTGCTGACAGTGCACTCTATTCCCTCATCCAAATCATTGATGAATATATTGAATAATACAGGCCCCAGTATTGACCCCTGAGGCACTCCACTAGACACAGGCCTCCAACTAGACTCTGCCCTATTGACCACGACTCTCTGGCTTCTTTCCTTCAGCTAGTTCACAGTCCACCTCACTGCCCGATCGTCCAGACCACACTGCCTTATTTTAGCAGCAAGATGCTGTGTGAGACTGTGCCAAATGCTTTACAGAAGTCAAGGTAGACCACATCCACTGCTTTGCCACCATGTATATGGGAAAGCAAAGACATGGGAAAGCAAGATGTGCAGTTCTAGCCACCTGGATGATAAAGGAATACTAACATGACCATCCGGATGGTCAAAGAAGAAGTAGTACTGACATAATTAGATCATAGGAACTAGTCAAAATATAAAGGGCAGGTTGTGCTGAAGTACGTTTCTCATAACTGTAAAAAGTGATAGCCCAGACTAGTGAGAATGTTATCTCGGGCCAGATAAATGTCCCCAAGTACATGTGATGTCTGAATGTCATTGGGCCTGACCTGTGAATGAGTGGGAACGTAACTGAAACAGACGTAATATGAGTGTGGTGTGTTTTTAATAACAATTATTGATAAAACATCATAGTCCAGATCCGTATCTGTAAATCCTATAAATTATCAAAGGCTAATAAAGAGGGCCTCAGCCTGGCTCAGCTCTCTGCTCTGCCCGGCTCTGCGCTCCTTCCTGCACAAGATCTCTGCCTGTGTGTGCATCTTGGTCTGTGTCCCAGTGTGCGTCGTTCCTCATCGCCGCAATCTATCCACCTCATTATGTCCTCATAAGAGGCTATGAGATTGGTCAAGCATGACTGGTTGAAGCCATGGTGACTGTCCCTAAAGACCCTCTGATCCTTGATATGCTTTGAGATGGCACCAAGGATAAGCTGTTCCATCACCTTTCCAGGGATGGAGGTGAGGCTGACTGGTCTATAGTTACCCGGGTCCTCCTTACCCTTTTTGAAGACCGGAGTGACATTTGCTTTCCTCCAGTCCTCAGGAACCTCTCCCATTTCACAACACTTAGCAAAGATGATGGAGAGTGGCCTAGCAATAACTTCAGCCAGTTCCCTCAGTACCCACTGATGCATACCATCTGGACTCATGGATTCATGGATGTCCAGATTGCTTAATTGTTCCCTAACCCAATCCTCATCAATCAAGGCAGACTCCACCATTGTCCTGACTTCCTTTGGGCCCTCAGTGGTACAGGGTTCCTCAGGACAGCCTCTGGCAGAGTAGACAGAGACAAAGACGGCATTCAGTAACTCTGCCTTCTCTGTATCTTCTGCCACCAGGGCACCCACCTCGTTCATCAGTGGGTCTACATTGCCTCTGGTGTTAGTTTTATCTGCCATGTATTTGAAAAAGCTCTTTCTGTTGTCCTTGACCCCTCTCGTCAGGTGGAATTCTAAGGAGGCCTTATCTTTCCTAGTTGCCTCCCTACATCCTCTGACAACAGCCTTATATTCTCCCCAAGTGGCCAGCCCCTTCTACCACGATCTGTAAACTCTCCTCTTCCACTTGAGCTTGCGCAGCAGTTCCCTGCTTAAACACACGGATCTCCTGGCTCCCTTCCTTGACTTCCTACGTGTCGGGATGCTCTGATCTTGAGCTTGGAAAAAACAGTCCTTGAATGCTAAACAACTATCTTGGACCCCTTTACCTTCAAGCAGCCTTGCCCATGGGATTTCCCCTAGCAATTGCTTGTAAAGGCCTAAGTTTGCCTTACTCAAGTCCAGGGTTGCAATTCTGCTTGCTATTCTCTTTCTGCCACATGAGATCCTGAACTCCACCATTTCATGGTAGCTGCAACCAAGGCATCCCTCAACCTTTACTGCTTCAAACACACCCTCCTTGTTAATGAGAATGAGGTCCAGCAGTGCTCCTCTCCTAGTTGGCTCATCCACCATTTGCATCAGGAAGTTATGGTCAATGCACTGGAAGAACTTCCTGCACTGTGGATGTCTGGCTGAGTAGTCCTTCCAGCAAACATCAGGGAAGTTAAAATCCCCCACGACAACCAGGGCCTGTGACTGTGAGGCCACTCTCAGCTGCCTGTAGAAGACCTCGGCAACTTCCTCACCCTGCTCTGGTGGCCTATAATAGACACCCGCAACAGTATCACCCCTGTCAGCCTGCCCCTTAATTTTCACCCACAGACTCTCAACTCTCTTCTCATCTGCCCCAGTACTCAATACATTGTAGTTGCTCTCTCACATAAAGAGCAACTCCACCACCACGCCTGGCTGGTCTGTCTTTCCTGAAAAGGACATAGCCATCCATGACCATATTCCAGTCATGTGAGCTGTCCCACCATGTCTCTGTAATCGCCACCAGATCATAATCTCCTGCCCTAACACAGGTTTCTAACTCCTCCTGCTTTTTCCCCATGCTGCACACATTGGTGTACAGGCATTTCACGGAGTGAGTTGAGTACACCAGTTTCACCCTAGGGAGGCCTCAATACTACAGTGCTGCCCCACTGGTGCAAGCCCAGCTACAACCCCATCCCCCATCAAATCTAGTTTAAAGCTCTCCAAATGAGCCCTGCTAATTCCTGTCCCAGTATCCTTTTGCCCCTGTGAGATAAACCTTTCCCACGTATCACTGTCTGGACTGGTGTCTTATAAAACCAGCTATTATCAAACAATCCGAAGTCCTCTGTGTAGCACCAGTCTTGTAGCGAATAATTTATGGACTGAATTCTTCTATTCCATCCCACATAGTCACCCAAAAATGGAAGGAGGGAAGAGAAAATCACTTGTGCCCCAGACTCTTTCACCAACCCTCCCAAGACCTTGAAATCTTTCTTCATTCCCCTCAGACTACGGGATGCAGCTTCCTCCCCACCTGTCTGGAAGATCAGCAGTGGCTAGTAGTCTATTGGGTGCACCAGGTAGGGAAGTGTCTTGGTGATATCCCTGATACGGGCTCCTGGTAGACTACAAACTTCCCTATGATGAGGGTCAACTCTGTATGTTGGGCCCTCTGTTCCTCCCAGAAGGAAATCGCCTACTGCAATTACCCTTCTTTCTTTCTTATCAGAGGCAGTCTTGAGGCGTGGAGTCAACTACCTCTTCCTATGTGACCTCGTAGGTGGGCCTTGCACCACATCCTCACCTACCTCTTCTTCAAGATCCAGGGCCTCGAACTTATTACGGAGGAGCATCTGGAGAAGCAAAGCAGTTAGGGAGGGGGGTTGCCCGTGGCACCAAACTGGAACTTGCTTCTAACCCTCATCATCTTTTTGGTCCCCTACCTCTACCCAACAGTGATAGGGCAGGGGCTGTCTTGGGTCTCCCCCCTCTGCCCGACAGGGTAGGACATCCATCACTTTTTGGGGGTGTCGAGGACGGTTTAGATTGTTTAGAATGCCAGCCCAGGGGTGTGCACTCAATATGGGACAAACCACTCTGGGGACTTTATCTCCTTTTAGAGTACGAAGAATTTCTGATTGACCAGGCCCGGCTCAATTGGTTGATCCCCTAGTGTTGACCAACCAAGTAGCTTTTGCTTAATGTGAATCCCAGTTTTTAAAGGTTCCACCACCAAGTGCCTTTAATGTAGTTTTTAACAAACCACTGTACCTTTCAATTTTGCCAGAGGTTGGTGCATGATATGGAATAGGATATACCCACTCAATACCATGTTCTTTGGCCCAATTGTCTATAATACTGTTTTTGAAATGAGTACCATTGTCTGATTCAATTCTTTCTGGCGTACCGTGTCACCAAAGGACTTGCTTCTCAAGGCCCAAGATAGTATTTCGGGCTGTAGCATGAGGTACGGCATATGTTTCCAACCATCCAGTGGTTGCTTCCACCATTGTAAGTACATAGTGCTTACCTTGACGTGTTTGTGGAACGCGGCGATTAGGAACAACGCATACCAGGACGCAGACAGAAATTCATGCAGAGGCAAAGATCTTGTTCAGGAAGGAGTGCAGAGCCTGGCCAGGCAGAGAGCTGACCTAGGCCTAGGCTTAGGCTACCTTCTTTATTCACCATTGACCATAGGATTTACAGGTACAGGTCTGGACTAAGATGCTAAGATGTTTACAAAAAGGTGTTTTTCCACTAATTGTTATTAAGAACACACTAAATTCATGTGATATTTGTCTCACTTGTTTTTCCACTCATTCACAGACCAGGCCCAAGGACATTCACACATCCCATGCACTTGGGGGCGGTTATCTGGCCCGAGATACCATTCTCACGAGTTTGGGCTATAACTTTTTACAGTTACGAGAAATGTACTTCAAAGTAATCTGTCCAAGGCCCTTTACATATTATTATGTTAGTATTATGTCTTCGACCATCCGGATGGTCATGTTAGTATTGATCTTTCTTTATCATCCAGATGGCTGGAACTGCACATCTTGCTTTCCCACATTTTACTTCCCAACAGTGGAAGTGTAATATAATCAATCTGCCAAGCTTCTCCATACTTATACTTTAACCATCACCCCCCATACCATACAGGCTTTAACCGTTTCACTTGTTTGATTTCAGTGCAAGTACAGTCCAATAAACTCTGTTATCCCTTTCCTCCACCTGGTTGGAGGCAGGGCACCTCTAATTCCTGTTTTGCACAGTCTCTGGGTGTGAATTAGAGGTTCCTTCAAGAGCATCAGAATGTCTTCTGCCCCTTTTGTAAACTGGAGCAGCCACCTTCTTAGGAGTTTTTCCTTTTATCTCACGTACTCGTTCTTGAAGTTCTGAGGTAGGTCTTCCGTGCCACTTATTCGTGTTTTCTCCCTGCTCATGTAGGAAGAACCACAGTGAACCTCTTTTTGTGGGCTGTCTCTGCCCTCTCTCTCGAGATTGGAAACGTCTTTTCCTAATAGCTGAAACATAGGTTTGTGCAGGTCGTGAATGGTACGTGTCTTCTCTGAGTTCTTTGATTTCTTGCAACAACTTTTCAAACCGGTCATCAGATTTTTCACACAGTTTCTCCACAGCAGAGACACAAGCCCACAGAGAACCAGCAAGGCTGTCCTCAAAGTTCCGGAGCTGGTCAATCACTTCAGTAATATCTTGTACACCTCTAGCTGACCAGACCATTCCTGCCAATGACTTAGCATATGCAGGTGGTGCACTTTGTACAAATCTGCGCCACAGAGGTCGTGTACAATTGATTCTGTCTGGGTCTGTCCCCTCTTGGTTGTCTGGTCCAAAATAGATGATCTCTCGCACTGCTAATTCTCTCAGGAACTGGATACCTCTCTCCATAGTATTCCATTTCCCTAACTTGGATATACAATCTTCCTTGTAGGGAAATCTTACTTTCATAGCTGCCAAGAGTCGGGTCCAGAGAGTAGTGGCATTAGAGTCTCTTGAAATTGCCCTATCAGTGGTGGAATCTTTTGACAGAGATCCCAGTGCCTGATTTCACCACCTTCTAATTCAATTGTTTCTGCCCCATTGTCCCAGCATCGCAGCAGCCAGGTTAAAATATTCTCACCTTCACGACGACTAAAGTCTTTTCGCAGATCTCTCAGCTCACCTGGAGAAAAGGACCGAGTGGTGGTCACTTCATCTCCTCCCTGTCCTGATGGTGCCCCTTGGGTTGATGTTGGCCCTGTGCCATCACCTGCTGCACGAGTAGTCTTTCTAGTGACTTTCTTAAAACCGGCAACTGATGCTGATATGGGTTCACCATCATTTGATTCATTTCCAGAGTCTGAATGTCTGTCACAGTGATTGCTGTGGTTACAGCAGCAACAGTGAGCAGTGTGTGAAGAAGGGGGGGCTGCCTTGTTAGCCTTTGAGGCTGGAGAGGTAATGTTATCTGCAGCAACCTTGGCAGAGGAGCTCTGTGTAGAAGCTGTAGCTTCAGCCTGTGAAGCTGCGATTGGGGGGGCAGTGGCTGCAGCAGCAGCTTTCACTGTTTTGCCTTTACTCGAGTGGCTCGGAGTGCTTTTTGCTAAAGCTTCCGAAGACGCATCGCAAATCCCAGGACTAAAAAGAGATGCAAACCTCCTATTGAACCTCATTTCTTTTAACAGAAGCACAAACTGACACACATTCAGCAAACCAGATAGCACCATCACAGTTCTATCAAAGCTCCAAGGATATTCAAAGTTGTGTAAAACATTTGCAAACTGTCTCAGTGAAAAGACAAAAGTATGGTTAGTCACCCTTTCTAAAGATTCGCTTGACCAGTTAGCAAACACATAGCCGTACTGCTGTTTAATCTCTCCCAGAGGCTTTTCAAGGTACAGCAGAAGCGAGTAGAAATTCATTAGCGACTGCAGTGTAATGAAATAAACCAGTGCCAAAACACACAATATCATCATGACCGCTGTCCAGTTTCTTGTTGTTATATAATGAATACTTCGATTCAGAAAGAAACACCAACACAGATAAGGAATCAGTGAGCACAATGTAGAAAATAACTGATACAACTTATGCCATAACATCTTTAAATCAATGTAATTCGCTTTGCCTTAATACCACTAAATAATATCCGAAGCAAACAGACGCGCGAGTATCACAACTCTATGAGTTGGCATCGTGCCAAGAAAATTGAAAGGTACATCAGAGCAGTAGAAAAGCTAAAAATCTCCAAATTTACCCTTTTCTCTTGCCCCACGTTGGGCGCCAATTATCTGTCAAGGGTTAAGATTGTGGGGTGACAACAAAAACCCTGGCAGGTGTATTGTTAACCTCCTCTCCTCCCCACGTCCCCCTTTTGCCCCTCCCTCTCCTCCCTTCCCACTCAGGACAGGCGATCGGGAGGGAAAGAAGGACAGAGAGAAGAGAGTTGGAAAAGTTAAAGATGTTTTACTAATGCTACTAATAAGAATAGAGAAAATAATACAAAATATACAAAACCAATCTTGTAAGTCTCAGCAACTGCAGAGCCAGCACCCAAAGTCCTGGATTAGACTCTGTAGCCAACCGGAGCTGGATTCAGTCTGTCACTAGGTCTCAGTTCGCAGGGACGACCAGCAAGGTCCTCTCCTAATGTCAGCCATGAGGAAAAAGGGAAAAGGGGGAAAAAGGGATGAGATCCTCGTGATCTCCCACTTTTATATGAAGTATTCACGTGAATGGAATGTTATACACCATTGGTCAGTCTCTCGGTCATCAGTTTTCTCGTTGCCCCTCTCGCGAGATGTCCATCCGTGCTTATCAATAAGTTTGCATTCCATTGCTAGGTTTAACCAAAACATGTGTTGGGTTCTCCAGGAAAATGCAGCTAACATGAAGGCTTTAGCTGACAGGTAAATTCACTAAAAGAGAAACTTGTTTTTAACAAAACCAGGACATTCCACCCCTTATAATATGACATTCACTGAATACTTAAACCTTATTAATACAATCTATCAATACAATCTAATTAATCACTACTACTATATATATATATATACACATATGTACATATATACACAGGAGTAATTAATCAGAGTGTTGCTTTATCCATGCGAGCCACGGAACCTGACACACCAATATGATGTTCACAGAGTTCGCTTTATTGTCGGACCGGGCTAGCTTTATAGCAAAGCTGCCCTGTCCACGCGCCTTACAACAACGTGATTGGTTGTAACTCGTGTTATACAATAACATGATAGGCTGCATGTACTGTCCACGCGCTCTGCACGCATGTGTCCGGCGATTGCTCACTCATTGTTACCTTCTAATGGTGCTCCTTTAGTCTCTTTTGTCTCTGGCTTCACCTCTCAGCCAGGCTGGCGACAACCCCATCCCCCTGGGGCGGGGGGGGCTCTGCCACTACATCTCCCCCTCTTTTATTTTATATTAACAATACGCCGTATCATGCTTTAAATACAGTGTGAAATACAGGGTAAGAACATTAAGGCTAATACAATTACAATTAACAAGAACAAACCTGTTTTCAATATTCCTTTTAACCAAACAAGGCATTCACCCCAAAAAACCCAATATCTTCTGTTATTTTCTTGTTCTGCAAATCTTCTATCTTTTTAACTTTTAAGTTCAAACAACACATACAATCAAACTCTTCATAACTGTGAACATGTCCAATAACAAAACATTAATTGCTGCTCTGTTTTACAAAGTGGTATTCTCAACATTGGCTACATTCGTTGCTTAAAGCGATAACATGTCTGAGGTTAAGGGTTGTCATCACTGCAATCGGTTTCTTCTCTGTTAGCTAGCCAAGGTCTCACCCACTTTGCTGGGATCCATGAATTTTTGTGGTTACCTGTAGAAACACAAGCATATCCCCTTCCCCAGGTTATTAGTGACATAGGACCTTCCCATTGTTGTGTTGTCGGATTAAACACACTAACCTTAGGCACATTTTCGGAAAAATCTTTGACATTTTTGATATGGTGCATAACAATTGGTTCCATTTCAGTTTCACTTTTAGGATTAAGCCAGTTCAGCACATACAATGCCTTCATCAATACCTCTTCTGGGCTCACACCAATTCCCCCTTGTTTTTTCAAAACAGACAAAAGATTTTTTAATGCACGGTGTGCACGCTCAATAATTGCTTGGCCAGTAGAATTATAAGGGATTCCAAACAGGTGCTGTACCTTCCACTGGGTGAGGAAGGCTGCAAGTCTGTCAGAGTGGTATGCAGGACCATTATCTGTTTTGATTTGTGTAGGGACACCCATGACAGCAAAAGCTTGTAGTAAATGACGTTTTACTGCCTTTGCATTTGCTGAGGTCAAGGCTGTAGCCCACAGCAGTCCTGAACAGGTATCTATGGAGACATGAATGTACTTTTGTCTGCCAAATGGTGCAAATTCAGTAATATCAGTTTGCCATAACTGACCTGGCTGCAAGCCCCGAGGATTTACTCCCTTTTGTTGGAGAGGGACTATGCGGGCACAATCAGGACAAGCTGCAATAATGGCTCGAGCTTGTTCCTTTGTAATTGTAAACTGCTTTCGGAGTGCTGCTGAGGATTGATGAAAGAATTCGTGAGCTTGTCTGGCTTGTTCAAAAGGGGATATATCTGCTACTGCCACAAGTTTGTCTATGGTGCTGTTTCCTTCTACTAGACCACCTGGTATGTTAGTATGGCTTTTTATATGCATGATAAATACTGGTGCTGTCCTATAATCTAATACGTTCCACAAATCTAACAATGCTTCAAACAACAAGGAATTGGAAACTCGCTGCAAAAGTGCTCTATGTATTCTTTGTACAATTCCCACAACATAAAGAGAATCTGTTACCAGATTAACTGGAGAGTTATGCCATTTTTGCAATGCTGCTAAGCATATTGAGGGCAGTTTCTTTTAAGATGTCCTGTCTGTCCGCAAGTAAAACATGCTAGGCCACAAGAAGGGCTTCGGCCTTTCATTGCAGGCTTAAGTGCTGCAGCCAAGGCTGCAGCGTGGGCTTGAGCATGTATTTTTGCTTTTTCTACCTCCTGTTGCATAATCGGTACCTGTGTGCGAGCTTCCACCATCTCTGCTAAAGAAGCAGTTTTTCCCAAACCGGCTAATATCTGTTGGCATTGGGTGTTTGCATTCATCATAGCCAAATCTTTCCCCACAGCAGCTTTTGCCTCTGGAGTCAAGTTAGGAGAGGCATCTATCACTTCTTTTAAACGATCCACAAATGTCATATATGGTTCCCCAGGATCCCACTCTATTGTAGAATAGGGTGGCACAGGGTTACCTCTATTTGGCAATTCTTTCACTGCCGCCAAGGCAAGCCCTTGCGTTTGCTGCAAAATCCTTGGATGAAGTGCTGCCTGAGTAGCACCATCCGCATATTGCCCACGACCCAGTAACTGGTCCATGCTAGCTAACCGCAACGGATCATCAGCTGGTAAACGAACATTTTCTAATACTGCCAATTCCACTTTCCCCTGCCACTTGTCCAAGAACAGCAAATACCCCGTTGGAGGAAGCAATAACTCCATCAACGCCCTAATATCTGTTTGAGTTAGTACTTGCTCCTTGAAAAATGAATTGATTAGCTGCATCACATGCTTATTATCCGTACCATATTGCATAACTGCACTTTGCAATTGCTTAACCGTTTTCCAATCAAAAGGCGACCACTGCCTTTGTCCTCTATTATCTATGTGCACTGGCACTGCTGTAATACTACCAGGTAACATGATCCCTTCAATAGTTGCATCTCTGATTACTCCTTGCCAACGTTGCCCTGCATTATAAGAATGATCTCGAGGAATATCTCTACCCTGATGCACAGGGGCAGCACCCAAATTATCATTATTATCACTGCTATACAATTCCCTTGTGTTTCCCTGTGGATCAGTAAGTCGGCGCATATTTGCAAACCGATCTGCTAACCCAGTCTCCAGCCCTTTTCCATATCGCGCTCTCAAATATTCATCTGCTTCTCTTACAGACCACATCCCATCTTCAACACATTGTCTAGCCCATTTTTGTATTCGCTCCCTTTTGATACGGAGCTCCTCCGGAGTGAGGTCTAATTCCACCCCCTCCCTTTCCTGTTTTCCCCGTTTTTCACATTCCCTGCCAATTGCCTCCAGCCCGTCCTTAATTGCATCTGACGCCTTTTTATATGCTATTAACCGCGAAGTTTTACTGTTACCGCCATCTAGTCGTTTCATAGCTTCTAGAACTTCTTGTATCTGGCTCTCCTGCCGTCTCAGTAAGTCCTTCAGGCTCTGCACGTGGCTCTCCTCCTGGAACTCAGGGCGATTCTGCGGTGCTCCGTCCTGGTGTTCCATCGGGTCCTCCGGCAAAGGCACGTCGGCTGGATTAACTTGTCCTGGCTTGTTGAAACTTGCCGGTTGCTGCCATTCGTTGTCGGAGCCAGGCAATGGCTCAACGGGCGCAGAGGGTATAATTTGCTCTCCGCCCCAGAACTCCAGATCTGATACGGGACATACCAGCGGTGTTGATTCTTCGGAGTTCTCGGAGGGTGGGCAGCTCGCGGCGGGCGGCTCCGAGGGGACGGCACACAGCTCCGGCTCCTCTGAGACTTCCTGCATTAGCTGCCTGACCTCCCGCCAGGGTCCGGCGAGATCGCAAGCCTCGCGGCTCCCCCTTGTAACCGCTTCCCATAGT
This sequence comes from Patagioenas fasciata, assembly GCF_037038585.1. Taxonomy (NCBI): domain Eukaryota; kingdom Metazoa; phylum Chordata; class Aves; order Columbiformes; family Columbidae; genus Patagioenas; species Patagioenas fasciata. The sequence continues at coordinate 31,874,847 of NC_092559.1, forward strand.
TCGGTCCCTATGTCCTCCCATGTACTGGGAGAAAAAAATTCGTCCGTCGAACGAACACAGCCCTTACGCTGGGCGAATAGTAAAAGGCGCTCCACCGCGTCTTTTTCCAAAATTCTTCCTGTTCTTGCAGCCAGCTGCAGAATACTTCTCACTATTATTTTTTCTTCCACGGATGCCGTGTTTCCCATGCCACCTGCTTCTTCGTAGGCCTACTTTCCGCTATGATTGAGCGCTGGGCTGGTGTCGCCCCCAGGTGGCGTCCTCGCGTCTTCACTTCCGGCGATCTTGCTTCGATACGAAGTATCACGTCGGGGTCACCAAAGTGTTGCTTTATCCATGCGAGCCACGGAACCTGACACACCAATATGATGTTCACAGAGTTCGCTTTATTGTCGGACCGGGCTAGCTTTATAGCAAAGCTGCCCTGTCCACGCGCCTTACAACAACGTGATTGGTTGTAACTCGTGTTATACAATAACATGATAGGCTGCATGTACTGTCCACGCGCTCTGCACGCATGTGTCCGGCGATTGCTCACTCATTGTTACCTTCTAATGGTGCTCCTTTAGTCTCTTTTGTCTCTGGCTTCACCTCTCAGCCAGGCTGGCGACAACCCCATCCCCCTGGGGCGGGGGGGGCTCTGCCACTACATCAGTGGACCATCCTTTGAAAAATTCATTAAGTTCATTTTGTCACAACAGTCTCCCAGGGCAGGAAAAATGGTACAAGTGCATCTCATGACCACTGTTTGTGGGTTAAGGACACCAACTTCGAAGAAGGTGTCGGGCGCCACTTGAAGAAGCTAGCTCTAGTTTCATCACCATTGTCTTGATCTGAAAGACACTTATTAAACATTGTTAGTGCGGCAATTCACATCATACAGTTCAACATTGCATATTTTCACCTAAAATGATATCCCCTTGAGGTACACACTGAACTTCTCCATCCTTAAGCATCACCCACCAGGTGCTGCCAGGTCCCTGGGCAAAAACAATCCCACGAATAGGTTTGCCTTTGCCTGAGGCAGGAGTAACCCAGACTGCCTTTCCTAAGATATTTTTCATGTGTACTACAGGGACTTTATCTCCTTCTACAGTACGTAGAATTTCTGATTGGGCAGGCCCGGCTCGGTTGGTTGATCCCCTAGTGTTGACCAACCAAGTGGCTTTTGCTTAATGTGAATCCCAGTTTTTAAAGGTTCCACCACCAAGTGCCTTTAGTGCAGTTTTTAACAAACCATTGTACCTTTCAATTTTCCCAGAGGCTGGTGCATGATATGGAATATGATATACCCACTCAATACCATGTTCTTTGGCCCAATTGTCTATAATACTGTTTTTGAAATGAGTACCATTGTCTGATTCAATTCTTTCTGGCGTACCGTGCCGCCAAAGGACTTGCTTCTCAAGGCCCAAGATAGTATTTTGGGCTGTAGCATGAGGTACGGCATATGTTTCCAACCATCCAGTGGTTGCTTCCACCATTGTAAGTACATAACGCTTACCTTGACGTGTTTGTGGAAGTGTAATATAATCAATCTGCCAAGCTTCTCCATACTTATACTTTAACCATCGCCCCCCATACCATACAGGTTTTAACCGTTTTGCTTGTTTGATTTCGGCGCAAGTTTCACATTCATGAATAACCTGTGAAATAGTGTCCATAGTTAAATCCACCCCTCGATCACGAGCCCATTTGTATGTTGCATTTCTACCTTGATACCCTGAAGCATCATGGGCCCACCGAGCTAGGAAAAGTTCATCTTTATGTTGCCAGTCCAAGTCCACCTCAGATACTTTAATCTTAGCAGCTTGATCTGCTTGGTGGTTGTTTAGATGTTCCGCAGTGGCTCGACTTTTAGGCACATGAGCATCTACATGACGAACTTTCACAGGCAGGCTCTCTAGCTGAGCAGCAATGTCTTGCCACAGTGTGGCAGCCCAAATGGGTTTACCTCTGCGCTGCCAGTTGCTTTTCTTCCATTGCTGTAGCCACCCCCATAAGGCATTTGCTGCCATCCATGAGTCAGTATAGAGATAAAGTATTGGCCACTTCTCTCATTCAGCAATGTCCAAAGCCAGCTGGATGGCTTTCACTTCTGCAAACTGACTGGATTCACCTTGTCCTTCAGTGGCTTCTGTAACTTGTCGTGTGGGATTCCACACAGCAACTTTCCACCTTCGATGTTTTCCTACAAGACGACAGGATCCATCTGTGAACAGTGCATACTGCTTATCAGTCTCTGAAAGCGTATTATATGGTGGTGCTTCTTCAGCACGTTTTACTTCCTCCTCATCTGGAGACATCCCAAAGTCTTTGCTTTCTGGCCATTCTGTAATCACTTCTAATATCCCTGGACGGTTCAGACTTCCAATTCGAGCTCGTTGTGTGATCAGTGCAATCCATTTACTCCATGTAACTTCGGTTGCATGATGTGGAGAGGGAACCGTCCCCTTGAACATCCAGCTCAGCACCGGCAGTCGAGGTGCCAGGAGGAGCTGTGCTTCAGTGCCGATCACTTCTGAAGCAGCTCGAACTCCTTCATATGCGGCTAGTATCTCCTTTTCAGTTGGAGTATAGTTGGCCTCAGATCCTTTGTATCCTCGACTCCAAAAACCTAAGGGTCGACCTCGGGTTTCTCCTGGTGCTTTCTGCCAGAGGCTCCAGGTAAGTCCAGTATCTCCGGCTGCGGTGTAGAGCACATTTTTAACATCTAGTCCAGTTCGGACTGGTCCAAGGGCCACCGCATGAGTTATCTCACGCTTAATTTGTTCAAAGGCTTGTTGTTGTTCAGGGCCCCACTCAAATTGGTTCTTTTTACGAGTCACTCGATAGAGAGGGCTCACAATGTGGCTGTAGTCAGGAATATGCATTCTCCAAAAACCTACAACGCCCAAGAAAGTCTGTGTCTCCTTTTTATGAGTAGGTGGAGACATTGCTGCAATTTTGTTGATCACATCCATTGGGATCTGACGACGGCCATCTTGCCATTTTATTCCTAAAAACTGGATCTCTTGTGCAGGTCCCTTGACCTTGCTTCGTTTTATGGCAAAACCAGCATCCAAAAGAATATGAATTATTCTCTCACCTTTCTCGAAGACTTCTTTCGCTGTGTCGCCCCATACGATGATGTCATCAATATATTGCAAGTGTTCTGGAGCTTCACCTTGCTCCAGCGTGGTCTGGATCAGTCCATGGCAGATGGTAGGACTGTGTTTCCACCCCTGGGGCAAGCGATTCCATGTATACTGGATGCCCCTCCAGGTGAAAGCAAACTGCGCCCTGCACTCTGCTGCTACAGGAATAGAGAAAAATGCATTAGCAATGTCAATTGTAGCATACCACTTGGCTGCCTTTGACACCAGTTCAAATTGCAGTTCTAGTATGTCAGGCACAGCAGCACTCAGTGGTGGTGTAACTTCATTCAGGCCACGATAGTCTTCAGTTAGTCTCCACTCATCACTAGACTTTCGCACTGGCCAGATTGGGCTGTTAAAAGGTGAGCGAGTCTTACTGATCACACCCTGGCTTTCCAATTGACGGATCAGCTTCTGGATAGGAATCAAAGAGTCTCGATCGGTGCGGTATTGCCAGCGATGCACCGTCGTGGTAGCAATTGGCACCTGCTGATCATCAACCATCAGCAGTCCTACAACAGAAGGGTCATCTGAAAGACCAGGCAAATCAGACAGCTGTTCAATTTTCTCAGTGTCCACAGCTGCTATACCAAATGCCCACCTATACCCTTTTGGGTCCTTAAAATACCCTCTCCTGAGGTAGTCTATGCCAAGGATGCACGGAGCATCTGGACCAGTCACAATGGGATGCTTTTGCCAGTTTTTTCCAGTTAGGCTCATTTCAGCCTCTACAACAGTCAGCTCCTGGGATCCCCCAGTCACTCCAACAATATTGATGGATTGCGTTCCTTTAAAATTAGAAGGAATTATTGTGCACTGAGCACCAGTGTCCACTAAAGCTTTGTACTCCTGGGGTTGTGTTGTACCAGGCCATAGTATTTGTACAGTCCAATAAACTCTGTTATCCCTTTCCTCCACCTGGTTGGAGGCAGGGCACCTCTAATTCCTGTTTTGCACAGTCTCTGGGTGTGAATTAGAGGTTCCTTCAAGAGTATCAGAATCTCTTCTGCCCCTTTTGTAAACTGGAGCAGCCACCTTCCTAGGAGTTTTTCCTTTTATCTCACGTACTCGTTCTTGAAGTTCTGAGGTAGGCCTTCCATGCCACTTATTCATGTTTTCTCCCTGCTCATGTAGGAAGAACCACAGTGAACCTCTTTTTGTGGGCTGTCTCTGCCCTCTCTCTCGAGATTGGAAACCCCTTCTCCTAACAGCTGAAACATAGGTTTGTGCAGATCGTGAACGGTACGATTCTTCTCTGAGCTCTTTGATTTCTTGCAACAGCTTTTCAAACCGGTCATCAGATTTTTCACACAGTTTCTCCACAGAAGAGACACAAGCCCGTAGAGAACCAGCAAGGCTGTCCTCCAAGTACCGGAGCTGCTCAATCACTTCATTAATTTCTTGTACACCTCTAGCTGACCAGACCATTCCTGCCAATGACTTAGCATATGCAGGTGGTGCACTTTGTACAAATCTGCGCCACATAGATTTTGTACAATTGATTCTCTCTGGGTCTGTCCCCTCTTGGCTGTTTGGTCCTAGATAGATGATCTCTCACACAGCTAATTCTCTCAGGAACTGGATACCTCTCTCCATAGTATTCCATTTCCCTAACGTGGATATACAATCTTCCTTGTAGGGAAATCTGACTTTCATAGCTGCCAGGAGTCGGGTCCAGAGAGCAGCGGCATTAGACTCTCTTGAAATTGCCCTATCAATGGTGGAATCTTTTGACAGAGATCCCAGCTGCCTGGCTTCACCACCTTCTAATTCAATTGTTTCTGCCCCATTGTCCCAGCATCGCAGCAGCCAGGTTAAAATATTCTCGCCTTCACGACGACTAAAGTCTTTTCGCAGATCTCTCAGCTCACCTGGAGAAAAGGACCGAGTGGTGGTCACTTCATCTCCACCCTGTCCTGATGATGCCCCTTGGGTTGATGTTGGCCCTGTGCCATCACCTGCTGCATGGGTAGTCTTTCTAGTGACTTTCTTACAACCGGCAACTGATGCTGATATGGGTTCACCATCATTTGATTCATTTTCAGAGTCTGAATGACTGTCACAGTGATTGCTGTGGTTACAGCAGCAACAGTGAGCAGTGTGTGAAGACGGGGGGGCTGCCTTGTTAGCCTTTGAGGCTAGAGAAGTAACGTTATCTGCAGCGACCTTGGCAGAGGAGCTCTGCGTAGGAGCTGTAGCTTCAGCCTGTGAAGCCGCAGTTGGGGGGGCAGTGGCTGCAGTAGCAGCAGCTTTGGCTGTTTTGCCTTTTCTCGAGCGGCTAGGAGTGCTTTTTGCTAAAGCTTCCGAAGACGCACCGCAAATCTCAAGACTAAGAAGAGACGCAAACCTCCTATTGAACCTCATTTCTCTTAACAGTAACACAAACTGACACACATTCAGCAAACCAGATAACACCATCACAGTTCTATCAAAGCTCCAAGGATATTCAAAGTTCTCTAAAACATTTGCAAACTGTCCTAGTGAAAACACAAAAGTATTGTTAGTCAGCCTTTCTAAAGATTCGCTTGACCAATTAGCAAATATAGAGCCATTCTGCTCTTTAATCTCTCCTGGAGGTTTTTCAAGGTAAAGCAGAAGCGAGTAGAAATTCATTAGCGGCTGCAGTATAATGAAATAAACCAATGCCAAACCACACAGAATCATCATGACCGCTGTCCAGTTTCTTGTTGTTGTATAATGAATACTTCGATTCAGAAAGAAACACCAACACAGATATGGGATCAGCGAGCACAATGTAGAAAATAACTGATACAACTTTTGCCATAACATTTTTAAATCAATGTAATTCACTTTGCCTTAATATCACTAAAAAATATCCAAAGCAAGCAGACGCACGAGTATCACAACTCTATGAGTTGGCACCGTGCCAAGAAAATTGAAAGGTATGTCAGAGCAGTAGAAAAGTCAAAAATCTTCAAATTTACCCCTTTCTCTTGCCCCACGTTGGGCGCCAATTATCTGTCGAGGGTTAAGATTGCGGGGTGACAATCAAACCCTGGCAGATGTATTGTTAACCTCTTCTCCCCCCCACTTCCCCCTTTTGTCCCTCCCTCTCCCCCCTTCCCACTCAGGACAGGCGATCGGGAGGGAAAGAAGGACAGAGAGAAGAGAGTTGGAAAAGTTAAAGATGTTTTACTAATGCTACTAATAAGAATAGAGAAAATAATACAAAATATACAAAACCAATCTTGTAAGTCTCAGCAACTGCAGAGCCAGCACCCAAAGTCCTGGATTAGACTCTGTAGCCAACCGGAGCTGGATTCAGTCTGTCACTAGGCCTCAGTTCGCAGGGACGACCAGCAAGGTCCTCTCCTAATGTCAGCCATGAGGAAAAAGGGAAAAGGGGGAAAAAGGGGCTGAGATCCTCGTGATCTCCCACTTTTATATGAAGTATTCACGTGAATGGAATGTTATACACCGTTGGTCAGTCTCTCGGTCATCAGTTTTCTCGTTGCCCCTCTCGTGAGATGTCCATCCATGCTTATCAATAAGTTTGCATTCCATTGCTAGGTTTAACCAAAACACGTGTTGGGTTCTGCAGGAAAATGCAGCTAACATGAAGGCTTTAGCTGACAGGCAAATTCACTAAAAGAGAAACTTGTTTTTAACAAAACCAGGACAGTTGGTTTGTTGGCTGCACTTTTCTGGCCAGAATAAAGTCTATTTTGGAACTTGTTGTCTGCCTAAAACTGTCTTTGGGGTACTGTCACGGTCCATTCAGTAATGGACTCATGATGGTTCGTTTACCTTGATCTCGAAGCGCAAAATTAGACAACCAAAATGCCAAGGGGTTTTAATTCAATCAAACAGTGTTACTTTATTATTTTGCCCATAAAGTGGCATGCGATAGAGAAAGAGAAAAAGGGAAAGAAAAAGGAAAGGGGGAAAGAGGGTTGGTTACCATCACGGGTCCAAAGGCATCCCTATGGTCCCAGGTCCCAAACAGCATCCTGCCAGTCCTCTGTCGTGATCCGTGATCCTTTGGTGGGGAGACCTCAACAATGTCCAGTCAGGAACCATCTTTTATGCTTCTTCACCCCCCCTCACTCCCATGGGTCGAGGCCAATCTCCGCCTTTGTTTTGCAATCCAGGCTTAACTGCACAGGCTCGAAGAATCTCCGCTTCACCTGCCAGAACCTGTCTGCGCCTTTGTGGTCTCACGTTCAGGGGTCTCTTTCTGGTCCTTTGGGTGACCTCAAGACCCTCGGCGAGCCTCTGCGCATGCTCTTCTTCATTGGTCTTAGTAACAGGGAGGAGGTGGGGGGGCAGGTTTGGCTGAAGCAGCAGGTGGAAATCCATCTTCTGGACAACAGCTATTGTCCCCAGATCGGAGAGACCTGTATAACACAGTTTTTTTCCTCAGGCCTCTCTCCAAGTCGTTGTCCATCTGTTCTTGATGGCAATGTTCAAGCAGATACTGTTCTTTGGACTGACTCCTGCACCACCCCATGGCTGAACATTATTATCAGGAGCTTGTGGCAGTAACACAATCCTCAAAGAGAGGTATAGAGGAAGAAAAGGAAAAGTGGTTTATATCCACGTGATCCGCTTTGTATCAATGGTTTTAGGGATGTCTACATTGGAGGGTACACTAAACAAATTATGTGCATTAAGTACAGATGTTAAATGTGTCAAACGCTTTACCAAATTCCAATTTAAAACATGCAATATGGCGGACAGAACAAAACCTATCAAAACTAATACTAAGAGAACAACTATGGAGTGACACAACTTGTTCAGGATGCCTGTAGCAGTAGGTGACCACCCAAAAAGCGTGTCCCACCACTTATGTTCAACATCTTTTTCTACTCAACACACGGTGAATTTCTTCAGCATTGTGGTGAACGGTTATCAAGGTTTTCTGTCCATTTACTTGAACTTCTTCCAAGATCTTGATCAAGTCGTGGTGTTGCAACAATTGCTTTACCAATGTGAGATTCATCCTGACAGGTGTAGGTAGTAATTTGTAAATCGGTGTATCATTAGATTGTATAAGTTGATGAGATATAACTGGTGCTAAATAAGAAAAATCACATCCAGTAATTTTAACAAAATTACAAACACAAAAATTTGAATGATTTCTAATATTTACCATCACTGTATCTACTAATATAGAGTTACAAGCAGTCCTCAAGCACACACAACCTTTGCCAATATACACTAATACAGTTTCTTGATTGTCAGGACGAATCTCAAAATGACAAAAATTCTGCTCAGTGTTCAGACAAATGTCTTGAGCACTGATTGTATTACTTTCACAGATGAATCCTTGCTGTTCTCGCACAATACAAGATTCTAAATTGACAGTTTGCCATTTTTCCTCTACTTTTTGGACCCATACTCTGTGTTCGAAAGGATAGAGTATAGTTCTGTTGTGGTTCAATCCTAATGCAATGATAGGGTAAATTATGTATATTGAAGCATTGTGTATGGTTAACACAAAGGTCGTGGCTGTGTTTGTGATGGGGTTATAAGTGAAGTTTACTAAAGTAAACTAAAGTAAAGTGGCTTCTCTTATGATTGAGGTGGCTACTGATTGCATCCACAGTTGTGCCTGAGTACAACTGAGAGCCAAAGAAAGGTTATTTTGGACCACACTAAGTGTGTCTTTTATATTTACTTCTGGTAGCCAATTTATTCATTAATATTTCTGAATCAATACCATTTAAGACTTCCAATCCTGTCCCCAACACACCAGTTAGGTCTTTAACTTAATCTTTACTATCCCACTCCCATTCAATTACTACAGTAGGTAAGTGAAAAGATGTAGAAAAGCATTAGCAGCTTATACTATTGGTCATTTTAAAAATTTAGGCCTTCAGATTCGATTAATGAATGATTTGTGTTATTCTCTGTTTCCCTCAGAGTTCTTCTGCAAAAAGGAAAACAAACAGGGCTCGTCTCCTTGAGGCAAGAATAATTAAAATGATACAATTATCCGGGGGTGCAGCTTGTGGTTTTGGAAAAGTTCCAAACCATTCTCACAATTGTTTCACAGTGTTTTCACCTGTAGCCCTGCCAAAAGCTTCAGTTTGGACCAATTCTGGGGTTATTCCCCCCCACCAGCACAAAATGTTTACCTCCTGTTTGCTTAAAGGGGCTAAAATAATCCACCTGCCAGATATCCCACAAACCTTTACCCTCCCTTAAATGTAGAGGGTTGTCTTCTAAAGGGTGCCTTTCAAGCTGTCTTCGACATTGTTTGCTGACCAGGGCTTCATGATACAAGCCTTTAGCTCCAGTGTGTTTGCATTTTACATGTAACCATTCTAACAAGCGTTCCCAGTCTTCTGAAATTTGGTCCTTTTGTACGGGGGCCAGTCTTGCTAACTCATCAGCTCAGTTATTCCATTTTCTGCGGATCCCCCATCTACCTGATGAGAAGCTACCCAGCCCACAGCTTGTATAGCTAGGTTTTTTAAAGTTCCTTCAGATATTGAGAAAATGTTACAATAGTGTTCAATCTGAGCATACCACTTTCATACTGAGGCTTCCTGGACCACCTCATCAGGGGTACGGGCCCCAGAAGTGACTGTTTTTATTATTTTAAATGAGCTTCTTAATACGATCGGCTGTTGTCATGCAATCTTCTCTACTTCTACTAGAGTCAGGCTAGCAACGAACAAACTTTTCTCCCAGGCACACTGGGAGTTAAAAAGAGAATGGGCATTTATTACCACTCTTTGTTCTCACATTTCTTGTATAACCGGTTTGATACCTTTCTTGGCACCCAGGGGAAGGGGGTATTGTTCTGTGGACTGTAAGGCACTGAGGACGCAAAAATGTCACTTCAAGGGAGAAACCCCACACCTTTTAGCATCTTCTTCCTTCAGAGCAGAAATCTGTGCACTGGCATCGATTAAAAAGGTTACAAGTGCATGCTTAGGACCCACTATAGCCGTGATCAATAAATCTCCCCTCTTTGTGTGTGTGAGCTGTTGGATATAAATCCATCCTCCATCCCCCTGCCCACTACTAGGGAATGGAGGTTCTAGTTTTCCTGTTTCTCGGAGAGACTCTGGAAGTCCCCTTATCAAGGGAGTTATCATGTCAGGATTCACTGGCAGCATCATTGGGGATTCATATTCGGGAATCAATTTTCTTTCATGTATCATTTGCAAGCAGGCTGCTTTGTGTACACTTTCTAGCAATTGATTGGGTGTGCCAGTGATTGCCAGGGGTTCTCCCCCAGTTAGGGATACGTGTCACACGTACTCCATTTCAGATTCTTTAGGGAGGTGACCACACTCTTTCTTTAGTTTGGTCAGCTCAGTGTCAGTGTAAGGTGTTTGCTTACTTGTAATGTGAGGGTCAGTATGCTCCTCATTGATTTGATTTATTTGTCGGATACTTTTCTCTTCTAGCTCCCACTCTCTCAGCACTCCTGTGTTTTTTAAATATTTTTTTTAATAAGCTATTTTCTTCCTTCTCTTTTTCTAATTGTTGTTCTAAACTGAAGGTAGTTTTTTGCAAAATCTGCACCAGATTTTCAAGGGATTCTATAATTTTGCTTTCATTACTACATCGTCTGAGATGATCTTCAATCGCTGCTACTAGGTTAGCTCCTAGGACAGCACAGACTATAGCTTTATCCTTATTTGATCTAAACTTAGACTTAGTCTATAAAGAAATCACTCGGTCTACTACACTCTGTAAATTAGCCCAATTATCATGAGCCCAGTCTTCTCCAGGTACAGAGGGTCAAGCCCCATACTCTGCTAAAAGTGTGTAGAACGAGTCTCGACTTCTCACATCTCGATTATTAGCCTTTTCAGTCATTCTTATTACGAAGGGGCAAAACCCACTATGGGAAGGCACAACTTAGTTACAAAAGCCACAGCAACTGCTGCATCACCCTTCTCTTTCCTGAGTGGTTGAAGGGGCCAAAAATCTGCTACGGGAAGGCTCAACTTAGTTATACTAACAAATAAGATTACCCCTTCACTCTCCCTAGCAGACAATTCTCATCAACATGAGAGCAACACCCCTTTTGCACTTTGAGATCTTCTGGTTTGATTCCAAGAGACAGAGCCCTCTACACTACCTGCACTCCTCTGTTTCCCAGAATCCTGTCCGTGATGCCAATTTAATGTCACGGTGCATTCGGTGATGGACTCATGATGGTGAGGCGCAGAAATGATCTTACAACCCTTAAGATTGTAAAGAAGGTATGTATTTACAGCGCTGGACACATGAGGGATAATTTCACCTAATACATGTGTAAAATTACAGTAGCTGTGAGCTTGGTTAAATGCAGTCAAGTGTTACATATTCATGAAAGTTTTAGGAATGCCTATACATATTCATAACCTGTCCCCGAGAAGGCAGCTCTTATTACAATGAGTTCCAGGAGACCATTTCCATAGTCTCCACCTCCGGTTCCTCCTAGTTGCACCTGCGCAGTGATCATGAACCCGGGTCCTCTTCTCTGTACACCGTCACCTTTGGTCCAGTGTGATGAGTTGGTTAGGACTCAGACTGCTGAGTTGGTTAAAACTGGCATATCCCCTGTCCTGTGCCCAAGTTTCTGTTATCTAGTTCACCCAAGGATGCACCAAGGATGCACCCAAGGATTACTATCTTTGCAAGGCGTCAGCGAACTCCTTTTTCTCATACAATAAGTTACACAAAGCTAAGCAAGGTTAGGCAATAGTGATGTGGGTTAAAGGGTTAGCTCTCTGTTAGTTCTTTAAGTCTTTAAGTGTTAGTTCTTTAAGTGTTAATTAGTTAATTGTTAATTCCCTGTATCAATGGTTCATTTACCTTGATCTCGAAGAGCAAAATTAAGGCCTGGACACATTCCTGTGTAGCCTCATCTAGGTGTTCCTGCTCCAGCAGGGGGATTGGACTAGATGATCTTTTGAGGTCCCTTCCAATCCCTAACATTCTGTGATTCTGTGAACTAATACTGTTCAAGTCTGAATGGCCACATCACATGTTGTGGGGGTTTGAGTGGATGCAGTAACTGATGTTGCAGTTGTAGTGGCTGCAGTATCCAAGTCAGGAACTGGAGTTGCTGCAGAGTCTGTTGAGGGGGGTGCAGTAGCTATTGTATCTGTTATAAGAACTGACGTAGTTGCAGAATCTGTCTAGGGGGGTACAGTAGCTGGCATGGGCATTTCAGTGGCTGAAGTGCTTGTAGCTTTAAGAGCGGCAATTCCTGTCACTAGCAAAGACTGACACACATTCCAGAGACTCTTCACTCAAATGTCCAGGGATATTCAAAATTCCCCAAAGCATCTATAATTTGCTCTAATGCCACAGGCAGAGAATAGTTAAATAGCTGTCCTAAAATATCACTCCTGAAACTGAGAAAACAAAAGGCACAGGTCTCTTTAATTTCTTCTGCTTCTACCAAAGAATTCCAAAAATGCATACTCCTGAAGTATGATAACAATTAATAGAAATACATCATTGGCTTAATTAGGATTAAATAAATCACTTCTACACAACCCATGAACAAAACTTTTATAACAACTTTATTCTGACTTCCAGAGATGACATTCCACACAAAAATATTAACAATAAGAATTAATCCCAAAAAAGACATTATTAAATCCAACCAAATTTGCAACAGCATCCTTTAAACAAAACCTGTTACAGTTTTTTTCTTATCTTATCCCCGTATGGCTCTCTCTATCCATACTTTCTCTTTCCCCATACGTTCATCTCTCCCTGTATGGGTCACAAATTAAATCTGTCAAGGTTTAAAGCAAGGCAACAATAAACAATGGCAGATGCCCTCTGTTAATCCCCACCACCATAAAAGGTGATAGAAAGATAAGGAAGAAGGACTTCAAGTTAGAAAGAGTCTTACAAGTTGGAAAAATTTTAAAGGTTTTACTAATGCTACTAATAAATAGAGAATAAATATATATACAAAATATACAAAAGCAATCTTGAATGTCCGATATGGAGTTGGCATCACTCCAGCAGCGGCGGAGCTAGGAGCTTGGCTCCAGCAGGTGTAGGGCAGGCACCCGGAAGTCATGGGCGGGACTTCACAGCAAACCAGAAAATGGATTTCAAGGATGCAGGGCCTGAGGCCTATAGATCACAGGCAGACAGACAAGGTTTTCTCCAGATTCTAGCCACGGTCGAAGAGGCGAGACCCTTGTGATCTCTGCTCTTATATAGGGTACATGATGATTATGGGATGGAATACTCAGTTGGTCAATTTTAGTCAGTTGTTCCATCCACTCCTCCTTCCAAATATGTCCCATTATCCGTTAACCTTGGTTACCATAGTAATAAATCTAAGCATGAGCTTCTTCAGCATTCCGTTGGTCCTCTTATCAGCACCAGTACAGTGTCTAGGAAAAATATGCAGTTACTTAGAAGGCACTTAGCTGAACTTAGCTGAAAGGAAAAATCACTAAAAGAGAACTGGTCTTGTTTTTAACAAAACCAGGACACAAGTTTACTGAATAGGGTCTCCCATACAATATTTCAGAAGGGCTTACTTTTTCTCTTATTCTTGAAGTAATGTGAATTCTCAGGAAAACAATTTACAATACATCTATCCATTTTGCATGAGATTCCTGTCACAATTTAGCTAATTGTCTTTTTATAGATTGATTCATTATTTCTACCTTCCCACTACAATGAAGTCTCTAAGGGGTATGTAAATCCCATCTTACCCCTAGAAGAGTAGAAATGGTCTGTATTATTTCTACTATAAAATGTGGAACGGCCAAACCTTGGTATGATTTTATTCAATAATTTCTTTGCTACTTCCCTAGTTTTGTTGGTCCGTCATGGGAAAGTTTCAGGTCATCTGGAAAATTCAGAAAAATCAATTTACCAAAATTGTCCCAGAAAATTCCCTCTTTTTACCTCTCCAGGTGGAGGCTTTAACCCGATCTTACAACTTTGCATTTTAGGTCAAATTGCATATCTTTTAACACTTACTATCATAGCATCTACTCTCATATAGGTTTTGTAGGATCAAGGCACACATTATCGCTTCATTGGCCACTTTCTTTGCAGTTTAACTTCAGATTGTCCAAATTGGTGAGCCTTACAATGCATTACTGACACCTCTGGTGATACTTGTAAAGTCAGAAGTCCTCTTTCTTTCCACATTGTCTCATGTGCATGCACAATTCCAAAAGCATATGCAGAGTCTCTATATATTAACCCACTCGCCTTGTTACAGTTCTTAGGCTCTAATCAAAGCAATCAGCTCAGCTTTCTGTGCTGACATATTTGATGGCAATGATTGTGATTCAGTTATATTCTCTAGTTACCACAGCATATCCAGATGGTCGTTCTTCACTCAGAGCAAAACTGCTCCCATGAACAGAGTCTACTCTGCATCTTCCAGTGGAGAATCCTTTAAGTCTGGTCTGCTAGAAAAAACTTGTTCAGTAGTTGGTTATGATTAAATATAAGCAATAGAATAGCAGGATTCAAAATGTTGTTGTTTTTAAACCTACATCATCCTGTTCCAGTAATGCTGCTTGGTACTGTACCAGGTGACAGCCAACGGTGTCCTTGTTGTTCCAGCACTGAGGCCACAGCATATGGTGCAAATGCAGTAATCTGCTGTCCCAAAGTTAATTTCCCTGCCTCCTGAATCAGCAACACAGTCACAGATACCTGCCAAGCTTCTAATTATTTTACCAGTATGTCACCAAACAAAGCAGGATTGTTCTTAAGTCCTTTTGGCAAACAGTCTAGCAAGCTGCATCTTTCTTCCAGTGGTAGGTCTTTCCCATTCAAAGGTGAAAAGCTTCTGGCTCTCTAAATCCCATCGTATACAGAAAATGCATCTTTCAAGTCTAAAACAGTAAAATAAATGTTATTTCCTGCTATATTAGTCGAAGAGTGTATGGGCTTTGGCACTACCAGGTGCACATTTATCACAATAGGATTAATGGCTCTCAAATATTGTATCAACCAGTATTCCATAGAATGTGGTTTCTTTACTGGCAAAATTGGAGTATTATTTCTCCCTTATGAGTATTATTTCTCCCTTATGAAGAAAGGCTGAGGGAGCTGGGTCTCTTTAGTTTGGAGAAGAGGAGACTGAGGGGTAACCTTATTAATGTTTATAAATATATAAAGGGTGAGTGCCACGAGGATGGAGTCAGGCTCTTCTCAGTGGCAAACAATGATAGGACAAGGGGCAATGGGATCAAGCTGGAACACAAGAGGTTCCACTTAAATTTGAGAAAGAACTTCTTCTCAGTGAGGGTAACAGAGCACTGGAACAGGCTACCCAGGGAGGTTGTGGAGTCTCCTTCCCTGGAGACATTCAAAGCCTGCCTGGACACATTCCTGTGCGACCTCACCTAGGCGTTCCTGCTCCAGCAGGGGGATTGGACTAGATGATCTTTTGAGGTCCCTTCCAATCCCAAACAGACAGACAGACAGACATACATACATACATACATACATACATATTCTGATTGACATTCCTGCAAAAGTCCATAGTGCATAAACTTGTTAATCAAAGTCTCTAACCCCACTTTGGCTTCCATGTTTATTGGATGTTGTTTTTCCTTACCGAATTGAAGTCCTGTTTCAGTTCTGTCTCAGTTCTGTTAGTGTAGTGTTGGCTTTACCAGGTACTTTAGCTGCCCATACTAGTGAAAATACAGTATCCAAAATTTCCTTGGAGATTTCTTGCTCACTTTGCTGTTCTGATTGCAGCAAGCAGATCTGTGCTTTCCAAGCATTTTCTTGTGGGATATGCAGCTGAACAGAGTTCTCAGAAAATGTTATTTGAGTTTAAAATTCTTAAGATTCTTCTCTCCCTGATAACCGTTCACTCCGGAGTCTGTATTTTAGAACTCCAGAGGCAAACTTTCAGGCGAGGTCTGATAACCGTATGCAGAGCAGACTTTCAGGAAACAAATTCTCAGAAAAAAAAAATTTAATGGAGTAGAATAGCAGGAGGACTGGCTCAAGCTGGGTACCTGCACAGAGGTTCCGACCTGAGCATAGAAAACCATAGACTTTTATATCTTTGCAAATCATTCGTACCATGATTCAGTCCAATAGCAATATTTCATTTTGAGGTCTTCTTGCTTCTCATTGGATCTTTTTCTCTGATTCCATGTCGGCCTTTATTTTGTTCAGCTTAGACATTATTTATGGTCCATAGCCTTGCAGGTACTGTTTTGTCTGAATAAATCCTTTCTTCTCAGCAAAGTGCAAAATAGGCCCTGTTTTGCAGATGTCTGTAATGTCTCCGTGTTAGCCTTGGATCGTCGTTTTTCCCATTAGTTCTGTTTTTCCAAGCAAAGTGCAAACTAGACCTTATCTTTCAAGTGTTCAGTGTAGTCTGTAGTTGCTTTTGGTAAATATGAGCAGAACTTTGAAATGGAGAAATAAACTTAACGACAGAGTCAGTTATACTGTTAAGCAGCATTCTTTTATTTTATCAGTGCTGGGGAACACTGGGGATCATCCTCCATAAGTGCTCCAAAGACTGGATGCTCTTGCATTGCTTATATTCACATAATTATTACATATGTATTACAATTTTTGAAAATTTTGACATACATCTATACTAAAAAATAACTGATGAAGTTAGTTATAATTGTTTAGTTTCTTACAATACATCTATTAATTATTATTTAAATATAAACTCTGCTTCTAATCAATGTATTACTTAATCTCCTGTCTCTCTCTTGTCATGCAGAAGGATCTAAAACTTGAAAAATATCCCCTCGTTTTGCAGATGGTCAGAAAGCATTTATCACGTCAATTGGTTAATGATGGGTACATCTTTTGTAACTTAATCACGGTATACATGAATTTGGCAGTTTCTCTTCAACTTTACAGCTTAAAATTTTAGCAAATCCAGCTTACCAAGTAACATAAAGAAAAGAGTATATTAAAAAACATACTACTTTATACCGCTAAATGATTCATTACATTTGGTGTGCATCTACTTAAACTAAATGATTAATACTGAACTTGAATTGGGCTCATCCACTGACCTGTGAGTAGTAAAACCATTGCCATACAGCTCACTTATTTAGCAGGGAGAGCTCAAAGTGGGCTCATCTAGGCTGTCATATTCATAGAATGAAGTGGTTGACTCGTAGTCAAATTGCATGCAGTAGGAAAAGTATGCAAAAGACTCACTGCGCTCACAAGTTACTGGCATTCAGTGTGCCATCCTGCTTCCTTGTGGGTCTCCTGGAAGGAGTTCTTGGCCTGGCTATGGCTCAGGCCCTTACCTCCTCTGGAGCCTGGACCAAACTGCTGCTGGTTTGGCTGAGGGGGGGTCGAGTGCATCTGCCACAATCATGCATATTCATTACATTTCCAGGAAATCCTTTACATATGCATTACATTTCTTGGAACCACTTCACATATGGTTTAGTGCTAGAGTTACGTTATTGTTGGACTCAGTGAACCTGAGGATCTCTTGCAAATGAAATGATTATATGATTCTATATGTAAATGTCCCCAGCACATGCGCAGTTCAATGAGTCAGGGGTCTTGCGAGAGTCCTGGGAGGAAGTAAGTCTTTCTCAGCCGCCCTGCTGTTTGACCTCAAGTCCTGGGCAGGCACAGTTCCTTTGTTATTTGGCTTGTAACCGCAAAGACAGTCTGAACTGGTCCTTGTGCTGGTCTCATCACCTTGTCTTCTAAGAGCAAGCGCATTGTGTCTTACCCTGTTTCCCCCAAAATAAGACCTACCCAGAAAATAAACGCTAGCATGATTTTTCAGGATTTTTGAGGATGCTTGAAATATAAGCCCTACGCCAAAAATAAGCCCTAGTTACAGTTCATTAAAAAATGTCAATTTAAATAGTGTCTAGGTAGCTATACATATAAAAAAGTAATAAGTTTTGGAGCAAAAATTAATATAAGACCCTGTCTTATTTTTGGGGAAACAGGGTAGCCTTCTCCTGCTTATCTTAATGAATACCATTCTTTTTACTTAATGCCTAGTAAGTGCCTAACACCTAACATATATGAACCTTAATTTTATTAAATTATTTTATTACTAATTTCAGATTTTTGGTATCACCATCATTCATCACTGCTGGGAGAGGGACAGAGATCAGGCCAACCCCTGTGGAGGGGTTTCTGTTAGATGGAGATTTGTTACTGAACCAGCCAGGAATTTCAAGGGCAGCTCAAAAGTTGAGAGCAGGACCTGCTGAGAGAGGCAGCTCTACAATAACAAGGCCTCAACGTGACGTAAATCAATGGACCTATCAGCGGTGAGACTCCAGTGCATGGACATTTCGTGAACATAGATGATATCCAATCAGTGAATGCATGATCGGAGCGTGGACGGGTGATCAGAGAATAGTTGCATATATAAGGAGGTTTGTTTCTGTAATAAATGGCTTTGCGTGATTCACATTGAATTGGAATGCTGAGTCCTTTATTCACTCCAACAAATGGTGACCCCGACGTGATACTCTGAACGGTGTATCACTACGATCGGGGAAAAGCCTGGAGTGGTCCAGCTGGAGGTGGATCAGCTGGACTGAGAACCGGGAGGAGGCGTACGGACATTCCGCAGACAAATTTGTCAAAGAAATCGCCGGAAAAGGTGAGCGGCTGGGGCAGGAGGAGGGAAGAGTGAAGCTCCTCCTGATATTCTCTCTGTGAGAGGACTTAAATATTAAGAAAGTAACATACATAGACTGTTAGTTTGGTGTAGAACTAACGGCTACCTGGGAGAAACCGAGAAGGCTTTTAAACTTGAACTTTGGGACGATATAGGGCAGAAATTATGGGATAAGGTCAGCAATGGAGATAAAGAAGCTAAATCATTAGTAACTACATCGAAGTTTATAATTACCACCTTAAAAGATCTTAAGGTTGAATGGTCTGCTGCTGCTGGAATTTTTGTAGCGTTGCAGCCTGATAAGAATCCTGAAAGTCGCTGTGAAGTTTACCCGGTTCATGTCTTTGATACCGTCCCTATTCCATCCCCTACTGTGCTTTTGGCATCCCCTATAGCTCAGCAGTCCAGGGCAGGGGGGAGGAAAAATGCCGAGCAGGTGGTCTCCTACACTATTACCCAACCCTGATGAGAATAGCAAGTCCAAAGGATTGGAGTCAGACAACTTTGCCCAAAGAACCTGTGAAAGGTGAGAATGCTAAAGTTGTAAACAAGTGTACTATCAATCCTTTTACCAATTTGTATCTGCCTTTATTGTCTTTTAACCCTCCAACTTCCACGAGAGAGCAGAAGGAGTTGCCGGATAAGAACTGGGCAAAAGAACTGTGTGGAAGATTAGATCAGCTAATAGCGAGTGAATCCAGCAGTCGGCAATGCGGTCATGGTGATCGTGATGGGAAAGGGGATGTGCCTGGGGACTCAGGTTTTACGAATAATTATGATTCTAGAAACTACTGGCGAGAATGTGCACTCTTCCGAACCCCCCTGTTAGTAATGATTCTACAGCACCATTCAAGTCCGCGTTATCTGATGACTTGGATGAAGATGAGGGTTTGCAGCATTTTTTTTTTTTGAAAAGTTAACAGGAAAAAGAGTATGTGTACATGTTTCCCCGAGATCAGATAAAAACCATGAAAGACTAAAGCAAAATTAGACCTATGTAATGTAACAGCTATAGATCATTTAGGATGGAACGATGGGGATTCGTTGAAAGGGGCGGGTATCCCCCAACTCTTGGAAGAGACACTAATTGACACATCACAATAACAGGCGTGATTAGTTTCTGAAATCCTGAGGCAGTCAGCAGACCTCGCATATCAAGCTATGACAGAGGTGCCTGAAACCAACAAAGCAGCCAAATTATTTACAGATATTAATCAGGGTCCCAATGAGAATTACATGCAATTTATTGACCACCTTCAAGATGTCATCAATAAGCAGGTTGAAAACTTAGAAGCTAAGGAAGCACTGGCCTTGAAATTAGCAGTAGAGAATACTAATGTTTGCTATCAACATGTTATTTGCGAGTTTTACAGTACATATTACATGCTTCTGTGTATTGCCTCTCTGAAAATCAAGCAGCTTGTCAGGAATGTGAGTTAATTGTTTTGTGCCGTAAAACCTTCTCCCCATTTTTCCGACTCACGCTGCAAGCAGCCCTGTGTTTCCCTCCCTCCCTCCCTCTTCTCAAGGTCTTTACTTACAAGATGGGGTCAGAAATTACTGTTTTCAGTTGTGTTCCTAAGAAATCGGTATTGGGAGGTGTTTTACAACATAGGAAAGCACTTGGAAATAGGAGAAAATAGGATCTTGTTAAGTATTGAAATTAGTGTTAACTGCTGTGTAAGTTAGATGAATGGGAAAAGCGCCCAGAGAATAGAATCTTGAAGTAAAACTCTGTGTTGCAATTAATGTTGTTTTTAAGGCGAGAAGAGCAGGACAAAAAAAAACTCTACAAGAGATCATTAAATCATTTCAGACAGTTTTACAGGCGGAGCGATTTGAACTTCAACAAGCTGAGAGAGAATTAACTGACAACACACAGGTCACAGTAAACTTGTTAAAGTCTGCAAGATGATTTCCTTATTAACCTGTTTTCTTTGTGGGTATCTGTTTAACCATGATGCAGTTTTGGTAGGTCTTTGTTATATGGTACGATGAGTTCACAAACTGTTAAATCATGAGAATCTGTTGACTCAAAATGTGCGTTTTGTGATAATACAGAAGACCATGAGTAATTTAGTTCTTTACTGAGTGAATGTGATGGTAAAATTTTCGTGTGTAGCAACTGTTATTTTTCTTTCTAGCATGCTAGCTTTATTCCAGTATCCAGACTTGCACAACTCTATGATAGGCTGTGTCTCATCTCGATGTGCTTGATTTGGCTCTTTTGTATGCGCACCATGTAAAGAATCCTGGTTTTGGGATAACAGTTGTAGCGTACCAGATGAGACACTAATAAAAGCCTTGCCCAGTCCAGCTTGCTGCGGCGGCGGGGGAGCGGGTGCCAATTGGGCGCCAGCGTGCACTGCCCTGTTTTGTCAGGGAGACCCAGAGGTACCTCCATCTGGCTGAGTAGTAAGCAGTTCTGTCGAGGGTTTAGATTGCAGGGTGACAACAAAAACCCTGGCAGATGTATTGTTAACCTCCTCTCCCCCCCACTTCCCCCTTTTGCCCCTCCCTCTCCCCCCTTCCCACTAAGGACAGGCGATCGGGAGGGAAAGAAGGACAGAGAGAAGAGAGTTGGAAAAATTAAAGATGTTTTACTAATGCTACTAATAAGAATAGAGAAAATAATACAAAATATACAAAACCAATCTTGTAAGTCTCAGCAACTGCAGAGCCAGCACCCAAAGTCCTGGATTAGACTCTGTAGCCAACCGGAGCTGGATTCAGTCTCTCACTAGGTCTCAGTTCGCAGGGACGACTAGCAAGGTCCTCTCCTAATGTCAACCATAAGCAGAAGGGAAAAGGAAAAGGGTGAGATCCTTGTGATCTCCCACTTTTATATGAAGTATTCACATGAATGGAATGTTATACACCACTGGTCAGTCTCTGGGTCACCAGTTTCTCGTTGCCCCTCTCACGAGATGTCCATCCGTGCTTATCAATAAGTTTGCATTCAGTTGCTAGGTTTACCAAAACATGTGTCTGGTTCTCCAGGAAAATGCAGCTAATATGAAGGCTTTAGCTGACAGGCAAAATTCACTAAAAGAGAAACTTGTTTTTCAACAAAACCAGGACAAGTTCAAAGGTGCAATGCAAAAATTGAGATATTGTCTTGAATTAGTGTAACTGTGATCCATCTGCATATTTGAACTTGGTATTTGGTTTTTATATCTGAGCTCAGTATTTTAATTTGCAGATATATATATATTTAGTACCAAAATAATTTTATTTGGGGAGATAATTACAAAATGGGAACCGATTCTGCTACTCAAGTACTACCTTGCTCCCCCTTAGGATGTATCCTTACAAATTAGAGTAATTGCTTATGTTGTTACCTAATAATTTTGAGACCAGAAAAGAATTTAAGTTGTTAAACTTTGATTCGCATTGAATTTATGCATTTGTTGGAGGTATGGGAACTAAAACTAAATGCTATGATAGATGTGAATTTGGAAGAGGTTGTATTTAAAAGTTGCTAGAATATGGACTGATTTGGATCTAGGAAAACAGAATAATGGATTTGTGTTTATTATACTGTTTTTTGACATCTGTAAATTGTAAAAGGTAAATGGAGCTAAGTAATGTAACTATTGCTGAGCTACTCGGAATTGCATATAAAGTGTATTATGGTTGGAATGAAATGGGAAAACAAAAAAAGCAAAATATCCCAGGTCTGTGTCAAGTTGCAAGATAAACTCAGCTCATTGTAACTGAGGATTTTGCCAGGGCCTCCTACTTCGTACCAGCAATTATGCCAGCTGCGTGGCCTTGGTACATCTGAACTGCAGCAAGAAGAGAGAGAAAAAAAAAAAAAAAATTGGAAAAACCTGGCTGCCCACTTTCAAGGCGGTGAAAGGGGGGTTTTCTCTCCCCCCCACTGCAGCGATGTAATACTGAATGGAGCAGTCTGGGGGTGAAATTTAAAGGCATCCCTAGCAGATCTGTAGTTCTAATGAAACTGGGAAATTAAACCAAAAATTTGTTAATAGACTTATTCTGTGGTAACTAATTGTGAAAGACTTCTTCGTAAATTCACCATGATAGTTTTTGAGATTGTGGGAAAGAAAGAAAGAAAGACCTTTTTTTTTTTTTTTGAGACCAATGGAATGCCAAATTTGAAACAAAGTTTTACCATATGAATTCTTGTAGCTGCCAGAAAGCCCTGTACATCTCTTGGGTCAAGATTTGTTAAGTAAATTGTAAGTTCAAATAACATTTTCTGAGAATTCTGTTTAGTTGCATGGCCCACAAGAAGCTACTTGGATGGTGAAGATATGCTTGCTGCAAGTGAGACATGTCCAAGGAAATTTGGAATGCTGTATTTCCACTAGTATTAACAGCCAATGTTTTGATAAAGAAAACACTACACTGATAGAACTGAAACAGGACTTCAATCCGGTAAGGGAAAACAATATCCAATAAATATGACAACCAAAATGGAATTAGAGACTTTGATGAATAAATTTCTGACAACCTTAGAAGCTAACTGCATTCGATTGGACTTGCAGATTTGTCTAAGAAACAACCTGTGGCTATTATGGGACAGTATGATGAGATTGCTAACAGACTGATAGATCAATTGTCACTCTGATCAAGAAAATGCAGGGAATGAATTTAAGTCTTAATAGGCCATGATCCTTTTATTATATACGTACCATTTGTGAAATTTAATTCTGATTTTTTTTATTTGTAATCTATGTCCTTGTAAATTGAACTAGCTGGTTTTCTTAACAGCACAGCTGTTGGCATTCATAAATGTAAATTGCTGCAGAACCTTCAAGTCTTTAACATCAGGTCACAGGCCATACTTGGTTTTGGTCTGATCCTACATACTTGCAAAGTTTTTGTTGATGGTTTTGAGAAGTCTCATAAAGCTGTAGTGGTCTGGCATGAAGATAAAAATTGGCATTATTCTGTAAAAATTATTGAAGGTTCAACCCAATTAGCAGAACTTGGCACAGCTTTAAATTACTTAGAGCTTTTTAAGGAGGAACCTCTATATTTGATTTGTGATTTTGAGTACGTAGTCAAGGTCCAACGCATGTATCTGATTCCGAAGCTGTTTGCTTGTTTATTTAAAAACAAACAAACAAAAAACAAACAAACAAACAAAACAAAAAAAAAAAGGGGGGGGGGAGGAGAAGTAGGGGAAACACCACCACAGGGCCAGTTGTCGGAGTCATTGTATGTGATGAAATAATTTGCAAGTATGACCCAAGGCCATGGTAGGTCAGAGGGAACCTACATTGGTTGTGGTCAGGTTGCTGGTCAATGGAGAGGGCCACATCGATTGAAGGCCTGGGGAGGGGGTTGTGTTTGTGGCATTGCAGGGCGGGGATCGGGGTGGATTCCTGCGAGGTGGGTCGGGCCGTGGCTGAGTGGAGATGGCAAGGATTCGGTGAATGCGAATGGACAGGAGGGAGATAAGTTGTGAGGACTGTTTCAGATGTAGACCATGAATCCTGGTTCGGTGTTGTGGATGCTCACAGACCTGGTGATCTAGAAGCCTATTAGCAAGCTCGTGGTGTGCCTTCTGTGGAGAATGACAATTTGAACAAACAGCAGGAGAGTCAAAAAGGCAATATTACGCTTAGATAGTCAATGCACTCTTTCTCACTGATCTAGCAGCTGGTAAAACCTTAGGAGACATATCAAAGTTAAGCTATTGGTCTTTTAAATAGGTTAATCTAACTTCTGAAGTACTAACTCAATTAATAATAGATGTTGATGGTATTGGACATGTTGCTCTACAAAATCACGCAGTTATAGGTTTTCTGCTTTTAACATCAGGATTCTGGTTGTGCTGTATTAACTTGTTTGATTATTCTGGATCTATTAATAAGTGCTTTAGACAAAGTAGAACAGTACATTAATAAGATTGCCGTAGTAAAATTAAGGTTTGACACATAGCTTAAATGTTTTGGAATAAGTGGGTAGTTGTTTGATCTTATTAAATAAGGCTTAGTTGCATTATATGTAACTGTGATTGTTGTGTTAATCATGTGCTGTATATTGCAGTGTATTTCAAAGATGATTCAGCGCGCTGTAAATGGGGTCTGGCTGGTTCAAGAACAAAAAGAGGGGAATTGTGGAGGGGTTTCTGTTAGATGGAGATTTGTTACTGAACCAGCCAGGAATTTCAAGGCCAACTCAAAAGCTGAGAGCAGGACCTGCCGTGGGAGAGAAGCAGCTCTACAATAACAAGACCTCAATGTGATGTAAATCAACGGACCTATGAGCAGTGAGACTCCAGCGTGTGGACAGCTCATGAACATAGATGATATCCAATTAGTGAATGCATGATTGGAGCGTGGACGCATGATCAGAGAATAGTTGCATATATAAGGAGGCTTGTTTCTGTAATAAATGGCTTTGCGTGATTCACGTTGAATTGGAATGCTGAGTCCTTTATTCACTCCAACAAACCCCCACAGCTCTGCTCCTGCGGGACCACCAGTGAGGGTCCTATCCCACAGCATGGCAGAGTAGTGGAGGGGACACCAACTCACTGAGGCAGTAGCCATTGGCCAGCCCCTCCGCTTGTACCATGCATGCCACCAACAACCAGCAATTGCCCAAGGAGCTGGGGGGAGAGAGCAGGAGGGTCAGCACCGTGCATCTCCTCCACGTCCCAGAGACAACTCTGGACTCACCTCGGCATCCTGGGTATCCATTCAACTGATCCGGGAGATGGGGTGCTTGGGGATCACCAGGAAGTGGACGGGGTTTTGAGGAGCCACGTCGCAGAAGACCAGGCACTGCTGGGGGGAGCAGGGTGAGCCCCGCACCCATGGGTGTTGCCCACCCCCCCCCTCTCCCCCGTACAGACACGTGCTCTGCTGTCCTGGTTATCTTGTCGACTTCATAGAGCAAGGGTGTCAAACTCATTTTCACCGGGGACTCCTACAGGAGTACATCTATACAGTCCTAAAATTACATTCGGCCCTTTGTAGGCAACCGCAAGGCTGATGTGGTCCCCAGTGAAAATGAGTTTGACACCCCTGTCATAGAGGATTCTGGCAGGCATGCTGCTGCCTGCTGCGCCTTGCCCACCTCCTCGTCCTGCCCGCTGGGCACCGCTAAGCACCACTGAGGCGGAGGGGCACGCGGGCCTTACGACCTCCCCCCATAGGGATGTGGACCCTGTGGCCTAGGGTGGTGGGGGAATGCGGGAGGCACAGGGAGATACACAGGCCAGGGTGATGTGGGGTGCAGTAGGCACATGGGGGCGATTTACATGGAGGTGATATGCATGGGAGTTATGGGGGATGCACGTGGAGGTGAGGGTGGACACACACGGGTGCTCAGAGGCCCAGTGCAGTGCCGTGTGGGTGCTCACTGCAGGGCTCATGCCCGCCGCAGACCTTGCCCCGAGGTGAGAGCAGCGGCGAGTGAGACACAGGGCAAAGGCACGACCAAACCCCCGGCTTCCCTGCACGCAGAGTCCCCCGCATCGCCCAGCCACGCGCCTGCCCACCTCACCACCTATTCGCCTCTGTCACTCCCATGCCTGGACCCTCGGCGCCTTAAAGGGTCCGCACGCCCCCAGGGTCGACACCTCTGAGCACTATGTAGGCATCACCTACGCACCGGCCCGCTGAACCTCTGCCGGAGAGGAACTCGCCGAGCTCGAGTTCCCACTCGACCCTCCCCGCCGCCAGTGCCCCCTCAAAGACCCTGGGGCGAAGGCTGGGCCAGACGGGGTTTATTGGGTGCTTCAGAAGCCCATGCAGGGACGTTTGTGGCGGGGCTGGGAAGCGGAGAAGAGCTGACTCTGGGAGGAGAGGATGGAGAGCTGGCTAGCCTGGCTGCCGGGGGGGGTGAAATTCGGCCCCCACTACCAGGTAGTCCCGCAGTGCCTTCTGCCGCTCAGCGCAGGCTCTGGGAGGAGAACAGAGCTTCGTCGGGTGCCAGCAATGCCGGGGGACTGCCTCGCCCCGCGCCCGCGGAGAACCTTCCCGGGAGAACATGGGGTCTGGCCGGGGAAGAGCGGCGGTGACAGCTCAGCTCCAACAACTCGGACTGGTGGGTGAGGGAGGGGGTGAAGCTGGCTGAAAGGCTGTGACGACCCCGGGCTTGCTTCTGCTGCCTCTCCTGCAGCGCCCACTGCCTCTGAGCCAGGTTGAAGCTCGTCTTTTCTTCCCACCACTGCCTCCAGTCCCTGAACCAGGCTGCCGTCAGACAGGTGCTCAGGGGGACCGGACCCCCTGCCAGCTCCGGGGTCTGTGGCAGGGCTGGGGGCTCCCAGCACTGGATGCAACCCCCTTCCTGCACGGTCTGGCGCAGCCGCTAGCATGCCTGCCTGTGCAGGGTGCTGGAGATCACTGGCACCCCCAGAGGTGCCTGAGGACTGGAGGAAAGCAAATGTCACTCCAGTCTTCAAAAAGGGCAAGAAGGAGGACCCGGGGAACTATAGACCGGTCAGCCTCACCTCCATCCCTGGAAAGGCGATGGAACAACTTATCCTTGGTGCCATCTCAAGGCATATAGAGGATAGAGGGTCATAAGGGGCAGTCAACATGGCTTCACCAAGGGGAAGTCATGCTTAACCAACCTCATAGCCTTTTATGAGGACATAATGAAATGGATAGATGATGGCAGAGCAGTGGATGTGGTCTACCTTGACTTCAGTAAAGCCTTTGACACAGTCTCTCACAGCATCCTCACAGCTAAACTGAGGAAGTGTGATCTGGACAATCAGGTAGTGAGGTGGACTGTGAACTGGCTGAAGGAAAGAAGCCAGAGAGTTGTGGCCAATGGGGCGGAGTCTAGTTGGAGGCCAGTATCTAGTGGAGTACCTCAAGGGTTAATACTGGGGCCTGTATTATTCAATATATGCATCAACGACTTGGATGAAGGAATAGAGTGCACTGTCAGCAAATTTGCTGATGACACTAAACTGGGAGGAGTGGTTGACACGCCAGAAGGCTGTGCTGCCATCCAGCGAGACCTGAACAGTCTGGAGAGTTGGGCAGGAAAAAATTTAATGAAATATAACAAGGGCAAGTGTAGAGTCTTGCATCTGGGCAGGAACAACCCCAGGTTCCAGTATAAGTTGGGAAACGACCTGTTAGAGAGCAGTGTAGGGAAAAGGGACCTGGGGGTCCTGGTGGACAGCAGGATGATCATAAGCCAGCACTGTGCCCTTGTGGCCAGGAAGGCCAATGGCATCCTGGGGTGTATTAGAAGGGGTGTGGTTAGTAGATCGAGAGAGGTTCTCCTCCCCCTCTACTCTGCCCTGGTGAGACCACATGTGGAATATTGTGTCCAGTTCTGGAGTCCTCAGTTCAAGAAGGACAGGGAACTGCTTGAGAGAGTCCAGCGCAGAGCCACAAAGATGTTTAAGGGAGTGGAGCATCTCCCTTATGAGGAAAGGCTGAGGGAGCTGGGTCTCTCTAGCTTAGAGAAGAGAAGAGAAGAGAAGAGAAGAGAAGAGAAGAGAAGAGAAGAGAAGAGAAGAGAAGAGAAGAGAAGAGAAGAGAAGAGAAGAGAAGAGAAGAGAAGAGAAGAGAAGAGAAGAGAAGAGAAGAGAAGAGAAGAGAAGAAGCTGAAGGGTGACCTCATTAATGTTTATAAATATGTAAAGGGTGAGTGTCATGAGGATGGAGCCAGGCTCTTCTCGATGACAATCAATGATAGGACAAGGGGCAGTGGGTACAAACTGGAACACAGGAGGTTCCACTCAAATATGAGAAGGAATTTTTTCACCGTGAAGGTGACAGAGCACTGGAACAGGCTGCCCAGGGAAGTTGTAGAGTCTCCTTCTCTGGAGACATTCAAGACCTGTCTGGATGCCTTCCTGTGTATCCTCATCTAGGTGTTCCTGCTCTGGCAGGGAGATTGAACTAGATGATCTTTCGAGGTCTCTTTCAGTCCCTAACATTCTGTGATTCTGTGAGTCTGTGATTCTCTTTCTGGGTGAAGAGATGCTTCTGGCTGAATGTGGGAGACCGGATGTGCCAGGGGGCTCCCTGCAGCTTTTGATAAGCACCTGCAGCCAGCAGCAGTACCGCAGGGACACAGCTGGGCAAAGCCAGTGCAGGCTGGGGGCTGGCACAGTTCTCCTTGGAGCATTTAGCTTCCTCCTGGGCTACTGTGTGATGGATGCACTTGACCTCCCCCCAACCAAACCAGCAGCAGTTTGTTACAGGCTACAGTTTCCAAATTACAAATGCATGTAAATGCAGATCCATTAGCATTACAACAAACTTTCAAACCCTCACCAGTTTTGAATGTGCCCCCACTCACTGAAGAAACACCAACAGAAGGCGTTTGGTTTACCAATGCCTCAGCAAAAAGGATAAATGGTAAATGGCAATACAAGGCTGCTGCATTCAGTATTACCACTGGTGAACAAGTAATAGAAGAAGGTGAAGGGAATGCACAAGTGAGAGAGTTAAGAACATTTTATGTATAAGAGTCTGGTACATGACTAAAAAAATACTCCCTGTTCATCACGAGGAATTCTTCAATGCTGCAATGACATTTAATATTACTAAAGCTATTTGCTTAAAAAAAGCTTGCACACATTATCATTGCATATATATAATATTAATTTAACACTTAAACCGCTGATCTACAACACACTGCATATTTATGACACAGAGGCAAGAGGTAACTGCACTACCACTCTATGAGCTGATAAAGTGGATTCACTGTAGTCAGGGGGTGGAATGTGACAGATGCACTTGACCCTCCCCCAACCAAACCAGCAGCAGTTTGCTACAGGCTCCAAAGGAGGTAAAGGCCTGAGCTGCAACTAGGCCAAGAATTCCTTTGAGGAAACCCACAAAGGAACAGAATGACATAGTGAACACCAGTAAGTTATGGGTGCAAGGAGTCTTTCCCACTGTATGCAATTTGACTACGAGCCAACCACTTTATTCCATAAATATAACAGCCTGGGTCAGCCTACTTTGAGCTCTCTCTGCTCAACAAGTGTGGCTGTATGGAGATGATATTTTACTACTCACAGATCACTGGATGAGCTCCATATAAATTTCATATAAATCATTTAGCTAAGTAAATGCATATTATAATATTCCACCACCACGTGGCAAGATTCATAATTTTAAGTCTTTTAATGTGTCAGCTGGCAGACTCTTATTTTCCCCATCTTCAAGAGTTGAACTTACCCTCCACACTGACTGAGGTGATATTGTAAACTCAGCAAATTAATAACTCTTAAAACCACTTTTAAGGTTTTAAAAGTAGCATTCCTTTATTCCACACTGGGACCCCACTGGGGATATTCCACCATGAGTGCACCAACAACTGATCATTTTTGCTTTGCTTATATTGACAGAAAAATTACATATTCATTACAGTTCTTGGAAATTTTTAACATAGAGTGCACCTATACCAAGAAATGATTACATAAACATCTAGTTATTTTGCGGTCTTTGCTGCCATCTAGCATTCTTCAGCTTGTATTGCAGACTCTTACAGCCTGGTCGCATTTTCCTCTTCAAGGGTCTTCCCATCGTGTCTGGCAAATGACCTCTCCTCGTTGGCAACTCCTCGATCAAGTGCAGTATATACCTACTTATATAAGCTATTATTTGAGCCACACCTGTGTTTTTTTCTAATTAATTATTACTTTATCATCCTGTTTCAGGTCCTCCTTCTAAAGACTGGATCCTGTTCCTAAAGAATATGTTGTAAATCTCTAATACAAGGTCTGCTTACATAGTGAACTTCAGGTGGAATTTAAATAAATACCATTTTTTTAATGAAGTCAAACCAGATTCAACTTCTGTAGCAGGGAGAGAGACATGAGTGTGTTGCGGTTGAGACGGACAAACGACATAGACCAAGTTGCAAATGATTTGGCTGCTTTGTCGCTTTCAGGCACCTTTATCATAGCTTGATATGCGAGGTCTCTTGACTGCCTCAGGATTTCAGGAATTTATCGTGCCTGTAGTTGTGGTGTGCCAATTAGTGTCTCTTCCAAGAGCTGGGGGGTAAATCCCAGCTTTTTGGTAAGTTCGGTTTACGCTCTGAAACTCTACCCCCACCCTCAGGAATTTGCTCTGCAGCAGCGTGGGAGGGGGGCGGGGGCAGACTGGGGGGACCTAAATTTATAGGAATTACGTTATTTAGCTCAGTCTGGCTCACCACAGGAGGATCCTCCCCACCTAAATCTCCAGGCAAGGGGGGATAGGAAAAAAAAATGTCCACTTTTTCCTTCTGCGACTGATAGCGGCGGGGCAGAAGGTTGAACTGTGATTAATGGTGGTGACGCAGATGGCGGAACCGCGACTGATGATGGTGGAGCAGACGTTTGAGCCGTGATTGATGACAGCGGAGCAGTCGGTTGAACGCACTGCTCTGACCGGTGCTCCGGGGGCCCCTCCCGAGATCGTATATAACCCAACGCTGTTTTTTCATGTGAGTCTTTCATAGCTTTTATCTGATTTCGGGGCCACACATACGTACGCTCCTCCTCTATTCCTTTTAACTTTCCAAGAAAGTGTCGCGGATCCTTATCCGTATCAGATCATATGGACTTGGGCGGTGTTGACGAACCTTTAGTAACAGGGGGGGTCGGAGTAGTACTTAATCTCGCCTTTTCCTCCGAATCTGGCCCAGGAGAGCCAGGAAGACCATCCCTCCCCACTGTCTCTGCATGTTTCCGTTGCTCTTTTAATCCTCTGAAAGTCTCTAGCAACAAGTGACATGTTGTTAACAGTTCAGTTGTTTCTTTGCATCTTTCACTAGTGCTTTGCCCCATAGTAACACAGTCCTTCCTTCGTAAAGTCAGTTCCAGAGGGCTAATACCCTGCTTCTTCAGAAGCAACTTTCATGTAGATAATATAATACCCCCCCCGTTCCCGGTAGCTCACCAACTCTTAGTGTGGTGTCTTTTCAACGATCCGGATCTTCGGTAGCTCTCCTCGGCTGCTCTATCAGCTGTACCGGGCTCCGTCTCCACAGCTCGTCTTCAGCTGTCACAGCTTCACCGCTGTCTCTTCTTCATGCGAGATCCTTCTTCATACAGGATCACGTAGGGGTCACCATATGTCACGGCTGAGACGGACAAACGACATAGACCAAGTTCTTCCAGGATGAAAGTAGTAGATGCCATTTATTGCCACAAGTGCATTTTTATACAGTTTTACCAATTCATGTGTCTCTTCACTATTGTTTACAAGTTACAGCAGTAACATCTCATTGGCTAATTTTGCTATCATCAGTGTTACTCTTCTATCCCCTTCTCTCTCACGGGTACATCCTTAATATCTCCGGATACTCCTTTACTCCCATCTTTCTCATGGGTAGGCCTTCATATCTTCAAGGCTAATTTCTCTTACCATGCCCTCCGTCAGGGAATCCACGTACCCACCGTAGTCCCCCACACTAGGGCTAGGATCACAGTCATGACAGGCAGGGTCCTCTTCAGATGCCGGTCACCTGTTCTGTCTGCCCCTCCTTGCAGGTACACCCCTCTCATTTATGGAACGTGCAAAAATTATCAGCAACCTTGGCTGGACCTCTTCTGCATACCATTGTTACCATTATCAGGTCTGGAGCAAACAGTGTCTGGAAAACATGCAGCCAACTTCAGAAAAGTGCAGTTACTTAGAAGAACTTAGCCAAAAGGAAAATTCACTGAAAGAGAACTGGTCTTGGTTTAAACAAAACCAGGACAGAAGGCATCTGCATGTGTGAGACTATAATGTTAGCAATAGTAAAAGACTTTCTCCTGAACTGGGAAACAGGGGGTTGAGTTATTTCATTTTGTGGTCAGTCTCTACAGAAACAGTGATTTGGTAAACCAACTTTTAACTTGTATACAATATAAAGTGAAGACAGTTAGTTCACACTTTATTTTGGTATGCATATGTGATCATGCAGTTGAGGAGGAGAAAGATCAATGAAATAGAAGTGAACGTGTTTGTAGAGATAACTAGAAAAAACTGTCACCTGCCAAAAAATGACACATAACCATTTTCTTTATTATCAGGCAAAGAGGCAATAAAAGCATTTTCTGGGAGTATTAATTTCAAATAAAAGTGGTGTGCAGAAATGAACTGGTTGTTGAGACTAGGGAAGGTGGGAAATGCTGCGTGCCTGTATGTCATTGTTTAGCCCTGGTTTTCCCAGCCAGCAGCTAGAACCACATGCTGCTCACTCACCCCTCCCCTGCCCCCAGTGGGATGGAGAGGAGGATTTAAAAAAAAAAAAGCAATAAAGGCAAAAAACTCGTGGGTTTAATCAGGCAGCAAGGAGAAAAGAAAGAACAAATAAGCGGTAACATAACAGCACTGGTCAAGGAACCCACAAAGACGATAGTCTCCAGCAAGTGATGAGCACAGCAGTGACTGCAGAGGAACCACGGGAGGTTTAAACGCGGTGAACCGACGTGCACAGCAGTGGCTATGGTAAGAACTGAGGCTGGGCATGGATTGGAGAGAGGAGGGGGAGATTCCGATCCTGCCAAAAGAGTCGCAGTGAAAGTGCTGATCTCGAGAGAGGGGCTGACCCGGAAGGGGCGTTGCCAAGAGCAACCGGGGAAGATTTAAATGTCCTCCTAGGGAGCACAGGTAACCAGGTCTAGTGAACAGGGCAGAAGCAGTTCGTGCAGGCAGTTTAAGCAGGCAAGGCAAGCTCAAGTGATTTATCTCACTTGGTTGTTGTCACCCTCACAGAAGGAGCTGACTATGGTATCCACTTGGGGCAAAGGTGAGTACTCTGCACTCAACAGGAAAGAGGCAGCAACTCAGACAGAGCTGCTATGGGAACATGCAGCTACCCAGATCTCAGGCTGCAGAGAATGCCAGAGCCTTTCACTGGTATGGAGTGGTAATACAGAAAACAGTTGTGTGAGGTGTGAGCAGGTGGATGACCTGCTCAGTCTGGTAGTGGAGCTGAGAGAAGAGGTGGAAAGGTTGAGAAGTATCAGGGAGCTGAAAAAGAAAATTGACCGGTGGGATCAAGCCCTGGCTGCCCAGGGGCGGGTAAGACCACCAGCAAGAAACAAAGATCAAGGGATTCCTGTGTCCTCCCCTTGCCTGACTGAAGAAAGCAGGTCAAGGGAAAGGGATGAATGGAAGAAAGTCCACACACAGGGTGGCAGGAAAAACACCCTCCCCACCTTCCTAGGTGCTGCTGTCCAACAGGCATGAGGCTCAGGATGTGGAATGCAGCAACATGAGGAATAAGGGGAAATAGCAGTGAGTTCCTGCCCCGGGGCAGAAAGAGGAGGGTTCCTACTGTGACCACTCCACCCCTCCAGGTTCCCTTGCAAAGCAGGTATGAGGCCTTGTAAGTGGAACTAAACAACAACATTGAGGGAGGTGGTTCCATTAAGTTGGAGGTGCTGCAGAGGATAAGTCACCCTGCACCCTCCATTAAAACAGCTCCCACAAAGAAAAAAAGGTGGGTTGTGGTTGTAGGAGATGTCCTATATGCAGGCCCACTTCTTAGGAAAGTCTGCTGTCTCCCTGGGGCCAGGGTCAAAGATGTAAAAAGGAAACTTCCTGCCCTGGTTAGGCCCTCAGACTACTATCCATTAATAATTTTTCAGGTAGGCAGTGATGAAAACTAAAGACAATCAAGAGAGACTTCAGGGCCTTGGGATGACTGGTCAAGGTATCAGGAGCACTGTCCCAACAGTTGCAGGGTACAACAAGGAAAGATACAGGAAGAGACAGCAGATTAATACCTGGCTACAGGACTGGTGTCACTGACAGAATTTTGGGTTTTTTGATCATGGGCCAGCTTGCAGGGTACATCAAGGAAAGATACAGGAAGAGACAGCAGATTAATACCTGGCTACAGGACTGGTGTCACTGACAGAATTTTGGGTTTTTTGATCATGGGCCAGCTTACATGGCACCTGGCCTGCAAATGACAAATGGGATGCACTTGTCTCAAAAGGGGAAAAGGATCCTGGGGCAGGAGTTAGCAGGACTTATTGAGAGGGCTTTAAACTAGATTTGAAGGGGGAGGAAACCAGGTGTGGCAGAGGCAAACCCAAGGGTGACATGCCAGCATCTGAGGGTAGTGCTAATGAGGCCCTTGGGTCTGCTGACCCCGTGGAATCAATGGCTCAGCTGAACTGCATCTATATGAATGCACACAGCATGGGCAACAAACAGGAAGAACTGGAAGCCCTTGTGAGGCAGAGAAACTATGATTTAATTGACATCTCAGAAACATAGTGGGATGAGTCTCATAACAGGAGCACTGCAGTGGATGGCTATAAACTCTTCAGAAGGGGTAGGCGAGGAAGGAGAGGAGGTGGGGTAGCCATGTATGTTAGGGAGGGTTTTGATTGTCTGGAACTTGAGGAGGGTGATGATAGGGTTGAGTGTCTATGGGTGAGAATAAAGGGGAAGGGCAACAAGGCAGACATCCTGGTGGGGGTCTCTTACAGACCAGGATAAAGAGGCAGACAAAATATTTTGCAGGCAGCTGGGAGAAGTCTCCTGATCACTAGCCCTTGTTCTTATGGGGGAGATCAACCTACCAGATGTCTGCTGGAAAAAAAACACAGCAGAGAGGAAGCAGTCTAGGAGGCTCCTGCAGTGCATGGAAGACAACTTCCTGACAGAGCTGGTTAGTGAGCCAACTAGGGAAGGAGCCCCACTGGATCTCTTGTTTGTAAATAGAGAAGGGTTCGTGGGCAACATGTTGGTTGGAGGTCACCTTAGGCACAGTGATCGTGAAATGATTGAGTTAGTTATCCTTGGAGGAGTTAGAAGGGTAGTTAGCAGAACTGCTACTTTAGGCTTCCGAAGGGCAGACTTCGACCTCTTCAGAAGGCTGGTTGACAGAGTCCCTTGGGAGACAGTCCTGAAGGACAAAGGACTCCAGGAAGTCTGATCTCCCTTCAAGAAGGTAATCTTAGAGGCTCAGGAGCAGATAGTCCCAGTGTGCTGGAAGGCAAGCCGGTGGGGAAGGAGGTCAATCTGGCTGAATAGAGAGCTGCGTCTGGAACTTAGGAATAAAAAGAGAATTTATGACCTTTGGAAGGAGGGGCGGGCCACTCAAGAGGAATACAAGAATTCTGTGAGGCTATGCAGGGAGAAAATCAGAAGGGCCAAAGCCCAACTAGAGCTAAGCCTGGCCACCACTGTGAAAGGCAACAAGAAATGTTTCTATAAATTCATTAGGTCGGGAGAGGTTCTCCTTCACCTCTACTCTGCCTTGGTGAGA
The DNA here is from genome assembly GCF_037038585.1 of Patagioenas fasciata. Classification (NCBI taxonomy): domain Eukaryota; kingdom Metazoa; phylum Chordata; class Aves; order Columbiformes; family Columbidae; genus Patagioenas; species Patagioenas fasciata. The sequence goes on from NC_092559.1 coordinate 31,910,721, forward strand.
CCACACGTGGAATATTGTGTCCAGTTCTGGGCCCCTCAGTTCAAGAAGGACAGGGAACTGCTGGAGAGAGTCCAGCGCAGGGCAACAAAGATGATTAAGGGATGTCACGGCTGAGATGGACAAATGACATAGACCAGTTTCTTCCAGGATGAAAGTAGAAGATACCATTTATTGCCACAAGTGCATTTTTATACAGTTTTACCAAGTCATGTGTCTCTTCACTATTGGTTACAAGGTACAGCAGTAACATCTCATTGGCTAATTTTGCTATCATCCATGTTACTCTTCTACTCCCTTCTCTCTCAAGGGTACATCCTTAACATCTCCGGATACTCCTTTACTCCCATCTTTCTCACGGGTAGGCCTTAATATCTTCAAGGCTAATTTCTGTTCCCATGCCCTCCGTCAGGGAATCCAAGGACCCACCGTAGTCCCACAAAGGGAGTGGAACATCTCCTTTATGAGGAAAGGCTGAGGGAACTGGGTCTCTTTAGCTTGGAGAAGAGGAGACTGAGGGGTGACCTTATTAATGTTTACAGATATATAAAGGGTGAGTGTCATGAGGGTGGACCCAGGCTCTTCTCAGTGACAACCAATGGTAAGACAAGGGGTAATGGGTTCAAACTGGAACACAAGAGGTTCCACTTAAATTTGAGAAGAAACTTCTTCACAGTGAGGGTAGCAGAACACTGGAACAGGCTGCCCAGGGAGGTTGTGGAGTCTCCTACTCTGGAGACATTCAAAACCCGCCTGGACACATTCCTGTGTAGCTTCATGTAAGTGTTCCTGCTCCAGCAGGGGCATTGGACTAGATGATCTTTTGAGGTCCCTTCCAATTCCTAACATTCTGTGTTTCTGTGAACAAGAAGAGGGCTAAGGAGAATCTCCATCCCCTGATGGATGCAGAGGGAAACAGTGACAGAGGATGAGTGAAAGGCTGAGGTACTAAATACCTTCTTTGCCTCAGTCTTTAACAGTCAGAACAGTTGTGCTTCAGGTACCCAGCCCCCTGAGCCAGAAGACAGGGATGGGTAGTAAGATGAAGCCCTAATAATTAAAGAGGAAATTGTTAGCGACCAGCTACACCACTTGGACACGCACAAGTCTATGGGGCCAGATGGGATACACCCAAGGGTGCTGAGGGAGCTGGTGGAGGTGATCACTAAACCACTTTCCATTTTCGGTCAGCAATCTTGGCTAACTGAGGAGGTCCCAGTTGACTAGAAGTTGGCAAACGTGATGCCTATCTACAAGAAGGGTCGAAAGGAGGATCTGGGCAACTGGAGACCTGTCAGTCTAACCTCGGTGCCAGGGAAGGTCCTGGAGCAGATCATCCTGAGGGGCATCACATGGCACATACAAGAGAACCATATTATCAGGTCCAGTCAACATGGGTTTATGAAAGGCAGGTCCTGTTTGACCAATCTGATCTCCTTCTATGACAAGGTGACCCAACTAGTAGATGAGGGAAAGGCTGTGAATGTTGTGTACTCAGGCTTCTGTAAGGCCTTTGACACCGTATCCCACAGCATTCTCCTGGAGAAGCTGGCCTGGATGGCCTGGATGGGTGCACTCTTTGATGGGTAAAGAACTGGTTGGAGGACCAGACCCAAAGAGCTGTTGTGAATGGAGTCAAATCCAGTTGGTGGCCAATCACAAGTGGTGTTCCCCAGGGCTTATTAATGGGGCCAGTTCTGTTTAATCTCTTTATCAGTGATCTGGATGAGGGTATTGAGTGCACCCTTGCTAAGTTTGCAGATGACACCAGGTTGGGTGGGAGTGTTGATCTGTTGGATGGTAGGAAGGCTCTACAGAGGGATCTGGACCAGCTGGATCATTGGGCTGAGGCCAGTTTTATGAAGTTTAACAAGGCCAAGTGCCAGATCCTGCACTTGGGTCACAACAACCCCATGCAACGCTACAGTCTCGGGGAAGAGTGGCTGGAAAGCTACTTGGCAGAAAGGGATCTGGGGATGTTGATTGACAGCAGGCTGAATATAAGCCAGCAGTGTTCCCAGGTGGCCAAAAAGACCAACATCATCCTGACTTCTCCCTGGATAGATGAACTTAGTAAATACGGGTATGGTTTTCCTGAAAGTCTGATCTTCCATGATTTTTGATCATCTGAACTTAGAGCTCTTACAGGTTGTGGAATAATTACTGAGGGAGTAAATTACAGAAACTAATTATGAAGGATCCACTTATTGAGAAGTTATATCCACATCTTCAGCATATAAGGCAGCTGCACGGCAGGGAAGAAATAAATCTGCTCTGTATGGTTTCACTCCCCCACCTGGCCTGCATTCTTAGATGGTAGTGCATGGGGAAGCCCAATGTACTGGCAGTTAAGAAGTATGGGGGAGTGGATTGGTGTGAAGATACTGCAGCCTGTGTAAAAAGGCAGGTACAGGAACCAGATGGTATAGCTGCTGCCAATTTTTAAGATAAGGTATAGCTGCTGTCAGTTAAAAAGAATAAATGTTCATCCAAAGTGCTAGTTACTGAGCGAAAAATTTGTCTGGTGGATGAACTTTGCTCATTATAATCTCACTACAATACCAAAACACACCTCCATCTCAAAGGATACCTACCTCCAGTGCAATTTTAAGCATGCTCAGTATCACCATTTACTGCAGGGTGACAATAAACCATGGCAGATGCTCTCTGTTAACCCCCTGCCCTCCCTTCTAAGGAAAGGTAACGGGAGGAAAAGGGAGAGAGACTTACAAGTTGGAAATGTTTTAAATGCTTTACTAATACAAAATATACAAAACCAATCTTGAATTTCCCAGGGTAGTGCAGCATTGCCCATGGTGGAGCTGGTGTGGCTCCAGCGGCTGCAGGACAGGCACCCAGAAGTCCTGGGCTGGAATCCACAGTAAACCAGAACGAGATTCAGGAATGCAAGGTCTGGAATCAGGCCTTGGATCACAGGTGTGAAAGGCAGGGTCCTCTTCAGATGCCAGCCATGGTCGAAGAGAGCGAGACCCTTGTGATCTCCCACTTATACAGGGTGTATGACGTGTATGGGATGGAATACTCAGTTGGTCGATTTTAGTCACCTGCCCTGTTTGCCCCTCTTTGCAAATACAGAATCACAGAATGTTAGGAACTGGAAGGGATCCCGCAAGATCATCTAGTCCAATCCCCCTGCCAGAGCAGGAACACCTAGATGAGGTTACACAGGAAGGCGTCCAGGTGGGTTTTGAATGTTTCCAGAGAAGGAGACTCCACAACCTCCCTGAGCAGCCTGTTCCAGTGCTCTGTCACCCTCACTGTGAAGAAGTTTCTTCTCAAATCTAAGTGGAACCTCTTGTGTTCCAGTTTGAACCCATTACCCCTTGTCCTATCATTGGTTGTCACCAAGAAGAGCCTGGCTCCATCCTTGTGACACTCACTCGTTGTATATTTGTAAACATTAATAAGGTCGCCCCTCAGTCTCCTCCAAGCTAAAGAGACCCCAGCTCCTTCCGCCTTTCCTTATAAGGGAGATGCTCCACTCCCTTAATCATCTTTCTGGCTCTGTGCTGGACTCTTTCAAGCAGTTCCCTGTCCTTCATGAACTGAGGGGCTCAGAACTGGACACAATATTCCAGATGTGCTCTCACCAGGGCAGAGCAGAGGGGAAGGAGAACCTCTCTCAACCTACTAACCACCCCCCTTCTAATACACCCCAGGATGCTGTTGACCTTCCTGGCCACAAGGGCACAGTGCTGGCTCATGGTCATCCTGCTCTCCACCAGGACCCCCAGGTCCCTTTCCTCTACACTGTTCTCTAATCGGTCGTTCCCCAACTTATACTGGAACCTGGGATTGTTCCAACTCAGATGCAAGACTCTACACTTGCCCTTGTTATATTTCATTAAATTTTTCCCCACCCAACTCTCCAGCCTGTCCAGGTCTCTCTGGATGGCAGCACAGCCTTCTGGCGTGTCAGCTATTCCTCCCAGTTTGGTGTCATCAGCAAACTTGCTGATAGTACACTCTAGTTCCTCAACCAAGTCATTGATTAATATATTGAATAGTACTGTTCCCAGTACTGACCCTTGAGGCACTCCACTAGATACAGGCCTCCAGCTAGACTCCGCCCCATTGACCACGAGTCTCTGGCTTCTTTCCTTCAGCCAGTTCCCAGTCCACCTCACAACTTGATCATCCAGTCCACACTTCCTCAGTTTAGCAGCGAGGATGCTGTGGGAGACTGTGTCAAATATTTTGCTGAAATCAAGACAGACCACATCCACTGCTTTGCCATCATCTAGCCACCTCGTTATGTCCTCATAAAAGTCTATCAGGTTGGTCAAGTATGACTTTCCCTTGGTGAAGCCATGTTGACTGGCCCTAATGACTCTCTTATTCTTGATATGCCTTGAGATGGCACCAAGGATAAGTCGTTCCATCACTTTCCCAGAGATGGAGGTGAGGCTTTCCTCCAGTCCTCAGACACCTCTCCCATTTCCCAAGACTTGGCAATGATGATTGAGAGTGACCTAGCAATGACCTCAGCCACCTCCCTCAGCACCCGTGGGTGCACCCCATCTGGACCCATGGATTTATGAATGTCCAGATTGCTTAACTGCTCCCTAACCGAGTCCTCAACAACTAAGGCAGACTCCTCCATTGTCCTGACTTCCTCTGGGGCCTCAGGGGTACGGGGCTCCGCAGGACAGCCTCCAGCAGTGTAAACAGAAACAAAGAAGGCATTCAGTAACTCTGCCTTCTCTGTATCTTCTGTCACCAGGGCACCCACCTCATTCATCAGTGGGCCTACATTGCCTTTGGTGTTAGTTTTATCTCCCATGTATTTGAAGAAGCTCTTTCTGTTGTCCTTGACTGCTCTTGTAAGGTTTAATTCTAAGGAGGCCTTAGCATTTCTTGTTGCTTCCCTACATCCTCTGACAACAGCCTTATATTCTTCCCAAGTGGCCAGCCCCTCCTTCCATGATCTGTAAACTCTTCTCTTCCACTTCAGTTTGCCCAGCAATTCCCTGTTTAACCAAGCATGTCTCCTGGCTCCCTTCCTTGACTTCCTACCTGTCAGGATGCTCTGATCTTGAGTTTGGTAGAAGCAGTTCCTGAATGCTAACCGACTATCTTGGGCCCCTTTACCTTCAAGCAGCCTTGCCCATGGGATTTCTCCTAGCAATTGTTTGAAAAGGCCAAAGTTTGCCCTGCTGAAGTCCAGGGTTGCAATTCTGCTTGCTATTCTGTTCCTGCCACATGAGATCCTGAACTCCACCATCTCATGGTTGCTGCAGCCAAGGCAGCCCTCAACCTTTACTGCTTCAACCAAACCCTCCTTGTTAGTGAGGATGAGGTCCAGTAGCACTCCTCTCCTAGTTGGCTCATCCACCATTTGCATCAGGAAATTATCATCGATGCACTGGAGGAACCTCCTGGACTGTGGCTGGCTGGCCGAGTAGTCCTTCCAGCAAACATCAGGGTAGTTAAAATCCCCTGCAACAACCAGGACCTCTAATTGTGAGGCTGTTCTCAGCTGCCTGTAGAATGCCTCATCAACTTCCTCACCCTGATCTGGTGGCCTGTAATAGACACCCACAATAATATCACCCCTGCCATTCCCCTCTCACAGGACATGCAAAATTTTATCACTAACCTTAGCTGCTATAGCAATAAATCTAAACCTGGGCCTCTTCTGCATACCGTTGGTACCCTTATTTGGTGTCAGAAGTGTGATAAGAACCCATACCTGGATTGTTCCCTGTTGTTGAATTTACTAAAAGATTATAAGGCTTGCCCGAGTCCTGAGGGTCTTAAGTGGGCCTCTGGATTCTGGTCGTGTCCAGATATTGTAACTCAGCGAATAAGGAACTTGGCAAAAGAAAATAGGTTTAAGCTCGGAAAAGGTAAAGCAATTGTGTGTGCTGTATTAGGTGCAGCATTGATAGCTGGTCAGAAAGATAAAGAAACTGACCAGGCGGTGATTAAGTCATTGCAGACAGAATTGGCAGTAGAGTGTTCTAAGTGGCAACAAGCAGAAAAAGAGTTGGCTGATAACAAACGAATCATAGAAAATTTGCAGAACAATTAACGAGATGCCTTTTCAAGAGAAAGGCAGATAAGCTTGAAATTGGCTAATTATGAAGATTTGGAAAGTGATCCGGGGTTTTCCAACCCAGTAAAAGAAACTTCTCTTACAGCAAGGGATGTAGCTCCTCTTTACCCGTGGAGAGAATTGGAGGTTGTGTCAAAATGCGATCCTACTCCCAAGCTTCGGCCACTTGTTAAAACTGAAATTGTACATGACGGTGGGGAAGCCGAGCCCACCATTGTCACTAAAGAAATACCGTATACAGTCACTGAGCTAGTAAAGTTACAGGAAAAATATAGCAGGCTGGCTACGGAGACTGAGACGGAATACGTGTGGAGAGTTTCTCTGACTGGTGGTGGCAGAATAAGGCTTTCTGAGGAAGAATCTCGAGGATATTGGGGTCCTGGCGTATTTCTAACAGTAGAAGATGACAGGGAGCCTTGGTCCCTGACCCAGAGAGCTGTGTATTGGGCCGGTGGTTTAGACCCTTTGGAGAGGGGAGACCCACTTGCTATTCCTACCTCTGGGGTAAGCCAGCTTACTGAGAGCATTCAGAAAGCAGCTTGTCTTCAGCTGATGCATGATAGGCATTTGGTTCCTCACCAGCCCTCTCCAATGTTGCTGTTTGCTGACCCTGACAGGATGACCCCCTTAATTAGAGGGTTACCTGACTCGTTAAAAGTCTATGCCATACAAATCCAAGATCGTCTGAGAGCCACCACAGCAGGGGGGCCTCAGGCTGGACCGGGTCTCTCTTGGGGAGAGATTGCACGGGAGTTGATTAATTATGGCCAGCGTATGGGGTTCGTCGGTAAAGACGTTAAGTCTCAAGTAGCAGTGTGCCGAACTGAAGTAGAGGCAAAATTCCCTTGCCCCCGATCTAAGAATTTTACAGGGGTAGGTTAAAGGCATCAGTGTTGGAAATTAGGTCTGGATAAAGGTATTCCCCGAGAACTGATGGATGGTTTGCCCCTCCCCAATTTACAGCTGCTTGTAAAGATGTGGAAACCAGCAAAAACAGATCAACCAGGAAAGCTACAACATAGAAATAACCTGTGGCTATGGTTGGACAGTATGATGAGAATGCTACTAGACTGATATACCAACTGTTACTCTGATCAAGAAAATGCAGGGAATGAATTTAAGTCTTAATAGGCCATGATCCTTTTGTCATATATGTACCATTTGTCAAATTAATTCTGATATTTTTTTATCTGCAATCTATATCCTTGTAATTTGCACTAGCTGATTTTCTTAATAGCACAACTTTTGGCACGCATAAATGTAAATTTCTGCAGAACCTGCAAGTCTTTAACATCAGGTCATAGGCCATACTTGTATTTGGTCTGATCCTACATACTTGCACAGTTTTTATTGATGGTTCAGGAAAGTCTCATAAAGCTGTAGTGGTCTGGTGTGAAGATAACAATTGGCATCATTTTGTTAAAATTGTTGAAGGTTCAACCCAATTAGTGGAACTTGGCACAGTTTTGCATGCCTTAGAGTTTTTTAGGGAGGAACCTCTAAATTTGGTTCATCAACAACCATCAACAAAAACTGTGTGAGCATTTTGAATAAGACCGAATACAAGTACGGTCTATGGTCTGATATCAAAGACATGCAGATTTTGAAGCAATTTACATTTAGGCATGCCAAAAGCTATGCTGTTAAGAAAATCAGCTAGTGCAATTTGCAAGGACAGAGATTGTGAATAAAAAAATCAAAATCTGCTTTCACAAAAGGTACTTATATGACAGACAGATCGCGACCTACTAAAGCCTGAATCCGTTCTCTGCCTTTTTTGATCAGAGTAACAATCAATTCCAGGGGCGCAGTAATAGTTTTACGAAAAGAATTGGGCAAAAAAATCCATTCCAAGTATATCTGTCTGTTTGCATTCTCATTATACTGTCCCACAATAGCCACAAGTTGTTTCTATGTTGTAGCTATAAATAGACAAATCGCAAGTCCAATCGAATGTAGTTAGCTTGTAAGGCTGTCATAAATTTATTCATCGAAGTTTCTAACTCCATTTTGGCTGTCATATTTATTGGATATTGTTTTCCCTTACCGGATCGAAGTCCTGTTTCAGTTCTATCAGTGTAGTGTTTGATTTATCGAAACATTGGCTGTTAATACTAGTGGAAATACAGCATTCAAAATTTCCTTGGAGCTTTCTCACTTGAAGCAAGCAGATCTGCACCATCCAAGCAGCTTCTTGTAGGACATGCAACTAAACAGAATTCTCAGAAAACGTTATTTGAGGTTACAATTACTTAACAAACCTTGACCCAAGAGAGGTATAGGGCTTTCTGTCAAGTACAAGAATTCATATGGTAAAACTTTGTTCCAAATTTGACATTCCATTTGTCTCAAAAAATGGCCTTTCTTTCATTCTCTCCCATGATCTCAAAGACTATCACAGTGAATTTACTAAGAAGTCTTTCACAACAAGTTACCACAGAATAAGTCTGTTAAAAAAAAAAAAATATTTTTTTTTTAGTTTAATTTCCCAGTTTCATTAGAACTGTGGATCTGCTAAGGATGCCTTTAAACTTCACCCTCCAGACTGCTCTATTCAGTATTACAACATCACTGCAGTGGGGGGGACAGAAAACCTCCCTTTCACAGCCCTGAAAGCGGGCAGCCAGGTTTTTCCTTTTTTTTTTTCCTTTCTCTTCTTGCTACGGTTTAGATATGGCGAAGGCCATGCAGCTAGCATAATCACTGGTATGAAGTAGGAGGCTTTGGCAAACTCCTCAGTTACAATGAGCTGAGTTTATCTTGCAGCTTGACACAGGCCTGACATTTATGTTCAAATACAGGCCTGGGATATTTTGCTTTTTTGTTTTACCATTTCATTACAACCATAATACACTTCTTACGCAATTCCAAGTAGCTCAGCAATAGTTACATTCCTTAGCTCCATTTACCTTTAAAAATTTACATATGTCAAAAACCAGCATATTAAACATCAATCCATTATTCCATTTTCCTAAATCCAAATCAGTTCATATTCTAGCAACTTTTAAATACAACCTCTTCCAAATTCACATCTATCATTGCATTTAGTTTTAGTTCCCATACCTCCAACAAACACATAAATTCAATGCGAATCAGAGTTTAACAACTTCAGTTATTTTCTCATCTCAAAATTATTAGATAACAATAAGAGCAATTACTCTAATGTATAAGGATGCATCCTAAGGGGGAGAAAGGTGGTATTTTAGCAATGGAACCGTTTCCCATTTTTTAATTATCTCCCCCAAACAAAATTCTTTTGGTGTTGGAGCGATAAAGGACTCAGCATTCTGATTCAATGTGAATCACGCAAAGCCATTTATTACAGAAACAAGCCTCCTTATATACGCAACTATTCTCTAATCACGCATCCACGCTCCAAGCATGGATTCGCTAAATGAGTATCATGGGCAGTCCACACGCTGGAACCCCACCGATGATAGGTCCGACGACTCACGCCATGCTGAGGCCCTGTTAATGAAGAAACGCCCCTCTTTCTCACAGCAGATTCTGTTCTCAGCTTCTCGAAGTGGCCTTGAGATTCCTTTGGACCTGACTAATTCAACAACATATCTCCATCTAACAAAACCACTCCACAATTCCCCCTTTTTGTTCTTGAATTAGTCAGACCCCTTAAACAGCATGCTGAATCGTCTTTGAAATATACTGCAACATAGAACACGTGATTAACAACATAATTACAATTACATATAATGTAATTAAGATCAAACAAATACCCACTTATTCCAAAACTTATAAGCTATATGTCGGGCTGTAGCATGAGGTACGGCATATGTTTCCAACCATCCAGTGGTTGCTTCCACCATTGTAAGTACATAACGCTTACCTTGACGTGTTTGTGGAAGTGTAATATAATCAATCTGCCAAGCTTCTCCATACTTATACTTTAACCATCGCCCCCCATACCATACAGGCTTTAACCGTTTCGCTTGTTTGATTTCGACGCAAGTTTCACATTCATGAATAACCTGTGAAATAGTGTCCATAGTTAAATCCACCCCTCGATCACGAGCCCATTTGTATGTTGCATCTCTACCTTGATGCCCTGAAGCATCATGGGCCCCCCGAGCTAGGAAAAGTTCACCTTTATGTTGCCAGTCCAAGTCCACCTCAGCTACTTTAATCTTAGCAGCTTGATCCACTTGTTGGTTGTTTAGATGTTCCTCGGTGGCTCGACGTTTAGGTACATGAGCATCTACATGCCGAACTTTCACAGGCAGGCTCTCTAGCTGAGCAGCAATGTCTTGCCACAGTGTGGCAGCCCAAATGGGTTTACCTCTGCGCTGCCAGTTGCTTTTCTTCCATTGCTGTAGCCACCCCCACAAGGCATTTGCTACCATCCGTGAGTCAGTATAGAGATAAAGTATTGGCCACTTCTCTCGTTCAGCAATGTCCAAAGCCAGCTGGATGGCTTTCACTTCTGCAAACTGACTGGATTCACCTTGTCCTTCAGTGGCTTCTGTAACTTGTCGTGTGGGACTCCACACAGCAGCTTTCCACCTTCGATGTTTTCCTACAAGACGACAGGATCCATCTGTGAACAGTGCATACTGCTTATCAGTCTCTGAAAGCGTATTATACGGTGGTGCTTCTTCAGCACGTTTTACTTCCTCCTCATCTGGAGACATCCCAAAGTCTTTACTTTCTGGCCAGTCTGTAATAACTTCTAATATCCCTGGACGGTTGGGACTTCCAATTCGAGCTCGTTGCGTGATCAGTGCAATCCATTTACTCCACGTAACTTCGGTTGCATGATGTGGAGAGGGAACCGTCCCTTTGAACATCCAGCTCAGCACCGGCAGTCGAGGTGCCAGGAGGAGCTGTGCTTCAGTGCCGATCACTTCTGAAGCAGCTCAAACTCCTTCATATGCTGCTAGTATCTCCTTTTCAGTTGGAGTATAGTTGGCCTCAGATCCTTTGTATCCTCGACTCCAAAAACCTAAGGGTCGACCTCGGGTTTCTCCTGGTGCTTTCTGCCAGAGGCTACAGGTAAGTCCATTATCTCCGGCTGCGGTGTAGAGCACATTTTTAACATCTAGTCCAGTTCGGACTGGTCCAAGGGCCACCGCATGAGTTATCTCACGCTTAATTTGTTCAAAGGCTTGTCGTTGTTCAGGGCCCCACTCGAATTGCTTCTTTTTACGAGTCACTCACAATGTGGCTGTAGTCAGGAATATGCATTCTCCAAAAACCTACAACGCCCAAGAAAGTCTGTGTCTCCTTTTTATGAGTAGGTGGAGACATTGCTGCAATTTTGTTGATCACATCCATTGGGATCTGACGACGGCCATCTTGCCATTTTATTCCTAAAAACTGGATCTCTCGTGCAGGTCCCTTGACCTTGCTCCGTTTTATGGCAAAACCAGCATCCAAAAGAATATGAATTATTCTCTCACCTTTCTCGAAGACTTCTTTCGCTGTGTCGCCCCATACGATGATGTCATCAATATATTGCAAGTGTTCTGGAGCTTCACCTTGCTCCAGCGTGGTCTGGATCAGTCCATGGTAGATGATAGGACTGTGTTTCCACCCCTGGGGCAAGCGATTCCATGTATACTGGATGCCCCTCCAGGTGAAAGCAAACTGCGCCCTGCACTCTGCTGCTACAGGAATAGAGAAAAATGCATTAGCAATGTCAGTTGTAGCATACCACTTGGCTGCCTTTGACTCCAGTTCAAATTGCAGTTCTAGCATGTCAGGCACAGCAGCACTCAGTGGTGGTGTAACTTCATTCAGGCCACGACAGTCTACAGTTAGTCTCCACTCGTCACTAGACTTACGCACTGGCCAGATTGGGCTGTTAAAAGGTGAGCGAGTCTTACTGATCACACCCTGGCTTTCCAATTGACGGATCAGCTTCTGGATAGGAATCAAAGAGTCTCGATTGGTGCGATATTGCCGGCGATGCACCGTCGTGGTAGCAATTGGCACCTGCTGATCGTCAACCATCAGCAGTCCTACAACAGAAGGGTCATCTGAAAGACCAGGCAAATCAGACAGCTGTTCAATTTTCTCAGTGTCCACAGCTGCTATACCAAATGCCCACCTATACCCTTTTGGGTCCTTAAAATACCCTCTCCTGAGGTAGTCTATACCAAGGATGCACGGAGCATCTGGACCAGTCACAATGGGATGCTTTTGCCAGTTTTTTCCAGTTAGGCTCATTTCAGCCTCTACAACAGTCAGCTCCTGGGATCCCCCAGTCACTCCAACAATATTGATGGATTGCGTCCCTTTATAATTAGAAGGAATTATTGTGCACTGAGCACCAGTGTCCACTAAAGCTTTGTACTCCTGGGGTTGTGTTGTACCAGGCCATAGTATTTGTACAGTCCAATAAACTCTGTTATCCCTTTCCTCCACCTGGTTGGAGGCAGGGCACCTCTAATTCCTGTTTTGCACAGTCTCTGGGTGTGAATTAGAGGTTCCTTCAAGAGCATCAGAATCTCTTCTGCTCCTTTTGTAAACTGGAGCAGCCACCTTCCTAGGAGTTTTTCCTTTTATCTCACGTACTCGTTCCTGAAGTTCTGAGGTAGGCCTTCCATGCCACTTATTCATGTTTTCTCCCTGCTCATGTAGGAAGAACCACAGTGAACCTCTTTTTGTGGGCTGTCTCTGCCCTCTCTCTCGAGATTGGAAACACCTTCTCCTAACAGCTGAAACATAGGTTTGTGCAGGTCGTGAACGGTACGAGTCTTCTCTGAGCTCTTTGATTTCTTGCAACAGCTTTTCAAACCGGTCATCAGATTTTTCACACAGTTTCTCCACAGCGGATACACAAGCCCGTAGAGAACCAGCAAGGCTGTCCTCAAAGTACCGGAGCTGCTCAATCACTTCATTAATTTCTTGTATACCTCTAGCTGACCAGACCATTCCTGCCAATGACTTAGCATATGCAGGTGGTGCACTTTGTACAAATCTGCGCCACATAGATTTTGTACAATTGATTCTATCTGGGTCTGTCCCCTCTTGGCTGTTTGGTCCTAGATAGATGATCTCTCACACAGCTAATTCTCTCAGGAACTGGATACCTCTCTCCATAGTATTCCATTTCCCTAACTTGGATATACAATCTTCCTTGTAGGGAAATCTGACTTTCATAGCTGCCAGGAGTCGGGTCCAGAGAGTAGCGGCATTAGACTCTCTTGAAATTGCCCTATCAATGGTGGAATCTTTTGACAGAGATCCCAGCTGCCTGGCTTCACCACCTTCTAATTCAATTGTTTCTGCCCCATTGTCCCAGCATCGCAGCAGCCAGGTTAAAATATTCTCGCCTTCACGACGACTAAAGTCTTTTCGCAGATCTCTCAGCTCACCTGGAGAAAAGGACCGAGTGGTGGTCACTTCATCTCCACCCTGTCCTGATGATGATGCCTCTTGGGTTGATGTTGGCCCTGTGCCATCACCTGCTGCACGGGTAGTCTTTCTAGTGACTTTCTTACAACCAGCAACTGATGCTGATATGGGTTCACCATCATTTGATTCATTTTCAGAGTCTGAATGACTGTCACAGTGTTTGCTGTGGTTACAGCAGCAACAGTGCCCAGTGTGTCAAGACGTGGGGGCTGCCTTGTTAGCCTTTGAGGCTGGAGAAGTAACGTTATCTGCAGCGACCTTGGCAGAGGAGCTCTGCGGAGGAGCTGTATCTTCAGCCTGTGAAGCCGCGGCTGGGGGGGCAGTGGCTGCAGCAGCAGCTTTGGCTGTTTTGCCTTTTCTCGAGCGGCTAGGAGTGCTTTTTGCTAAAGCTTCCGAAGACGCACTGCAAATCTCAGGACTAAGAAGAGACGCAAACCTCCTATTGAACCTCATTTCTCTTAACAGTAACACAAACTGACACACATTCAGCAAACCAGATAACACCATCACAGTTCTATCAAAGCTCCAAGGATATTCAAAGTTCTCTAAAACATTTGCAAACTGTCCTAGTGAAATCACAAAAGTATTGTTAGTCAGCCTTTCTAAAGATTCGCTTGACCAATTAGCAAATATAGAGCCATTCTGCTCTTTAATCTCTCCTGGAGGTTTTTCAAGGTAAAGCAAAATCGAGTAGAAATTCATTAGCAGCTGCAGTATAATGAAATAAACCAATGCCAAACCACACAGAATCATCATGACCGCTGTCCAGTTTCTTGTTGTTATATAATGAATACTTCGATTCAGAAAGAAACACCAACACAGATATGGGATCAGCGAGCACAATGTAGAAAATAACTGATACAACTTTTGCCATAACATCTTTAAATCAATGTAATTCACTTTGCCTTAATACCACTAAATAATATCTGAAGCAAACAGACGCGCGAGTATCACAACTCTATGAGTTGGCACCGTGCCAAGAAAATTGAAAGGTATGTCAGAGCAGTAGAAAAGCCAAAAATCTCCAAATTTACCCCTTTCTCTTGCCCCACGTTGGGCGCCAATTATCTGTCGAGGGTTAAGATTGCGGGGTGACAATCAAACCCTGGCAGATGTATTGTTAACCTCCTCTCCCCCCCACTTCCCCCTTTTGCCCCTCCCTCTCCCCCCTTCCCACTCAGGACAGGCGATCGGGAGGGAAAGAAGGACAGAGAGAAGAGAGTTGGAAAAGTTAAAGATGTTTTACTAACGCTACTGATAAGAATAGAGAAAATAATACAAAATATACAAAACCAATCTTGAAAGTCTCAGCAACTGCAGAGCCAGCACCCAAAGTCCTGGATTAGACTCTGTAGCCAACCGGAGCTGGATTCAGTCTCTCACTAGGCGTCAGTTCGCAGGGATGACCAGCAAGGTCCTCTCCTAATGTCAGCCATGAGGAAAAAAAAGGGAAAAAGGCAAAAAGGGACGAGATCCTCGTGATCTCCCACTTTTATATGAAGTATTCACGTGAATGGAATGTTATACACCGTTGGTCAGTCTCTCGGACATCAGTTTCTCGTTGTCCCTCTCGCGAGATGTCCATCCGTGCTTATCAATAAGTTTGCATTCCATTGCTAGGTTTAACCAAAACATGTGTTGGGTTCTCCAGGAAAATGCAGCTAACGTGAAGGCTTTAGCTGACAGGCAAAAATTCACTAAAAGAGAAACTTGTTTTTTAACAAAACCAGGACAATGTCAAACCTTAACTTTACCATGGCAATCTTATTAATGTACTGTTCTAGTTTGCCTAAACCACTTATTAATAGATTCAGAACAATCAAACAAGTTAATACAACACAACCATAATCACAGTATCACAGTATCACAGTATCACAGTATGTTTGGGATTGGAAGGGACCTCAAAAGATCATCTAGTCCAATCGCCCTGCTGGAGCAGGAACGCCTAGGTGAGGTCGCACAGGAATGTCTCCAGGCGGGCTTTGAATGTCTCCAGGGAAGGAGACTCCACAACCTCCCTGGGCAGCCTGTTCCAGTGCTCTGTTACCCTCACTGAGAAGAAGTTCTTTCTCAAATTTAAGTGGAACCGCTTGTGTTCCAGCTTGATCCCATTGCCCCTTGTCCTATCATTGTTTGCCACTGAGAAGAGCCTGGCTCCATCCTCGTGGCACTCACCCTTTATATATTTATAAACATTAATAAGGTCACCCCTCAGTCTCCTCTTCTCCAAACTAAAGAGACCCAACTCCCTCAGCCTTTCTTCATAAGGGAGGTGCTCCACTCCCTTAATCATCTTTGTAGCCCTACGCTGGACCCTCTCCAGCAGTTCCCTGTCCTTCTTGAACTGAGGGGCCCAGAACTGGACACAATATTCCAGATGGGGTCTCAACAGGGTGGAGTAGAGGGGAAGGAGGACCTCTCTCGATCTACTGACCACCCCCCTTGTAATACACCCAAGGATGCCATTAGCCTTCCTGGCCACAAGGGCACAGTGCTGGCTCATGGTCATCCTGTTGTCCACCAGGACCCCCAGGTCCCTTTCCCCTACACTGCTCTCTAATAGGTCATTCCCCAACCTATACTGGAACTTGGGATTGTTCCTGCCCAGATGCAGGACTCTACACTTTCCCTTGTTAAATTCCATCAGGTTATCCCCCGCCCAACTCTCCAGCCTGTCCAGGTCCCGCTGGATGGCAGCACAGCCTTTTGGCGTGTCAGCCACTCCTCCCAGTTTAGTGTCATCAGCAAACTTGCTGATAGTACACTCAATTCCCTCGTCTAAATAATTAATGAATATATTGAATAATATTGGCCCCAGTACTGACCCCTGAGGCACTCCACTAGATACTGGCCTCCAACTGGACTCCGCACCATTGACCACCACTCTCTGGCTTCTCTCTTTAAGCCGGTTTCCAACCCACCTCACTACTCTATTGTCTAGACCACACCTCCTCAATTTAGCTGTGAGGATGCTGTGAGGGACTGTGTCAAAGGCTTTACTGAAGTCAAGGTAGACCACATCCACCGCTCTGCCATCATCCATCCACCTTGTTACATTCTCATAAAAGGCTATGAGGTTGGTCAAGCATGACTTACCCTTGGTAAAGCCATGCTGACTGTCCCTAATCCTAATGTTAAAAGTAGAATATTTGTAACTGCGTGTTTTGTGGATTTTGTAGGAATGTCTCATAATTTTACCTCATTTTTGCATTGACTATTTAAGTATAATATCACCCTTTTGGCTCTCCTGCTGATTGTTCAAATTGCCATTCTCCACAGAAGGTACAGCACCTGCTTGCTAATAGGCTTCTAGACCACCAGGTCTGTGAGCATCTATAACACTGAATTAGGATCCATGGTTTACATCTGAAACAGTCCTCACAACTTATCTCCCTCCTGTCCAGCTGCATCCACTGAATCTTTGTTGTCTTTGTTCAGCCATGGCTTGACCCATTTCGTGGGAATCCACTTCAGTTCTTGGCCTGTAATGACACAAACATAACCTTTTCCCCAGGTTATCAATTGATGTGGCTTTTTCCACTGACTAGTGATTTGACCATAACTAATGTAGGTTCTTTCTGATTTAGCACGGTTTTGGGTCATACTTGCAAAGTATTTCATCACATACAATGGTTTTGACAACTGGTTTTGTGGTGTTTCGCCTACTTTCCCCCCCTTTTTTTTAAAACCAACAAAGAAAGAAAGTTTGGAATCACATACGTGCATTGCATCTTGACTACGTACTCAAAATCACAAATCAAATTTAGAGGTTCCTCCTTAAAAAGCTCTAAGTAATGTAAAGCTGTGCCAAGTTCTGCTAATTGGGTTGAACCTTCAATAGTTTTTACAGAATGATGCCAATCGTTATCTTCACACCAAACTACTACAGCTTTATGAGACTTCCCAGAACCATCAACAAAAACTGTGCAAGTATGTAGGATCAGACCAAATACAAATATGGCCTATGACCTGATGTTAAAGACTTGCAGGTTCTGCAAAAATTTACATTTATGCATGCCAAAAGCCGTGCTGTTAAGAAAATCAGCTAGTGCAATTTACAAAGACATAGATTACAAATAAAAAAAAAATCATAATTATATTTCACAACTGGTACATATATGACAAAAGGATCATGGCCTATTAAGACTTAAATTCATTCCCTGCATTTTCTTGATCAGAGTGACAATTGATATATCAGCCTGTTAGCAATCTCATCATACTGTCTCATACTAGCCACAGGTTGTTTCTATGTTGTAGCTATAAATAGACAAATCTGCAAGTCCAATCGAATGCAGTCAGCCTGTAAGGTTTTCATAAATTTATTCCTCAAAGTTTCTAACTCCATTTTGGCTGTCATCTTTATTGGATATTGTTTTCCCTTACCGGATCGAAGTCCTGTTTCAGATCTATCAGTGTAGTATTTGCTTTATCGAAACATTGGCTGTTAATACTAGTGGAAATACAGCATTTGAAATTTCCTTGGAGATTTCTCACTTGCAGCAAGCAGATCTGCGCCATACAAGCAGCTTCTTGTGGGACATGCAACTAAACAGAGTTCTCAGAAAACGTTATTTGAGCTTACAATTTACTTAACAAATCCTGACCCAAGAGAGGTATAGAGCTTTATGGCAAATACAAGAATTCATGTATTAAAACTTTGTTCCAAATTTGGCATTCTATTGATTTCAAAAAACAGCCTCTCTTTCATTCTCTTCCATGATCTCAAAAACTAGCATGGTGAATTTACTAAGAAGTCTCTTACAACCAGTTACCACAGAATAAGTGTATTAAAAAAAAAAAAAATTTGTTTAATTTCCCAGCTTCATTAGAACTATGGACCCACTGGCAATGCCTTTAAATTTCATCCCTCAGACTCCTTGATGCAGTATTACAGTTCTCTAGCAATAGCATTGCTTGGAGGGAGAATAAAACCTCCCTCTCGCCCCCATCTGGGATGACAAGACATCCAGCCCAGCATGAAAACAGATCGGTTCGAACTCCACATTAAACCAACCTGGCTGCACTCCACACCCAAATCAGTACCAGTCTGACCCAGAGAAGCATTGAGCACTCTGACCTCCAAAAGCTGACCAGTATGAAAAGACTGACTTCAGCAAGGAGGTAAAATTATGAGCTCTTTCCCCAGATGTGCCAAAACCTAGGAACAAGACAGAAGGAAAAAGAAACATCACCAGCAACCCCTGATTCAAAGCTGAGAAAGCAACACAGTGCCACAACAAGGATGGATGACAATACTCCAGGAAAAAAAAAGACAGAGCAGGGGGAATAAAGCCCCCCTTTCTCCACTTAGCAGCGGGCAACCAGGTTTTTCCATTTTTTTTTTCTTCTTTCTCTTCTTGCTGCAGTTCAGATATAGCCAAGGCCACGCAGCTGGCGTAACTGCTGGTACGAAGTGGGAGGCTCTGGCAAACTCCTCGGTTACAATGAGCTGAGTTTTATATACCATTCCAATTAGCTCAACAGTTGTTACATTCCTCAGCCCCATTTACCTTCCACAATTTACAGATGTCAAATACAGTATATTAAACATCAATCCATTATTCCATTTTCCTAGATCCAAATCAGTTCACATTCCAGCAACTTTTAAATACAACTTCATAAAATACCAAGTTCACATCCCTCATAGCATTTAGGTGTTTGTTTGTTTCTTTTTTTTTTTTTTTCAGTGCAAAGCAGAGTTTAACATTTTAAATTATTTTCTGGTCTCAAAATTACTAGATGACAATATAAGCAATTACTCTAATGCGCAAGGATGCATCCTAAGGGGGAGCAATTTGGAATTTCAGCAGTGACATTTTAGCAGTGGAACGGGTTCCCATTTTGTAATTATCTCCCCAAACAAAATTTGTTTGGTACCAAATACAAATATGCAAATTAAAATACTGAGCTCAGATATGAAAACCAAATACCAAGTTCAAATATGCAGGTGGATCACAGTTACACTAATTTAAGACAATCTCTCAATTTTTGCATTGCACCTTTGAACTGCTTACTGCTCAGCCAGGTGGAGGCACCACTGGGTCTCCCTGACAAAACAGGTCAGTGCGCGCTGGAGCCCCATCGGCACCTGCACCCCCGCTGCCGCAGCAAGCTGGATCGGGCAAGGCTTTTATTAGTGTCTCATCTGGTGCGCTACAACTGTTATCCCAAAATCAGGATTCTTTACTTGGTGTGCATACAAAAGAGCCAAATCCAGCACATTGAGATGAGACAGAGCCTATCACAGAGTTGCGCAAGTCTGGATACCGAAATAAAGCTAGCGTGCTAGAAAGAGAAATAACAGCTACTACACTCAAAATTTTACCATCACATTCACGCAGTAATGAACTAAATGACTCACGATCTTCTGTATTATCACAAAACGCACTTTTTGAGTCCATGGATTCTCATGATTTAACAGACTGTGAACTTATAGTACAATATAACAAAGACCTACTAAAATTGCAACATGCTTAAACAGATACCCACAAAGAAAACAGGTTAATAAGGAAAGCATCTTGCAGACTTTAACAAGTTTTCTGACCTGTGTGTTATCAGTTAAGTCTCTCTCAGCTTGTTGAAGTTCAAATCGCCCTGCCTGTAAAACTGTCTGAAAAGATTTAATGATTTATTGTCAGAGTGCTTTCCTATGTTTTAAAACACCTCCCAATACTGATTTCTTAGGAACACAACTGAAAACGATCATTCCTGATCCCATCTTGCAAGTAAAAACCTTGAGAAGAGGAGTGAGGGGGGAAGCAGAGGGCTGCTTGCAGCATGAGTGGGAAAAGCGGGGAGAAGGTTTTGTGGCGCACTTAAAAACAACTAGTAAAACAATTAACTCACATTCCTGACAAGCTGCTTGATTTTCAGAGAGGCAATACACAGGAGCACATAATATGTACTGTAAAACTCGCAAATAACATGCTGATAGCAAACATTAGCATTCTCTACTGCTAATTTCAACACCAGTGCTTCCTTAACTTCTAAGTTTTCAACCTGCTTATTGATGGTCTCTTGAAGATGGTCAATAAATTGCATGTAATTCTCATTGGGACCCTGATTAATAGTTGGAAATGATTTGGCTGCTTTGTTGGTTTCAGGCATCTTTATCATAGCTTAATAAGCAAGGTCTGCTGACTGCCTCAGGATTTCAGAAACTAATCACACCTGTAATTGCGGTGCGCCAATTAGTGTCTCTTCCAAGAGCTGGGGGATACCCGCCGCTTTCAACGGATCCCCATCTTTCTGACCTAAATGATCTATAGCTGTTACATTGCATAGGTCTAATTTTGCTTGAGTCTTTCATGGTTTTTATCTGATCACAGGGCAACATGTACACATACTCCTTTTCCTGTTAACTTTTGAAGAAAATGCTGCAAACCCCCATTCTCATCCAAGTCATCAGATAATGTGGACTAGAATGGTGCTGGAGAAACATTAGTAACAGGGGCGTTCAGAACAGTGCACATTCTCGCCAATAGTTTCTAGCATCATAATTATTAGTATAACCTGAGTCCCCAGGTGCATCCCCTTTCCCGTCGTGAACAGCATCATCACATTGCCGACTACTGGATTCACTCACTGTTAGCTGATCTAATCCTTCACGCAGTTCTTTTGCCCAGTTCTTATCCGGCGACTCCTTCTGCTCTCTCATGGAAGCTGGAGGGTTAAAAGCTGGTAAAGGCGGATACAAATTGGTAAAAGGACTGATAGTACACTTGTTTATGAGTTTAGCATTCTCAGCTTTCACAGGTTCTTTAGGCAAGTTGTGTGACTCCAATCCTTGCTATTCTCATCAGAGTTGGGTAATAGTGTAGCAGGACACCCGCTCGGCATTTTTCCTCCCCCTGCCCCGGACTGCTGAACCCTCGGGGGTGCTGAAGGCACAGCAGGGGCTGGAGTAGGGAAGGTATCAAAGACACAAACTGGGTAAACTTCACAGCGATTTTCAGGATTCTTATCAGGCTGGAACGCTACAAAAATTCCAGCAGCAACAGAGCATTCAGGCTTAAGATCTTTTAAGGTGGTAATTATAAGCTTCCATGTAGTTACTAATGATTTAGCTTCTTTATCTCCATTGCTGACCATATCCCATAATTTCTGCCCTATATCGTCCCAAAGTTCAAGTTTAAAAGCCTTCTTGGTTTCTGCCAGGTAGCCGTTAGTTCTACACCAAACTAACAGTCTACGTATGTTACTTTCTTCATATTTAAGTTCTCTCACAGAGA
This sequence comes from Patagioenas fasciata, assembly GCF_037038585.1. Classification (NCBI taxonomy): domain Eukaryota; kingdom Metazoa; phylum Chordata; class Aves; order Columbiformes; family Columbidae; genus Patagioenas; species Patagioenas fasciata. Next base: position 31,932,402 of record NC_092559.1, read on the forward strand.
AAATATCAGGAGGAGCTTCACTCTTCCCTCCTCCTGCCCCAGCTGCTCACCTTTTCCGGTGATTTCTTCGACAAAATTGTCTGCGGAACGTCCATACGCCTCCACCCGGTTCTCAGTCCAGCTGATCCGCCTCCAGCTGGGCCACTCCAGGCTTTTCCCCAATCGTACTGATACGCCGTTCAGAGTATCATGTCAGGGTCACCATTGGTTGGAGTGATAACGGACTCAGCATTCCGATTCAATGTGAATCACGCAAAGCCATTTGTTACAGAAACAAGCCTCCTTATATATGCAACTATTCTCTGATCGCGCGTCCACGCTCCAAGCATCTATGTTCACGAGCTGTCCACGCACCGAAGTCTCACTGCTGATAGGTCCATTGATTTACGTCATGTTGAGGCCTTGTTATTGTAGAACTGATTCTCTCCCACAGCAGGTCCTGTTTTCAGCTTTCCAAGTTGACCTTGAAATTCCTTTAGGCCTGGCTAGTTCAGTAATCAATCTCCGTCTAACAGAAACCCCTCCACAGTTGCAGATTCTTATACTGTAGCTACAGGCTGTTTCCAGTCTGCCAGGGTTTCACATGCTTTCTTCCATCAGAATGCTGCTGCCTTAAAAAAGATGTTTGGTCTCACTCTCGAGCAAGTGAGAGACATAGTGCGCTCTTGCCCGGAATGTCAAGGCGTGATTACAAGCTCGCCCTCCCTTGGAGTTATCCCTCACGGACTCTCAGCTAATGACATTTGGCAGTCTGATGTTACACGTTTCATCCTTTGGCCGTTTGAAATATGTATATGTTTCAGGTATGCTTTGTGCATCTGCGCATACAAGTGAGTAAAGCAGAGATGTTCAGTGTCACTGGACCCACTATTTTGCTATGCTGGGAGTGCCACAACAGATTAAAACTGACAACGGTCCTGGATACACTGCTAGATCCACGCAATATTTTTTACAGCAATGGGGTATTTCGCATGTCACAGGTATTTCACATTCTCCCACTGGACAGACTGTCATTGAACGAGTACATTCCACACTGAAACAGATGTTATTAAAACCAAAAAGGGGGAATATGATGCCTCAGGAACAATTAGACAATGCAATATATGCTTTAAATTTTTTGATTTGTACAGTGCCTCCCTCCTCTATCACAGCAGTGGAAAAACATTTCCGTGTTCCAGATTCACTGTCTCAGAGACCAAAGGTTTTATACCGGGATCCCCTGCACAACAGTCAGTGGCAAGGGCCTGTAGAACTAATCACCTGGGGGAGGGGGTATGCTTGTGTTCTTCTTCCAACAGGACCAAAGTGGTTTCCTGCGAACTATGTTAAACCTTTCTATGAGTTGGACAAACATGATGCAGGACTCAGTACCAAAGATGCAGCATCTGTCCCTGCAGCAGAGGGCAACAAAGAAACAGAAGAGACCAAAGGAAGAGTCACTAGCATATCAGAATGATACAGATTTACATTATTTGGACTAGGGACTAACTGGTGAAAAAAATTTCAATGCATTTGTTTTCCTTATTAGTATGGCTAACCAACTTTCTCCAATATTTGTTAATAACTGTAATTGCTGTAATTTGTATTATTCTGTTCTATTGTAGGTTGATTTGTAATGATAATGTATAACAGGAAAATGACACATAAATGACACATTAGGTATGATGATCCACAGTGGGCATTCGAACTCACCAACAGAATGCCCCCTTTTGACTTTGGAGACAAGGGGTGACTGCACCACCACTCCAGAGTAGTTTGTCAGATGACTGTGGTCACAGGCTGGATTGTGAGGCAGTACACATTCCCCTGAAATCTGGAGCTTTCAATGAGGAGATTGATGGCTCTTTAGTACCTTCTGTGCCCCACTGTGCCTGTCCCCACATATATACACCTAGAATGGTACCAAGGTGTTGTCAATCAGATTCACCTCTACCAACTGGTGGGTCAGGAGGGGTGGGACCTTCAGTCAGTTGACAGGGTCCTTAACAAAGGAGGTGCCCAGACTAGCTGAGAAGCTTCTGGATTATGTTGTAATGCCCACAGCCACATCTGGCCAAACAATGAAACGCCGAAGACCCCCTTTGAGTGGTCTTCTCAGAGCTGCTGGTCTGTAAACTGGAGTGCTTTCCTTAGACAGGAACACCATCTAAGGAAACTTCCTGGGATTAATGACACCTCACTTCTTTATTTGAGTGAGTGACTATTTCTTGTGAGTACCCTGAAGTAAAAGGCTTCTAGTTTTGTTTCTTGTGAGTGACTACATGCACGTTGTGGATCCTCATTATTCTTATGATATTGTATTTAAATAATCTCCTTAGCTGATATCTGAATGTGTATTTTCTGTTATCGGAGTGCTAAATATGTCTAATACCATTTGTCCTGGTATTGTTAAAAAACAAGTTTCTCTTTTAGTGAATTTTGCCTGGCAGCTAAAGCCTTCATATTAGCTGCATTTTCCTGGAGAACCAGATACATGTTTTGGTAAACCTAGCAATGGAATGCAAACTTATTGATAAGCACGGATGAACATCTCGTGAGAGGGGCAACGAGAAACCGGTGACCAAGAAACTGACCAACTATGTATAACATTCCATTCACGTGAATACGTCATATAAAGTGGGAGATCAGGAGGATCTTGTCCCTCTTTTCCTTTTCCCTTCTGCTTATGACCGACATTAGGAGAGGACCTTGCTAGTTGTCCCTGCGAACTGAGGCCTAGTGAGAGACTGAATCCAGCTCCGGTTGGCTGCAGAGTCCAATCCAGGACTTCGGATGCTGGCTCTGCAGTTGCTGAGACTTTCAAGATTGCTTTTGTATATTTTGTATTATTTTCTCTATTCTTATTAGTAGCGTTAGTAAAACCTTTTTAATTTTTCCAACTCTCTTCTCTCTGTCCTTCTTTCCCTCCCGATCACCTGTCCTTACTGGGAAGGGGGGAGAGGGAGGGGCAAAATGGGGAAGTGGGGGGGAGAGGAGGCTAAAAATACATCTGCCAGGGTTTTATTGTCACCCCGCAATCTAACCCTCAACACCACTGAAATTGAATTATGGTGTTTATGAGTGATATGAAGTAAAATAACAGTCTTAGCTAATGTGCAAGGCCTGATTTAGGATTTAGCCAGTACCCTGCAAAATAATTACACAGTTTGTAAGAATTAGGACTGTAAGACAAAATGGCTAACATTATCTAATAGCATAAAGTGATTAGATCCTAAAACTTCATTTTCAGCTCTCAATCTGCATATATGGGTTTCTGTGGGAACTGGATATGCTTGTGTGATGTTTTTTCTTGTAGTCCTTCAAATAATCTGGAGAATGATACAGAATGCAAAGAAGAACAAAGCCGGGTCCTTACTGTGCTCATTGAGAACCTGATGTTTAAAACAAAAAAGGGGGAAATGTTGGAAAGTAAAATGTGAGAAAGCAAGATGTGTGGTTCCAGCCACCTGTATGATAAAGGAAGAGCAACACTAACATGACCATCTGGATGGTCAAAGGCATAATACTAACATAATAATATATAAAGGGCCTTGGACAGATTATTTTGAAGTGAGTTTCTCATAATTATAAAAAGTTATAGCCCAGACTTGCAAGAATGGTATCTCAGGCCGGATAACCGCCCCCAAGTGTATGTGATGTGTGAATGTCCTTGGGCCTGGTCTGTGAATGAGTGGGAACATAACTGAAACAAAGATAACATGAGTGTGGTGTGTTTTTAATAACAATTACTGGAAAAACATGTAACATCTTAGTCCAGGCCCCTATCTGTAAATCCTATTAATTGTCAGTGGCTAATAAAGAGAGGGTCTCAGCCTGGCTCAGCTCTCTGCTTGACCCGGCTCTGCGCTCCTTCCTGAACAAGATCTCTGACTGTACATGCATCTCTGTCTGCATCCCAGTATGCGTTGTCCCTAATCGCCTCAGCAGGGAGAAGAGCTCTTGAGACCCTTCCTGTGCTGTGTTTATGTAGCCAGTGTCATGATCTTGCTGGAAGGCATAGTGTCCTGTTTTTTTTAAAAACAAGACAAGTTTCTCTTTTAGTGAATTTTCCTTTCAGCTAAAGTCTTCTTAGTAACTGAACTTTTCTAAAGTAGGATACATGTTTTGGTAGACATAGCAATGGAATGCAAGGTCACTAATAAGGATGCACGTCCCGTAAGTGAGAGGGGCAAGAAGGAGGGAACTGAACAGGTGACTAAAACTGACCAATTAAATATTCCATCCCATTCACGTGATACTTTATATAAAAGTGGGAGATCACAAGGATCTCGTCCCTTTTTTCGCTCTTTGATTATGGCCGGCATTTGGGAAGGACCCTGCGAGTTGTCCCTGTGAACTGAGGCCTAGTGACAGACTGAATCCAGTTCCAGTTTGCTGCAGAGACCAGCCCAGGACTTCCGGGTGCCTGCTGCTGCTGCCGGAGCAGTTCTTTGCCAGGATTTTCAAGATCAGTTTTGTATATTTTGTATTATTTTATCTGTTTTATTAAGCAGCATTAGTAAAACACTTTTAATTTTTTCCAACTCTCTCTCTCTCTGTCCTTCTTTGCCTTCCAGTCGCCTGTATTTAGTGGGGAGGGAGGGCTAAGGGGGCTGGGGGGAAGAAGAGGGGGTTAACAAAGCATCTGCCACAGTTTATTTTCCCCCTGCAATCAAACCGTGACACATAGTCAGCTATGGACTGCTAAATATAATCTAGACCTCCATGGCTGCATCCTGTGGTGTATTCCGCTCACTGTGTTCAGAGTTTCCAAATCATGGGCCGGCTTACATAGCACCTGATCTGCTAGCAACAAATGGGATGGACCTGTCTCAAAAGGGAAAAAGATCCTGGAGCAGGAGTTAGCAGGAACTATTGAGAGGGCTTCAAACTAGCTTTGAAGGGGGAGGAAACCAGGTGTGGCAGAGACACATCCAAGGGTGACAGGCTGGCATCTGAGGGTAGTGCTAACGGGGCCCTTTGGTCTGGAATCAATGGCTCAGCTGAAGTGCATCTATACAAATGCACGCAGCATGGGCAACAAGCAGGAGGAACTGGAAGCCCTTGTGAGGCAGAAAAACTGTGAAACATGGTGCGATGACTCTCATAACTGGAGCACTGCAGTGGATGGCTATAAACTCTTCAGAAGGGATAGGCAAGGAAGGAGAAGAGATGGGGTAGCCATGTGTGTTAGGAAAGGTTTTGACTGTGTGGAATTTGAAGAGGGTAATTATAGGGTTGAGTGTCTATGGGTGAGAATCAAGGGGAAGGGCAACAAGGCGGACATCCTGGTTGGGGTCTGTTACAGACCACCCAACCAGGATGAAGAGGCAGATGAAATATTTTGCAGGCAGCTGGGAGAAGTCTCCTGATCACTAGCCCTTGTTCTTATGGGGGACTTCAACCTACCAGATGTCTGCTGGAAATACAACGCAGCAGAGAGGAAGCAGTCTAGGAGGTTCCTTCAGTGCATGGAAGACAACTTCCTGACACAGCTGGTTAGTGAGCCTACCAGGGATGGAACCCCAATGGATCTGTTTTTTGTTAACAGAAAAGGACTCATGGGAAATGTGTCAGTTGGAGATTGCCTTGGGTATAGTGATCATGAAATGATTGAGTTCACTATCCTTGGAGAAGTTAGGAGGGTGGTCAGCAGAACTGCCACTTTGGACTTCTGAAGGGCAGACTTTGACCTCTTCAGAAGGCTGGTTGGCAGAGTCCCTTGGGAGGCAGTCCTGAAGGACAAAGGAGTCCAGGAAGGCTGGTCTCTCTTCAAGAAGGTAATCTTAGAGGTTCAGGAGCAGACCATCCCCATGTGCCGGAAGGCAAGCCAGCAAGGAAGAAGGCCGGCCTGGCTGAATAGAGAGCTGTGTCTGGAACATAGGAATAAAAAGAGAATTTATAACCTTTGGAAGGAGGGGCAGGCCACTCAAGAGGAATACAAGAATTCTGTGAGGTTGTGCAGGGAGAAAAATAGGAGGGCCAAAGATGAACTAGAGCTGAACCTGGCTACTGCTGTGAAAGGCAATAAGAAATGTTTCTATAAATATATTAGCAACAAGAGGAGGGTTAAGGAGAATCTCCATCCCCTGATGGATGCAGAGGGAAATATAGTGACAGAAGATGAGGGAAAGGCTAAGGTATTAAATGCCTTCTTTGCCTCAGTCTTTAATAGTCAGAACAGTTGTGCTCCAGGTACCCAGCCCCCTGAGACAGAAGAAAGGGATGGGGAGCAGAATGAAGCCCCATTAATCCAAGGGGAAATGGTTAGAAACCTGCTACACCACTTGGACATGCACAAGTCTATTGGGCCAGATGGGATCCATCCAAAGGGTCTGAGGGAGCTGGTGGAGGTGATCACTAAACCACTTTCCATTTTCGGTCAGCAATCTTAGCTAACTGGGGAAGTCCTGGTTGACTGGAAGTTGGCAAACGTGACACCCATCTACAAGAAGGGCCGGAAGGACGATCTGGGGAACTACAGACCTGTCAGTCTTACCTCAGTGCTGGGTGAGGTCATGGAGCAGATGATACTGAGTGATATCACATGGCACATTCAAGAGAACCGTATTATCAGGTCCAGTCAACATGGGTTTATGAAAGGCAGGTCCTGTTTGACCAACCTGATCTCCTTCTATGACAAGGTGACCCAACTAGTAGATGAGGGAAAGGCTGTGAATGTTGTGTACTCAGACTTCTGTAAGGCCTTTGACACTGTATCCCACAGCATTCTCCTGGAGAAGTTGGCAGCTCGTGGCCTGGATGGGTATATTCTGCAATGAATAAAGAACTGGCTGGAGGGCCAGGCCCAAAGAGTTGTGGTCAATGGAGCCAAATCCAGTTGGCAGCCGGTCATGAGTGGTGTCTCCCAGGGCTCAGTACTGGGGCCAGTTCTGTTTAATCTCTTTATCAATGATCTGGATGAAGGTATTGAGTAAGTTTGCAGATGACACCAAATTGGGTGGGAGTGTTGATCTGCTGGAGGGTAGGATGGCCATACAGAGGGTTCTGGACCAGCTGGATCGTTGGACTGAGGCCAACTGTATGAAGTTTAACAAGACCAAATGCCGGGTCCTGCACTTGGGTCATAACAAGCCCAGGCAACACTACAGGCTCAGAGAAGAGTGGCTGGAAAGCTACCTGGCAGAGAGTGATCTGGGCGTGTTGAATGACAGTCAGCTGAATATGACCCAGCAGTGTGCCCAGGTGGCCAAAAAGGCCAACAGCATCCTGGCTTTTATCAGGAATAGTGTGGCCAGCAGGACTAGAGAAGTGATTGTCCCCTGTACTCGGCACTTGTGAGACCGCACCTTGAATACTGTGTTCAGTTTTGGGCCCCTCATCATAAGAAGGTCATTGAAGTACTAGAGAGAGTGAAGAGGAGGGCAACGAAGCTGGTGAGGGGCCTGGAGCACAAGTCTTATGAGGAGCAGTTGAGGGGACTGGGGCTGTTCAGCCATGAGAAAAGTAGGCTGAGGTAAGACCTTATCACTCTGTACAACTACCTGAAAGGAGGTTGTAGCATGGAGGGTGTTGGCCTCTTCTCCCAAGTAGTAAGTGATAGAACAAAAGGAAATGGCCTCAAGTTGTGCCAGGGGAGGTTTAGATTGGACATTAGGAAAAAAGTCTTCATGGAAAGGATTGTCAGGCATCGGAAAAGTCTGCCCAGGGAAGTGGTGGAATCACCATCTCTGGAGGTGTTTAAAACGCATTTAGATGAGGTTCTTAGGGACATGGTTTAGTGCTAAAGTTAGGTTATGGTTGGACTTGATAATCCTGAGGGTCTTTTCCAACTGAAATGAGTCTATGATTCTATGTTTTAAGCTTTAGCTTGATAAAATAAACCAAATTTACACCTGCAACCTGAGAAATGCTACATTTTTTTCCAGGCTCCGGGGTGTGGTAGAATTCCCAGGGCAGGTTTAGATGTCGTCAGTTGGCTACACAGCATCCCTTCCTTAAATGTCAAGGCCTTAGCTGACAGTGTTTGTATAGGCTGTGAAGTTTGTGGAGAGAACTTATCCTCAGCAAATGTTTAGCCAGAGCCTCTCTGAAAAACAACAGGAAAGTGGGGAACAAATATAAGATTCAGTGATTGCCCTGATTTGTCAAACTCTCCAAAGATCCATGGCAATAACTGAGGCCAAAACATCTTTAGTCAGCCCCCAAGGTTTTTGTAAGCTCTGCCTGCCCTCATCCCAGACCTCACAATTCCTAAATAGAACCGGCAGAGTGTTTGGGGAAAAGCTGTGATTTTCTCTGAGAAATCAACCATTGTGTGGGAGCCCTAAAAATGGTGCCATGGTATGTACACACTATGGTTTTGTTTGTTCAAGCATTCTTGCTCATAGAAATAGTAAAAACTAAGTCCTCATTGTACATGTACATAGGATGAATATTCTGAGTTTCAGTCTGTTCTGTTCTCTTTCCCATTAATAACTAGGGTAATCTTCTTTCAAACTCAAAATGTCATGACTCTAAAGCTAGGAAGACATTACATGCTTAAGAAGATGTATTCAACTTTTGGTGTATATACTTTATACATAAAGTAAAATATTTAAAAGCTAATTTTTACTTGTTCGGTCTAACAGAATTAGAAAGCAGGTAGGGTTTTTTTGTTGCTGTTGGCTTTTTGTTGTTTTGTTTGTTTGTTTTTTTCAAAGTATTGCTTTACTTTTTTTTTTCTCCCTAAGATCTTAATAGCAAAAATGACGTCCTTTGTGGCCTACTTCCCATTTTCAAATTAAACTATATGACACAGGGATTTCGTTTTCTTTATTCTATTATTCTTATTTTTGGTTGATTATATCTGTGTCCTACCATATTCAAAACTGAGTTATATATTTCCATGGGGAGACAGAGCAGGAAGGAAATTACTTGTTGTAACCATCATTCTCACTATGATATAAACACTTCTGTGAGAGGATGGTTATCTAAAAATAATTGAATTCTCCATTTACCTTATCTCCACTGGAAACTTGTTCCTGTCAAGAGGGATGCTTGGTCTCCAGATCTTGTGTATCTTTGCCCAGGCTTTATGCATGGCATGAGATAACAGTAAGTACTAACTCAGTAGATTCTAGATCAAAATCTAGTACTATGCTGTGATCATTAGCATAGTTTGCTGAAAATATTACCTGAAGCATATATTTTTCAGCTTTTAGTCTTTGTTGTATTTGCCTGCTTGGCAGTTTCATATTAGGACAGTTAGTTCTAAAAATAAGTATTTTAAAGTATAGTTTTGGGAGCTGAAGTTGACAAATAGATATTAGATTCACTTACTGCCAAAATTTCAGTACTATTTATATTGGTAACTGCCAGTTTAAAAGAAAAACTCCACTTAACAGGGATGTAGGAAACTCTCAACTTATCCAAATACTGCATGTTTACAATTCAAACATTTCATTTTTATGTTTCAGATTGAAAGTAACGATCAATACTTTAAAAAGGATATACTTAAAGTCAGATTCCTAAACACCTACAAAGGATGCTTAAAGGCCACTTAGAAATCTGAAACCAGGTTAATTTTGTGTAGGGAGCTAATTTGAGGCAACTAGATGTGAAACTATTAGAAATTGTTGCTCATTTGGCCAATATGAATTGTGGAAAAGATTAAGGGCAAGTGCTAGATGGCTTCCTAGCCAAGGAGATCATTCTAGATTCTGGAAATACACACAGGCTGTCAAATGCATTAAGGAAACAAGTTTTTTCTCCCAGGCAAAAATGAACAAGAGCTTCAAAATGAGATTAATAACAAGAATTTTAAAAGTATTCTGAAATAATATAAGATTTTTATATATAAACGCAATTTTCTATAGTTAATTTCATAATTCAGCAGAACAAATTTGCACCTTCTCAATGTCTTACTCTCTTTTCTAAGCAACTCTTTCTAAATATTGGTTTTTTATGTTCCAAATTGTCTTTGCATGTGACATTTCATTTTTTTATCCTGCTTATGGCAACAATGTAATAAAGTTCAAGTGCTTAAGCAAACGTCTTCATTTATTAAGTGTAGAGAGATTATACTGCTCCAATGATAGCTTTTCTCTGTTGTAACTAATGAGTATGATAGGGGATGCACTGATTCCCAGACCTCAGAGATACGGTAAAAATATTCAGATTGAAAAATATAGTCATACACATTAATAGAAAAGCTGCCTGTATGAATCGCTGTCTCAGCCTAGGCTTTGCCAACACAAACAATTTAAGAAGTATATCAAAGTTAAGGACATGTATTGAAAGTGTGATCCACTCTTCATATGAGATCAAAATGTGGTAGTGGACACTTTCCATGTTGGGCTGCTTATAATTATGCACAATTTCACCCATTCAGACCAAAGTTTTCTATGATGAGAATTTAGATGAGGTTATGATCACCCATATGTTTTATTTTGGTTTGGGTTTTTTTTCTGTTGTTATTGTTGTGGCTATTTTATTATGCCCCTCCCTCCCCTTTTTTTTTTAATTTGTGGAATTTTCAACCAAAACAATTCAGCCATTTCCAAGAATAACATCAGAGTAAATACACTGTTCATTCACTATAAAATTCTCAGAGCCATTCAATACAAATATCTTGTGTTTTTATGCTTTAGAACCAGAACCAAAATTTGATGGAAGGATCACCTTGCTGTCAGGGATGTGATTTTACCATCTCTATGAGAATCTAGCCAAGTTTGATGATAGACCTCTCTTAGTTCATACAGACCATTAGAAACATCTTTGTGTATGACAGATAAATCATCATTTGTCTGCTATTCACCCATGTATAAGAGAGTCACAAAGCCTGAGAGAGGCTTTTACTGACATTGCTTTTTAAAATTCCAAAAATTGTTGCAGGTTGTCTTTCCTGTTCTTTCATTGCCTTTGCTGCTGAATCTGCATAGCAAGGGGCATGAAGAGCCAAACTGGAGTGAAGCGAGAAGAGCAGGAGCACAGGAAGAATGGAGATGAGACACCAGAAACAGGAAGGAGAAGAGTAGAAAGTGGGTCAGAGCAAAAACATGGAAGTAAGTGTGGCAGGTGCAATGAATATGTGCAGAAACTATTGGAAAGAAGGAAAAACAGGATGTCAGGCAAGAAGAGAAGTACTAGGTCAAAAATGCTACAGGCCATAGGAGACAAGGACAGGGGAATTGAGACTCCATTGGGCGTAAACTGCACTGGCACCTGCAGGCAAGCCCAAAATCTCCCACTCTCTGTTAATAATTCTGTCAAATAATTGGTGTGAAACCTTACAATTGGGTTGAGACCAAACAGCTGTAGCAAATCCTTTGTGTAAGGAGTACATTTCTTCCCTGCTAGTGGTTCATTCACATAAAAGGTAACATGCTTGTGGTAGGTTGGCCCTGGCTGGCAGCTAGCTTCCCCCTTCCTTCCTCACAGCAGGACAGGAAAGAAAACAGAAAGAATAGGAAAAAGCTTGTGGGTCAAGATGCAGGCAAGGAGATCACTTTGCCAATTGCTGTCATGGGCAAAATAGACCCCACTTTGGGTAATTTAATTTATTGCCAATTAATATAAATAGTTAATTACTGATTTGGGTATTGGGAAACAAAAAGAGTAATGAAGCAAACATTAAAACACTAGGGGAAAACACATTTCTTCCTCCTCTGACCTCTGTGTTCCTTCTGCTGTTTCTCACTCTATTTTTCCTCCTCCTTTGCCTATATAGCATTTTCTACCCTTTCTTAAGTACCTTTTCCCAGAGGCACCACCAGCACGGCTGGTGGGCTCAGTTGTGTCTTGTGGTGTGGAGCCGGCTGGAATCAGCTGGTTTTGGCACAGAGCAGCTGCAGCCTCCTCTCACTGACACCACCCCTGCAGCCCTCTGCTACCAACCCTGTGCCACCCACACTCAGTACCCTACTGGTTTTAGTTACCATATGAATTCAAGTGAGTGAAGACTGTATTGTGGAGCGTGACAATGGGCAAAGTAGCTCAACAAGAAGCCATTGAGATGGAGGTTGAAAAGGGAGAAAGCAAGGTTTTCATGGCAGGTGCAGGTTGTGTTGGTTTTCTACAATGCAACCTGTACAGAAGAGCAGTATGGTTGCATAGTTAAGCATCCCAAATTTAGGAAATATCTAAGTTGAGATTTCCCTGGTAACCTTAGCTTGCCTCTGTCAGTATGCGTGTGCTTTACTGTGATCTTTAAGGATGTATTCAACATAGAATCATAGAATCACTTTGTTTGGAAGAGACTTTTAAGAACATTGAGTCCAACCATAACCTAACTCTAGCACTGAACCATGTCCCTAAGAACCTCATATATACATCTTTTAAACACCTCCAGGAATGGTGACTCAACCACTTCCCTGGGCAGCCTGTTCCACTGCTTCACAACCCTTCCCTTTTTGGCAGTCCCAAAAATCTTACATATCCGGTCTTTTCAAAAAGACTCAGCCCCATTCAATGCACTGCAAGACAATAATCCAGGAATTAATTGGATTTGGGTGGGGAATGAGACAATCACATAGGTGTCTTGGAACTGTAACAGAAGCTGGAAAATGTTTACTGAATGATAAGTGGACTGCGAAAAAGTGTGCTAGACAGAAAGCAAGCAGTCACTAAAGCTGTCTAATTAAAACTCTTAGAGCTGGGCAAGAACTGCAACCATGCAGAAGGAAAAGAACAGAAATTCCCATGCAACAATTAAAATGTAAATATGGAGCTTTCTGCTCCTTGACTGCTTTGTGTTACTTAAACTATAAAAATCTATACTTTGCTTTATTACTATGCTTTAATACCATGAAGGTATTTAAAAACAATTCAAATACAACTTTAAAAAGATACCTCGAAACAAAGTAATTGCAAAATTAAAAACTGAATCAGAATACCCTGGAGAAATGTCAGGATAGTCTTTTTTTTTTTTTCTTTCCCAAAGACAAAGTTTAATTTCAATCAATACTGTTAAAAAGGAATTTAATTGGAAAAATCCACTGGAAAATTTTAAATAAGCCTTCCCAAGCACTTTGAAAAATTTGCCTGTTGCATCTTCATCAAAACTCACCAAATCAGTGTGTCTCTAGAAGTTGAAACTCCTGTTCTTCCCGAATAAACTCTATTTCCCTCACAGAACTGTTGCAGTAAGCAATTAATTCATTTACAAAACACTCTTGTATTACTGCAATGAATGTCACAGAAAACAGAAGGCAAAAATTAATAATTCTATGTTCATTATAAAGACTGGGTTTTATGAGGTATGTCAGGCCTGAGGTCACCCATGAGGCAACTGAATATAAAGAAATATAAAAAAGATATCCACTCAAAGAGGACTTCACATGTAACCTATAACATGAGTCTGTTTTTTAATACTATCATAATGCATATGATTGCATACAGTTACTCAGGAAATCATTATTCCAACCTATTCAAAATTAATTACTTTATTTAGTGATTTTAAAGTCCTTCTAACATTGTAGGTATACAACACAATATATTCTGAAGTAAGCTTATGAGATGCTAAAGTGAGTAATCTGTTTTAACCATCCCTTTAAAACAAAAATAAGCAGTTATTTCCAATAATGCAATCAACAACTGAACAAAAAGAGATTAAATAGCTTCTTAAATAGGAATTTAAAAGGTTCTTTCAACAGCCACACTTTCCCCTTTCAAAAAGAATGTTTTCCAGTTTTCAAAGCACCTTCAGGATGGACAAGGGATCAGACCCAGCCAGCATGGGTTTAGGAGGGGCAGGTCCTGTCTGACCAACCTGATCTCCTTTTATGATCAGGTGACCCCCTGGTGGATGAGGGGAAAGCTGTAGACATGGTCTATCTAGACTTCAACAAAGCCTTTGACACTGTCTCCCATAATATACTCCTGCAAAAGCTGGTAGCCCATGGCTTGGACAAGTGTACTCTCTGCTGGGTTAAGAACTGGCTGGAGGGCTGGGCCCAGAGAGTGCTGGTGAATGGGGCTGCATCTAGCTGGTGGCCAGTCACTAGTGGTGTCCCCCAGGGGTCAGTGTTGGGTCCAGTCCTGTTTAACAGCTTTATTGATGATTTAGATGAAGGGATTGAGACCATCATCAGCAAAGTTGGGAGGGAGTGTCGACCTGCTGGAAGGCAGGAGGGCTCTGCAGAGGGATCTGGATAGACTGGAAAAATGGACCGATTCCAATGGGATGAAATTCAACGAGGCCAAGTGCCAGGTCCTGCACTTTGGCCACAACAACCCCCTGCAGCGCTACAAGCTGGGCACAGAGTGGCTGGAGAGCAGTCAGGCAGAAAGGGACCTGGGGGTACTAATTGACAGGAAGCTCAACATGAACCAACAGTGTGCCCAGGTGGCCAAGAAGGCCAATGGTATCCTGTCCTGTATCAAAAAGAGCATGGTCAGCAGGACAAGGGAAGTGATCCTTCCCCTGTACTCTGCATTGGTGAGGCCACACCTGGAGTATTGTGTTCAGTTCTGGGCCCCTCAGGAAATGTCTTCCCCTCAGGAAAGAGATTGAAGTGCTGGAGCAGGTCCAGAGAAGAGTAACAAGACTGGTGAAGGGACTTGAACACAAGACCTATGGGGAGAGGCTGAGGGAGCTGGGGTTGTTTAGTCTGGAGAAGAGGAGGCTTAGAGGTGACCTCATCAGTCTCTATAACTACCTGAAGGGAAGTTATAGCCAGGTGGGGATTGGTCTCTTCTCCCAGGCAGTTAGCAATAGGACAAGGGGGCATGGGTTTAAACTCTGCCAGGGGAAATTTAGGCTGGATATTAGAAAGAAATTCTTTATGGAGAGAGTGATCAAGCATTGGAATGGACTGCCCAGGGAGGTGGTGGACTCACCGTCCCTGGAGGTTTTTAAGCTGAGATTGGACATGGCACTTAGTGCCATGATCTAGTAAATGGACTGAAGTTGGACCAAGGGTTGGACTTGATGATCTCTGAGGTCTTTTCCAACCCAGTCGATTCTGTGATTCTGTGATTTTAATGTGTTACATTTTTTTTCTACCATTGCAGTGCTTTTAATGTGATAATTAGAACTGTTAGCAAGTATAGGGGAACTTTATAAGGGTATTAAATCATTCTAACACAGTTTTGGGTTCTGATGGATTTAGTAAAGACTTCTAAAATGAAATTCCAAACAAATAAAATTACTAAATTCTTGATCCAGTGGAAAAAAAAAATTGCAATGACATAAAAGCTAAAGAAGTCTTGGAAAGGATAATATGTATGTATCTCTAAAATCTGTGCCATGGTAATTTGTTGAATGAAAAATTTACCCAAGGCATATAAGGTATTTCATCTGTTACGGTAAGATTTAGGAAATAACAATAATAAGTTGTCTTACCCCTGCAGCATTTTATTCTGACTCCAGGAGGGTCAAAGTCATAATTATTTTCCACAAGGAAATTATCCTGCTATTAAGCCACCATTATCTTTATATGTAGCTGTCACGGTGCATTCGGTGATGGACTCATGATGGTTCGTTTACCTTGATCTTGAAATGCAAAATTATGGCAACCAAAATGCCGAGGGGTTATAATTCAATCAAACAGTGTTACTTAATTATTTTGCCCATAAAGCGGCATGCGATAGCGAGAGAGTAAGAAAAAGGGAAAGGAAAAAAAAAGAAAAAAGGGAAAGAAAAATAAGAAGATGGGAATGAGGATTTGTTTACCACCAGATGAGTTCCAAAGGTGTCCCTCTGGTCTCCGGTCCTGTAGAGTTTTGCCGGTCCTCTGTTGTGGTTCAGGATCCTCTGGTGGGAAGATCTTAACAATGTCCATTTGGGAGTCATCTCTTCTGCTTCTTCACCCCCCGTCGCTCCCATCGTTCAAGGCCAGACTCCGCCTTTGTTTTGCAACCCAGGCTTAAACTGCACAGGCTTGAAAAGTCCTCGCTTCTCTTGCCAGGACCCATCTGTGCTTGCATGGCCTCAAGTTCAGGGGTCTCTTTCTGGTCCATTGAGTGACCTCAGGACCCTTGGTGAGGTTCTGGGCATGCTCTTCTTCATTGGCCTTTGTTTGAGGGAGGAGGTGGCGGACAGGTGTGACTGAGGCTGCAGGTGAGAATCCATCTTCTGGATGGCAGCTATTGTCCCTGGGTCAGAGAGACCCACATAACAATCCCTTTTAGGAAGCAGGGGCTAGCTTGGCTGAGGCAGCAGGCGAAGTCCATACAGCAGCCATTGTTAGCAGTAGCCCTCCGGGTCGGAGAGACCTGTGCAACACAGTTCTTCTCCTCAGGGCTCTCTCCAAGTCATTGTCCATGCGTTCTTTCTGTCAGGGCCTCAGTTCTCTCAGTTCCTGATGACTATGTTTCAAGTAAATACTGCTCCATCTTCAGACCAACTCTTACAGTAGCCCAGATAATGCAAACTCACAGAATCACAGAATGGTTGCAGTTGGAAGGGACCTCTGGAGATCATCTAGTTCAACCCACTTTCTAAAGCAGGTACACCTAGAGCAGATTGCACAGGAATGTGTCTAGGCAGGTCTTGAATGTCTCCAGAGGAGACTCCACAACCTCTCTGGGCAACCTGTTCCAGTGCTCTGTCACCCTCAAAGGAAAAAAGGTTCTCCTCATATTCAGATGGAACCTTCTATGCGTCAGCCTGTGCCCATTGCCCCTCATCCTATTGTTGGGCACCACTGAAAGTAGTCTGGTCCCATCCTCTTGACATCCACCCTTCAGATATTTAGAAATATTGATGAGATTGCCTCTCAGCCTTCTCTTCTCCAGGCTGAACAGACCCAGCTCTCTCAGTCTCTCCTCATAAGAAAAGTGCTCTAGGCCTCATATCATCTCCATAGTCCATCGCTGGACTCCCTCCAGTAATTCCTTATCCTTCTTAAACTGGGAAGCCCAGATCTGGACGTAGTACTCCAGATGCATCCTCACCAGGGCAGAGTAGAGGAGGATAACCCTCGACCTGCTGGTCACGCTCTTCTTAATGCACCCCAGGTACCATTGACCTTCTTGGCCATAAGGGCACATTGTTGACTCATGGTCAACCTGTTGTCGACCAGAACTCCCAAGTCCTTTTCTGCAGTGTTGCTTTACAGCAAGTCCGTCCCCAACCTTTACTGGTGCCGGGGGATATTCCTCCCCAGGTGCGAGACCCTACACTTGCCCTTGTTAAACTTCATTAGGTTCTTCTCTGCCCAGTCCTCCAGCCTGTCCAGGCCTCGCTGAATGGTAGCACAGCCTTCTGGTGTGTCAGCCCTTCCACCCAGTGTGGTATCACCAGCAAACTTGCTGAGGGTGCACTCAGTCTCTTCATCCAGGTCACTGATGAACAGGTTGAACAAGACTGGACCTAACACTGACCCCTGGGGAACCCCACTAACTGCAGGTTTCCAACCAGACTTTGCACCATTGATCACAACCTTCTGAGCCCTGCCCATACAGCCAGTTCATGATCCATCTCACCGTGCATTCATCCAGCCCACACTTCTTGAGCTCACCTATGAGGAGGTTGTGAGAGATGGTCTCAAAAGCCTTGCTGAAGTCAAAGTAGACGATATTCACTGCTCTTCCCTCATCTACCCAGCCAGTCATACCATCACAGAAGCTATCAGATTTGTCAAACATTATTTCCCTTTGGTGAACCCATGCCGATTACTCCTGATAACCTTCTTTTCCTCCACATGCTTAGAGATGACATCCAGAATGAGCTGTTCCATCACCTTTTCAGCGATGGAGGTGAGGGTGACTAGCCTGTAGTTTCCTGGGTCATCCTTCTTGCCTTTTTTGAAGACTGGAGTGACACTGGCTTTCTTCCAGTCCTCCAGCACCTCTCCTGTTCTCCAAGACCTTTCAAAGATGATGGAGAGTGGCTTTGCAGTAACATTTGCCAACTCTCTCAGCACTTGTGGGTGCATCCCATCGGGGCTCATGGATTTGTGGATGTCCAGTTTCTGTAAATGATCTCTAACCTGTTCTTTCTCAACCAAGGGAAAGTCTTTCTTTTGCATGACTTCGAATCATAGAATGAGAGAATCGTTTCGGTTGGAAGAGACCCTCATGATCATTGAGTCCAACCATAACCTAACGTAACTCTAGCACTAAACCATGTCCCTAAGAACCTCGTCGAAACACCTTTTAAACACCTCCAGGGATGATGACTCTACCACTTCCCTGGGCAGCCTGTTCCAATGCCTGACAACCCTTTCCGTGAAGAATTTTTTCCTAATATCCAATCTAAACCTCCCCTGGCACAACTTGAGGCCATTTCTTCTTGTCCTATCACTTGCTACTTGGGAGAAGAGGCCAACACCCTCCATGCTACAACTTCCTTTCAGGTAGTTGTAGTCAGTGATAAGGTCTCCCCTCAGCCTACTTTTCTCATGGCTAAACAGCCCCAGTCCCCTCAACTGCTCCTCATAAGACTTGTGCTCCAAGCCCCTCACCAGCTTTGTCACCCTCCTCTGCACTCACTCTAGTATTTCAATGTTCTTCTTATGATGAGGGGTCCAAAACTGAACATAGTATTCAAGGTGCAGCTGTATGGGAATGTAGTGGAAGATTTGGTGAGGAGGTTGTTTAAATGTAAATCCGCTCAAGTGACTTGCAACTGTCTGTACAAAAAGCACATACATCACACTAATTGTTTTACTGACCTTGTGTGCTTGATGAGTAGAACCTCTGTGTTAGATAACATAGGCCTGTGAGAAACTCTAGGCACCTTATCACTAAGTCTGAGATTTCTGCTTTGTTGTGAGAAAGAGTGCAAGGCTGTGCCTGCTTGAAACCTTGAAATACAGGCGAGCTCAGTAGGCCCAGTGATCTTCCAGCAGGGCTGAACTTACCAGTGCCTGCATCCTCGCTTGTGTCATCTCTGCCTGGGAGCTTAGGTGCGACTTTGGAGATTCCCCAGTAGAGAGGTAACTAAAATAAAATTTGTTCTTTGCAATGTATTTGTGGCTTCTGGCTCTTCTTGCAACGTACCTGTGTATGTGTACACAGTGGCCTCACTAGCGCCGAGTACAGTGGCACAATCACTTCTCTAGTCCTGTTGGCCACACTATTCCTGATACAAACCAGGATGCTTGTCATGGTTGAGACGGACAAACGACATAGACCAAGTTCTTCCAAGATGAAAGTAGTAGATGCCATTTATTGCCACAAGTGCATTTTTATACAGTTTTACCAATTCATGTGTGTCTTCACTATTGGTTACAAGGTACAGCAGTAACATCTCATTGGCTAATTTTACTCTTCTACTTCCTTCTCTCTCACGGGTACATCCTTAACTTCTCCGGATACTCCTTTACTCCCATCATTCTCACGGGTAGGCCTTCGTATCTTCAAGGCTAATTTCTGTTCCTATGCCCTCCGTCAGGGAATCCACAGACCCACCGTAGTCCCCCACAGATGCTGTTGGCCTTTTTGGCCACCTGGGCACACTGCTGGGTCATATTCAGCTGGCTGTCATTCAACACGCCCAGATCACTCTCTGCCAGGGAGCTTTCCAGCCACTCTTTCCTAAGTCAGTAGCGCTGCCTGGGCTTGTTATGATCCAAGTACAGGACCCGGCACGTGGCCTTATTATACCTCATACAATTGGCCTCAGCCCAACGATACAGCTGGTCCAGATTCCTCTGTATGGCCTTTCTACCCTCCAGCAGATCAACACTCCCACCCAATTTGGTGTCATCTGCAAACTTACTAAGGGTGCACTCAATCCCTTCATCCAGATCATTGATAAAGAGATTAAACAGAACTGGCCCAAATACTGAGCCCTGGGGAACACCACTCATGACCGGCTGCCAACTGGATTTGACTCCATTCACCACAACTCTTTGGGCCTAGCCCTCCAGCCAGTATACATGTATGTCATAAATATTTATAAAGTTTACAAACTGTTTATTTCTCACTTGGTCCTGTACACATCTCAGTGGTGCAAAGCAGAGGGAAAGAGAATCAGTAATTTCTGATATCCTAGAAAAAAAGACTGGGAAAAAACCTGGAGGTTAAGTGCTATTTTGTACTTATGGAAGTTAAATCTCTTCAGATCATTTTTGGTACAGACTTGCAGAGACAGAGTGCCTGAAGACAGGCTATGTTTCAGATTGGGTCTCTCATGTCTGCCATATTCAAGTTTAAAATAGTATATTTTGTCATTTTTTCTATGCTAGGAAGCCAAATGTGTCAGAAATGTTATATACACATTTGTATTAGAAATTTAATATATTATTCTTTGAAATCATCAGCTTTTGCATTTGTACTGAGAAAGTAACTGCGGATATAACACAAGAGTCAAGAAAAGGAAAAGAGTCAGAATATGGAAGTAGAAAGTAAAAAGAAAAACAGAAAGAATCTTCTGAAATTCCCACATATATTGACTATTTCTTTGTTGTTGCCTTTTTTTTTTTTTTAACCACGAGGTCACCACTCCATCTAGAGCAGAGGTGTCAAGCTCATTTTCATCGCAGGCCACATCAGCCTTGCCATTACCTTCAAAGGGCCGAATGTAATTTTAGGACTGGGTAAATGTAGGAGTAGTTACATTTATCCAGTCCTAAAATTGCATTTTGCCCTTTGAAGGCAACCACGAGGCTGATGTGCCCCCCTCCAGTGAAAATGAGTTTGAAACTCCTGGTCTAGACTATTCATGGCCCATGGGAAAGCAACACAGCTATGAACCCCCTTCTTTTCAAAGACTCAGGTGTCTCAGGTATCAACTTTTTTCTAACTGTTCAAATACATGTCAAGGCATTTACTTCCTGACAATATGTATTTTTAATCTATCATTCATTGTGGCTAACTGAACTCAGGCAAATTTACAGTGAAACACAGAGTTAACTTTAGGTATGTCCCGGAAATGAACGAGATACCTCTATACCCATGTTTGCTTGTGTCATGGAAGGGCTGAGAACCAAAACCAAGGTATAAAAGCCAAACATCACAGAATCAGGCTTAAGCCATGCAGCTTCTCATTTCAGTAGGCTGCTTTGCAAGAATACGAGCAATTTCTGCTAGCACTTCAGAACCTCAAAGCACTCTAAAGGCTGATCTCTGCCAGCTGGGAGTAAACTGAATCAAGCAGTAACAGTGCATAACACTTTAAATCATAGCCTAACCCTCAAGCAACCCTCAGCTAAAGACTGGGAGTTGCAGTGGTATCAAAGCAGCATTTTTAACACTACTAACTTTAACACTACTAATGACTAAGTGAAAACAAAGAGTGAAGGCTCACAGTTGTCATGTTGTTTCATACAGAAAATTGCATAGCAACATCTCAGTTTTAAAGCATGATCGTAGCATAGGAACCTTATCATCTGGTATTTATGGCAAACACCTCCTCAAGTAAAAGGCAGGGTTTTTTATCCAACCTAGCTAAAATCAACAGCGGTGAATCCAGATAAATAAGTTTACCTATTTTTCAGCAATGCTTGTTTTGTTTAAAAGTATGATTTCTCTAGGGCATGCAGATCAGCAAAAATTCCTCTGCAAAACAGCATTCCTAACCAGTGGCAACACCTTTCCTCTACTCTGCATGAAGCAAGTGCAGAGGAAGAAAAAAAAATTGACTGCTTTCAGCATGTTGCCATTCATATTTTGAAAAACATACAGTGCTAAATTGTTTCCCTTCCAAATCTGTCCTACAGTTGCATCCACAGAAACCCAGAATTATCACTCAAATCTTGCCAGTTTCTGTTCTCTTTCAGTAATAAGAGTTTTCCAGGCAAGGGCTTCTGAATCAAACTTATTTACATCCAAACACAAATAGGACTCTCTGCTCAAGGTTATTTTAGAAATGACCCATTTTTCTACTGAGATTCATAGAATTTTATGTTATTTTTCTTCAATATGGGCAGATATAACTAATAAAACTGTTTTGACAAACACTTTGAGTTTGCAGATTTTTGTGATATATGAACGTGACTGACTTGATAACAGAGAGGCATTATGACCACCTCAGTACTTAGTACAGTGGTGAGATTTTATTTTCGTATCTCTACATCTGTGTCTGCAGGAAGAATCTGAGGACTTTTTCTTGTTACTTTGGTTTTAAACCATTTAGAAATAAGTGCTGTGCGTAAAAGAGACTGGATAAAGGGCAGAGGAGTAGGCTGCTTTCTGAATAAATCATTGTCCAAAAATCTTTGTTTTAAGCTGAAAAAAGTATACTTGTTAACATAATTTCATGGCTGAACTTCAATAATCTCTGTGACAAAAAGAATTGAAGGACCATGTGAAGATTAAGAAGTGAAGGTTACTAATTTGATTCACAACAGGCTCAGCAGAAACATGGTATTTGGTGTACCTACTTCAGGGAAGTAAACTCATGACGAGCATTTAAACTGTCAAAAATGTGAAATGACAATCAAAATCCTAAGTTACTCAGTCTTTTCAAAAACAGGAATGCAAAGAATTTACAGAAACCACTTTTCAGAAACCACAGTTACTAGAATACTTATTAACTTGTGGGGCATAACTAATTGTTTGTAGTTAACTCCAGAGAACCATGACAAATGTGGAACTTTTTGTTTTCGTTCATAATTTGACACTTAGACCAACACATAACTAGAGCAAGCTGGTTCAATGCCATCACTAAAACCTGCTGAATTTTACTCTGTGTGAGACTTTGTAGAACAGCAGAGGTGGGTAAGCACTTTCCTAGTCTAGCTATCTGAGATAGAGATCTATGTGGCCCTGTCTTTCACATATACTATTGAATCACACAGCACTAGAAATTCCAGCACAGTATAGAGTTTTTAGTAGAAATGAAACACTATGATATATAGTTCCTAGATGGCCTATTTGGATTCTTAAATAAAGTGTGATCAATAATTATTCAACTTTTTTGCTTTATGCATGGCACGATGAATTATACCTGCAGTGGATAGTAACTACACTTTGTACTTACAGATTATCCATGTTCTATAGTGTAGAAGAACAATCTTAGTCTTTTTGAAAAACAAAGTGGCACGCAGCAACTATTGACAATGAAGTACAGTTTTTTATGAATTTGCTGCTTGAGTAAGTGGTAGGTAGCTTTTGCATAGCACGTTTTAAGCACGTGTTACAGAATGGGGGTCTTGGCACTGAGTTGAGTAGGGCAGTGGGTAATGAGCTTAGGTGAACAAAGCACATTACTTTTGGATGTAGTGTTTCTACCCAAGTCCTGTTTTTCCACCTCTCTCACCTGAACCTGAGTGAAATTTAAAAACTAGCTTGTGTCTCCCAGAGAACCGAATTTGGTAGGTTTTGTTCTTAGTTTATTTCATGTGCAAGTAGGCTCAGGCTCTGATAAAATGCAGTTATTTCAGCTTTCTTTCCAAATGCAGCAGCAGTACTTGTCCTCTGCCCTGATTCTTTGATAAAACATCTGTAAAGCTAAAGCATTAATCCAAGAATCAAGAAAGCAAGATTATCACCTCAGTCAGATGGGAGACAAATATACGTGTCCCAAGAGCATCTCCTTCTGTTTGCTGTCAGCGGGACACACTTTATCTTCACAACTGAATCTCTGCTGTTACCCAACAAGGAGTTCAAAATACAAAGAGAGTGAGGAAGAAGTAACCTAGCTCCACAGCCAGGTATTTAGAATATTCTAGGGAGACAAGGAAGACCCAGATTTTGGGCACTCTAATGGCCATTTTGCATTAAACTCTCTTCAGGCATCACATAGATACAGATCAAGAGTTAGAAAACAAGTTTCTTCCTTCTGTGGGAAATACCCCAGACATTGACTTTATTGCATAGAGGCAGACTTTCAAAAAAAAAAGAGGATTCTCCTGACTGATGGAAACAGCAGGTCTGGTATGCTTTGTGTATGGGAATTGTGCAAGAATGGCAAGAAGGCTCATTGTAAATACGCTCAAGCAACTGCACCTGGGATGTAGAAAAAGCACATACATCACACTAATTGTTTTACTGACCTTCTGTGCTTGACAGGTAGAACCTCTGTGTTAAAAAACATAGGCCTGTGAGAAACTCTTAAGGCACCTTATCATTATGCCTGAGATTCCTGCTTTGTTGTGAGAAAGAGTGCAAGGCTGTGCCTGCTTGAAACCTTGAAATACAGGCAAATGCAGCAGGCCCGTGATCTTCTACCAGGGTTGAATTCTGCAGTGTCTGCATCTCTACTTGTGTCGCCTCTGCCCAGGAGCTTAGGTGCTGCTTTGGATATCCCCTGGAAGTGAGGTAACTATAATAAATTTGCTCTTTGCAATTGCGTTTATGGCCTCTGGTTGCTTCTAGCAATGTGCCTGCGTTGGCTCACACACTTTGGGAAAAAACAGGTTAGGAAGAGAAAAGTGGACCCTACTTCCCTGGCCCATTCTTGAGAGGCTTTGAGCTGTAGATCTCAAATGGATAGTTTCCTGCTTACTGCCTCAAGATCTGGAGAAGAGACAAGCTGAAAACATGCCTGGTTGTCAGTTAGTTACTGGCTACCTTTAATGAGTTCCCTTTGCACCTAGGAGGTTAGTTTACAAGGCACTGTATGGGGAAGCAACACATCTAAATCAGCAGAGAACAGGTTAGTGGAACTGATGGAACACAGGTTGCACTTCAGTGCATATTTTTCTTTCACTACCAGGCTGACCAGTAGATTTTCATCTTCTCCTTTTGAAACTAGTGTGGTAGAGGGCTTAGTAAGACAAAGATGCAGGGCACTGTAGCATCTACCTTTCAAATCTCAACATCTTTGGCACTAGCCCAGGGTAAATATGCAATCCTTACTCTTTGACAACATTGTTCAAACACTGAATTAATGTTTTCTAACTGCATCAGATTGACTCTATCTAAAAAAAGTACATAACCACTATACACAGGACATATAGCATAAGTGCAAACTGATCAAACAAAGTTCTTTAAGTCTAATCTCCAAAGTGTCACTTCCTTTTAGGTCTCCATTTCACTTCTGGAATTACAACCAAAAGCACTAGTTCTTATTGATAGCTTTGGCCATTGTGGCAGTTGCACATCCCCCTGAGATCTGGATCCTTCAATGGGGCAGTTAATGGCTCTTTTAGCACCTTAATGGGACCCTGAGTCAGTTGACAGGGTCGTTAGCAGAGGAGGTGCCCAGAGTAGCTGCAAAGCTTCTGGACCGTGTTTCAATGCCCACAGCCAGATCTGACCAGACTATAAATGGGGCTCCCACTGAAGACCCTCTTTGGAGTGGCCTTGGAGTAGCGGGTCTGTGAACTGGAACCCTCTCCTTAGACTGGGATGCCGTCTAAGGAGACTTCCCAGGATTGAGAGTGCCTCACCTCGTTGTTTGGGTGAGTGGTTATTTACTGGATACATCCTTGAATGAGTCCTTGCCTAACCCAGGCAAGTGATTATTTCTTGTGGGTACCCTGGAGTCGGAGGGCTCTGGTTGGTTTCTTGTGAGTGTGTGCATGCATGCTGTGGATCCTCATTATTCTTATTTTGCTGCACCCCAATAATCTCAACTGATATCCGAACCTGTATTTTATGTTGTCAGAGTGCTAACTAATTGTATAAACCCTGTTTTGGTCAGTTTATTGGTTGCACTTTTCCAGCCAGAATAAAGTCTGTTTTGGAACTCGTTGTCCACCTAAAACTGACTTTGGGGTACCTCCATGACATTTAAAATGGTGTAGTCGGCAGGATATCAGAAATGGAGAAATTATTATGGGGCTACAGCTGTAATAATCCTTCTGTGGCAACCTGCACACATCGGGCAGAAGCAAGCTGATGTGGTCCCAGAGTGACCGTAGCTGCGTGTGCTGTTTTCTGTGCTTCTGTTTGTGTTGCTGTCGATGCTGTTCTTGGTGTTGTTCTGTGCACCTGCTTAAAGCAAGCCCGAGACCAGCACAAATGCTGTAGCCAGTTGGAGAGGCATGATTCTAGAAAAGAGCTGGAAATATATTGTTTGAAAGCAGAGTTACGGTGAGAGAGAAAGTGAGTGCATTTTTAGGACAAAGGATTGAACTCATGTTAACCCAAGCAAAATTTCCCCTAGTATTGCCCAAATTCGGAAATTGATTGTGGACACAGAACCTGAGGACTGGGATGGAGATATCTGGGGAGATTCTGAAAACAGTGTTGATGAAGAGGAGGTAGAGACAAAGGATGTAGGCCCTCTCATTAAAACTGAGACATGTACAGGTCCACAGGGTGGAAACTCCTGTACTGCTGTTTGTACTACCCCATGGACGGGACCTGAACTTGGCGACTTGCAATCTAAATTCTCACGTTAGCCGGGCGAAACAGAAACTGAATATCTTTCCCTTACGGGGTGTGATCGGATACTATTGAGTAATGAGGAAGCTGCAGGCTTTTGGGGACCTGGTGTGTTTTCAAGTGATGGTCCGAATGGTGATCAGCCCATAACATCTTGTGTGGCTTACTGGGCTGGTGGTGTGGATCCCAAGGAACGTGGGGAGCCCATCACCATTAGGATAAGAGGCTTGCTGGAGCTGGTTGAGGGCGTTCAAAAGGCTGCTTGTATACAGACAATGTACGAAAGAGGGCGGCAAGGAATTGCCATGGCTGCACCAGTAAACCTGACCCACCTTCGGCTGCTTATCAGAGGGCTGCCGGACGCTTTAAAGATACATGTCCAGTCCCTCAGGGAGAGAATTCAGGAGGCTATTGACTGTAACAAGCAGAACCCTGGAAATCTGCCTGCACATGTATTAACCTGGGCTGAAATCCTGCACAATTTAGTCACCTACGGGCGTGAAATGGGATGGGTGGACCCGGGTGGCAGCACAGAGACTTCTTGGAATTGAGAGTGCCTCACCTCCTCGTTTGGGTGAGTGGTTATTTACTGGATATATCCTTAAATGAGTCCTTGCCTAACCCAGGCGAGTGATTATTTCTTGTGGGTACCCTGGAGTCGGAGGGCTCTGGTTTGTTTCTTGTGAGTGTGTGCATGCACGCTGTGGATCCTCATTACTCTTATTTTGCTGCACCCCAATAATCTCTTCAACTGATATATGAACCTGTATTTTATGTTGTCAGAGTGCTAACTAATTGTATAAACCCTGTTTTGATCAGTTTATTGGCTGCACTTTTCCAGCCAGAATAAAATCTGTTTTGGAACTTGTTGTCCACCTAAAACTGACTTTGGGGTGCCTCCGTGACAGCCATAAGGAACTAAACTAAGATCACCATTTTGTTTACCATAGACATTAAAATCCATCTCTGTCATGTTTTCAGTATAGCAAAAAAAATGATCACATGGCTATCTCTTGCACACCCAGAAGTTATCTTGACACCACCTGCCTGATCTGTCTGATATCTCTCATCAAAAAGTTGAACTGAAAGCTGACTGGATCAGGTTGTATCTGTACAGTATCTTGAGGAAGCAGGCTAGAGCGTGTCACTTTGCCAACTCAGCTCTATGTACACATACACACACTCGTGCATGCACAAATTGCTTTCATAGGATGTCTCTGACTTAGCTACCAGCATCCATCTTGGTGCCACCTCAAGGCATATCAAGGATAAGAGGGTTATTAGGGGCAGTCAACATGGCTTTACCAAGGGTAAGTCATGCTTGACCAACCTCATAGCCTTTTATGAGAATGCAACAAGGTGGATGGATGATGGCAGAGCGGTGGATGTGGTCTACCTTGACTTCAGTAAAGTCTTTGACACAGTCTCCCACAGCATCCTCACAGCTAAGTTGAGGAGGTGTGGTCTAGACAATAGAGTAGTGAGGTGGGTTGCAAACTGGCTTAAGGAGAGAAGCCAGAGAGTGGTAGTCAATGGTGCGGAGTCTAGTTGGAGGCCAGTATCTAGTGGAGTGCCTCAGGGGTCAGTACTGGGGCCAATATTATTCAATATATTCATTAACGATTTGGACGAGGGAATGGAGTGTACTATCAGCAAGTTTGCTGATGACACTAAGCTGGGAGGAGTGGCTGACACGCCAGAAGGCTGTGCTGCCATCCAGCGGGACCTGGACAGGCTGGAGAGTTGGGCGGGGAATAACCTGATGAAATTTAACAAGGGAAAGTGTAGAGTCCTGCATCTGGGCAGGAAGAATCCCAGGTTCCAGTATAAGTTGGGGAACGACCGATTAGAGAGCAGTGTAGGGGAAAGGGACCTGGGGGTCCTGGTGGACAACAGGATGACCATGAGCCAGCACTGTGCCCTTGTGGCCAGGAAGGCCAATGGCATCCTCGGGTGTATTACAAGGGGGGTGGTCAGTAGATCGAGAGAGGTTCTCCTTCCCCTCTACTCCGCCCTGGTGAGACCCCATCTGGAATATTGTGTCCAGTTCTGGGCCCCTCAGTTCAAGAAGGACAGGGAACTGCTGGAGAGGGTCCAGCGTAGGGCAACAAAGATGATTAAGGGAGTGGAGCACCTCCCTTATGAAGAAAGGCTGAGGGAGCTGGGTCTCTTTAGTTTGGAGAAGAGGAGACTGAGGGGTGACCTCATTAATGTTTATAAATATATAAAGGGTGAGTGCCATGAGGATGGAGCCAGGCTCTTCTCAGTGGCAAACAATGATAGGACAAGGGATAATGGAATCAAGCTGGAACACAAGAGGTTCCACTTAAATTTGAGAAAAAAACTTCTCAGTGAGGGTGACAGAGCCCTGGAACAGGCTGCCCAGGGAGGTTGTGGAGTCTCCTACTCTGGAGACATTCAAAACCCGCCTGGACATGTTCCTGTGTGATCTCACGTAGGCGTTCCTGCTCCAGCAGGGGGATTGGACTAGATGATCTTTTGAGGTCCCTTCCAATCCCAAACATACTGTGATACATACTGTGATCCATCTACTATAAAGGTACCTTGAGATCAGGCCACCAACAAATCCAATCTATCCTTATGTTGGAGAATGAAAAACTTGTAGAACTCTTTGAGTGCGACGGGCGGACTGGCGAAGACAAAGAATCGGGCTCAATATGAGTTTAACATCAATGCCCTTTAATGAACCTTTAACAACACTGAATATCAATGTCTGCCAGTGCACGTTTTTGAAACCCTTATATAGTCTTTACCCAGTGGTCACGTGGCAAGTGCAGGCTATGATTGATTACTCTCTGCAGTCACTCTTCCCCCCCCCCGCTATGGTGATTAGCTGCAGGTCACTGTCCACGAACTGTTCATGCGCAGTGACGACAGCGCCCCTCCTGCAGCCTGGGTCGAGGATAGACCAGCTTCTGTTTACTTCCGTTCTGTCTTTGGTGTCTCCAGAAAAACCTTCCGTGTAGGTCCTAGCCTGCACCACAGCCACATCAAACTCTGGCTTGTTCACAGCACACAGCCCATGTCCTCTTTCTTCCAAAAACTCTCCACAGTTCCTCCTTTTTTCTTTTTGGACAAGCCAGGCTTGATTATCTATGCGTTCTAACCCATCTTTGATACGTGATGAAGAACAACTTATACATAACATATCAATTACAACAACAATCAACATAAACAATGCACTTTGCAATAAACCCTTAATCCACCCCCTTAGGTCAAGTCAATTTGTTAAACTTTCTAAACAAAAAAATCAGTTGGTTCGATTTCCTACGGCTCTGGCCCTACGGGAAGGCGATCATCACAATTGTCATAGTTGTCAAACCATGCGCTAATATTTTTCCTCTTAGTAAACTTGAGGTACTCCATTGCTGTTTTAATATTGCAATGGATTGATTAAACAAATTCCAAGAACTTTTATTTAATGGTACTCCTACTCAACATGTAACAAACAGTGTGCTGGGTGTTGATCAACCTGCCCAGAAGGTAGTGGTGTTTAAAGACCTTCCTAACATTACCATACATTTTGTCGAGGATCAAAAGCAGTTCTTAACAAAAACCCAGGAACTAGACTGCTTCTCAAGAGAATGAAAAAGATACAAACTTTCCACATGCTTAACACTTTATCATTAAGACCTAGTTATATAACTATATTACACATACATGTCACAGCTAAATTAATGCGAAGGTTACACCTCACTCTGTGTCCTCCAAAGGTTCTGTTGCAGGAAGTTGATTCGGTTGAATTTGCTTCAACTCCGGCTTTACTGCTTGGCTTGGAACCCACAACGGACCTTGATCTGTGGAGAGACACACATACCCTCTACCATTAACAATAACAGGTGCCGGTCCCTTCCACATTCTAGTGGTGGGGTCGCTGAACTGCTACCACTACTGGTTGGATTGTAGATGAGACTTGCTGGCTAACTTGTTGAAGAGATCTCTGCATGACCCCTTCGAAAGCGACAGGCATCACTTCTGCATTTCACTGTTCTTCTGTCCTGGCTACTCGTGTCAGCATTTCTTCTACTGAAGATCCTGGTGGCAGGGTTGCTAGTATTTGTTTAGTCTTTGAATTTGCATTATCGAAAGCCAGCAACCGAAACATTTGATTTTTCATTTCTTCTGATAAATCTGGGTTTTGCATTATTCCTTCATGTAGCCAGTCAATAAAATGCGTGAAATTTTCTGTAGTGCCTTGGCGTATTCCGCTGAATGAGGGAGCTAAGGGTCCTGGTAAAGTTAAGAAAGCATCTAGGGCAAGTTGTGCAGCTTTCCGGTGAACTTCAGCAATAAATCGCAGTTGAACTTCTATTGTAGCGTACTGTCCGCGACCCGTATAGGTGTCGGGTACCACATTGGTTAATGGGTCATTTGGACTGGTGTGTTTGGCTGTTTCTTGCTGCGCTCGTTGATACCAGGCCGATTCCCACAGGAGGAATTGTGCTGGAGTTAGTAATAAGCACATTAAATTTTGGCAGTCCATGGGACACAATAAGTCAGCAGTAAAAATCCAATGCAGTATTTGTCTGGTAGCTTCTGAATGTATCCCATAGTTCGTGATTGTTTGTTTGGCTTGCTGTAAAATTTTCCATTCATGTGGTTCCCATACCGCTGTCTGGGTGTTCATATTTTGAATTACCGGTAGGGCTAATTTTGCTGGAGACCAATCACCTTCTAGAATGGCATCTTTGATGACCCCTGACCATCTGCCAGATCGGGGTGGTGGCCGGTCAGTAGGTTCTATGGGTACCTTTGGTTGCATTGTTTGCGGAAGGCAACCTGGTTTTTGATACTTGATTTGTCTCTTATTTTTCTCTACATCTGACATTCGCAAGTCAAGTTGTTCAAGCTTACTGGTAATGACTTGCAGTAACTGCTCTACTCCTTGTGATGAGCCCAATGATGTAGAAGGAGGCTCACAGGATCCCTCCACATGTATTTTTGGAGGTTCTTTTGGGGGGTGGCCCCTGGTGCCGTGGCCCGGTCGGGCCCAGCCTGGCTGACGCGATAGTCTCAGAGGGGGGCGTGTCTGACTCGGGATAGGGCAGAGGCGGAGCTGTAGGAGGAGGGCGGCACTCAGGGCCTCCCACATCCGGACAGTCCCCTAGTTGCACTTCCGCTTTCTTCTCACATTGCCCCAGAGACTCAGACGGGGAAACTTCCGGTTCTTTGTTTGAGGAGGGTAAAGTTTCCAACTCCCGCCGCAGATCGGATTGCGAGAGTATTGGCTGAGCCGGGACCCCTCGACCACCCCGAACAGCAGGCAGACCCCACAGAGTAGCCCACAGGTCCCTCTTCTCTTTTGGCTGACAACTTTTATCAGTCCAGGTTTGTTCTGGGGCAAGCGCCTTCGCAGCTCCCAGGGCAGTGCGTTGTTCTGACTTCATTACTTCCAATGATTCTAACACGGTTCTCCACAAATCTCTCAGAGCTTTAATTTCTTTCTCTTCTTCCCCTCTGAGAGTCTTATCCCACATAGTGTCCCCCAATAATCTCCATTCCATTGGGGAAAACAAAAGTGGAATTTCTCCAAAGTGTCCCAATTTCTGGACTAATGTAATCAATGTGATTAAGTTTTCCTGTGACGATTCGATACCTCTCTTAGAGAGAATATGCATCAACAGTGCCACAGCTGTCTCAAGTTCCATTATCAAATCAGTGTGGTCTTAAGTACGAGGCGAGTGACCAGCTTGTCTGGTGCTTGTCTTTTGTTACCGGACAAAGCACACTCTCCTACAACCCGGTTTGGCTCCGTCGTTTAATGAATGCTGCTTGCCGCAGTAAATGGCACTCCGGAGATCCTACTTTTGCTAACAACCATCCTCTGCTACCAGATGCTGGAGAATGAAAAACTTGTAGAACTCTTTGAGTGCAACGGGCGGACTGGCGAAGACAAAGAATCGGGCTCAATATGAGTTTAACATCAATGCCCTTTAATGAACCTTTAACAACACTGAATATCAATGTCTGCCAGTGCACGTTTTTGAAACCCTTATATAGTTTTTACCCAGTGGCCATGTGGCAAGTGCAGGCTACGATTGGTTACTCTCTGCAGTCACTCTTCCCCTCCCGCTATGGTGATTAGCTGCAGGGCACTGTCCATGAACTGTTCATGCGCAGTGATGACAGCGCCCCTCCTGCAGCCTGGGTCGAGGATAGACCAGCTTCTGTTTACTTCCATTCTGTCTTTGGTGTCTCCAGAAAAACCTTCCGTGTAGGTCCTAGCCTGCACCACAGCCACATCAAACTCTGGCTTGTTCACAGCACACAGCCCATGTCCTCTTTCTTCCAAAAACTCTCCACATCCTTATGGCAGGAAAATTCAGGAGTATGTGGGCAAGGACAAGAGGGATCCCTGATGGCACTTGCAACTACATTACTGGTCTGGTGCATGCCAAGGGATAGCGAGGGTCTAAATTTTTTCCATGGCCGCCTCTGAAAGTCACATCGAGAGGATTTACAGCCGTTTGGAAACAGAGTGACATTAGATTTATGTAGAGTCTCAGCCTTGTATTTAAAATGCAGATGATATGCTATGTTTGTTTACCATTTTTAACACAAAAGGGATGAGACCTTTTGTGGATACTTCAACATCATGTGTTATTGATAAAAGATCACTTGTAACAGTTAAAAACCCATGAAATAGGAAAGAACTGATGCCAGAATCTTGAACAAGGAAATCCTGGGTCTTTCTGAATTGAGGAAGCCTAAGCATATTGTTCAAGTTATTAGGTTTGTAGCCAAGAGGAAGAAAATATATGTTGGTTGCCTTATTCAGGTCACAAGCAGCATTTACTTCTCAGCAAGATTCTTCTGTAGACAAGGTTTTATTGAATTATTTACACTTAAATCTCAGTTATAAGGTCAACTGACTTTATATACATGCCCTGGTTTTGTTAAAAACAAGACCAGTTTCTCTTTTAGTGTATTTTCCTTTCAACTAAGTTTTTCTAAGTAACTGCACTTTTCTGAATTTAGCTGCATGTTTTTTCAGACAATGTCCACTCTGGAGCTGATAACAGTAGCAATGGTATGCAGAAGAGTCCCAGGTTTAGACTTATTGCTATGGTAGCCAAGGTTACTGATAAATTTTGCACATTCCATAAGTGAAAGGGTCATATTTGCAAGGAGGGGCAAACAGAACAGATGACTAAAACTGACCGAGTATTCCATCCCATACACGTCATACACCCTATAAAAATGAGAGATCACAAGGGTCTCGCTCTTCTTTGACCATGGTTGGCATCTGAGGAGCACCCTGCCTGTCGTGCCTGCGATCCGAGGCCTGGTTCCAGACCCTGCATCCCTGAATCCAGTTCCGGTTTGCTGCGGAGTCTAGCCCAGGACTTCCAGGTGCCTGCCCTGCAGCTGCTGGAGCCGTGCTGGCTCCGCTGCGGGCAATGCTATACTGCCCCGGGAAATTCAAGATTGGTTTTGTATATTTTGTATCATTTTATCTGTTTATTAGTAGCATTAGTAAAGCATTTTTAACTTTTTCCAACTGGCAAGTCTCTCCCTTTTCCTCCTCTTCCCTTTCCTTAGTGGGGAGGGTGGTGGTGGTGGGGTAACAGAGAGCATCTGCCATGGTTTATTGTCACCCTGCAGTAAACGGTGACAATACATAAATAGCCACCACTAGAATAACAGTCATGCACATCATACACATAAACATAATCTGTATAACTCAAACAGGTTGGACTGACTGCAGTCGCTGTCTCTACACAGGCAAGGAACCCCTAAAAAAGCCAAGGGGAATTGCTCCAGAGCCAATAATTGTGTTGCACAGGTGTCTCTGACCCAGGGGCTATCGGTAACAATAGCTGCTGTGTGGACTTCACCTGCTGCCTCAACCAAACTTGCCCCCATCTCCTAAAAGGAATTGTGTTATACGGGTCTCTCCAACCCGGGGACAATAGCTGCTGTCCAGAAGATGGATTTTCACCTGCTGCTTCAGCCAAACTTGCCCCCCACCTCCTCCCTGTTACTAAGGACAATGAAGAAGAGCATGCCCAGAAGCTCGCCAAGGGTCCTGAGGTCACCCAATGGACCAGAAAGAGACCCCTGAACGCAAGGTGACGCAGGCACAGATGGGTCCTGGCAAGTAAAGCAGGGACTTTTTGGGCCTGTGCAGTTAAGCCTGGATTGTGAAACAAAGGTGGAGATTGACCTCAAACAATGGGAATGAGGGGCGGTGAAGAAGCATAAAAGATGACTCCCGACTGGACATTGTTAAGATCTTCCCACCAGAGGATCCCGGATCACAACACAGGACTGGCAGGATTCTACGGGACCGGAGACCAGAGGGACGCCTTTGGGAGTCATTGGTGGTAATTAAAATCCTCTTTTCCCTTTTTTTTCTTTCCCTTTTTCTCTACTCTATTGCGTGCTGCTTTACAGGCAAAATGATAAAGTAACACTGTTTGATTCAATTATAACCCCTTGGCATTTTGATTGCCTTAATTTTGCGCTTCGAGATCAAAGTAAACGAACCATCACGAGTCCATCACCGAATGGACCGTGCCATTAAATTGGCATCACGGATAGGATTCTGGGAAATAGAGGAGTGCAGGTAGTGTAGAGGGCTCTGTCTCTTGGAATCAAACCAAAAGATCTCAAAGTGCAAAAGGGGTGTTGCTCTCATGTTGATGAGAATTGTCTGCTAGGGAGAGTGAAGGGTCAATCTTGTGTAACTAAGTTGAACCTTCCCATAGCAGATTTTTTGGCCCCTTCAACCACTTGGGTAAGAGAAGGGTGACACACCAGTTGCTGCGGTTTTTGTAACTAAGTTGTGCCTTCCTGAAGTAGGTTCCGCCCCTTCATAATAAGAATGATCGAAAAAGCTGATAATCAAGATTTTTGGTTAGTGAAAGATCAAGACTCGTTCTACACACTTTTAGCAAAGTATAGGACTCGACCCTCCGTACCTGGAGAAGACTGGGCTCGTGGTAATTGGGCTGATTTACAGAGTGTAGTAGACCGAGTGATTTCTTTACAGACTAAGTCTAAGTTTAGATCAAATAAAGATAAAGCTGTAGTCTGTGCTGTCCTAGGAGCTAGCCTAGTAGCAGCGATTGAAGATCGCCTCAGGTGATGTAGTAATGAAAGCAAAATTATAGAATCCCTTGAAAATCTAGTGCAGGTTTTGCAAAAAACAACCTCCAGTTTAGGACAACAAGTAGAAAATTGTTTTCAACATTTAGAAAAAGAGAGGAAAGAAAACCACTCATTAAAAGCTACTCTAAAGGAAGAATGTTTAAAAAACACAGGAGTGCTGAGGCAGCAGGAGTTAGAGGAGAAAAGTATCCAACAAATAAATCAAATTTACCCTCAGAAAGAATTGGAGGAGATGGGAAAACGTTATGACGAATATCCACACGTGAGTCCCTTAGTGAAAACAGAATATTTTCATGCAAATGAGGGGGATGCTGACCCTCACATTACAACTAAGCAAACACCTTACACTGCCACTGAGCTGGCCAAACTAAAGAAAGAGTACAGCCACCTTCCTAAATAATCTGAAACTGAATACATGTGGCATGTATCCCTAACTGGGGGAGACCAAATTCAGTTAAGTGAACAAGAAGCTAATGGTTACTGGGGGCACGGAGTTTTCTTAACAAGTGGTGACATGCCCCATGGTCCCTAACCCATCAAGCTGCTTATTGGGCTGGAGGGCTAAACCCTTTAGACGGGGGAAAGCCCTTGGCAATCACTGGCACACCTGATCAATTGTTAGAAAGTGTACACAAATCAGCCTGCTTACAAATGATACATAAAAAGAAATTAATTCCCAAATGTGAATTCCCAATGATGTTGCCAGTGAATCCAGACATGATGACTGATGACTCCCTTGATAAGGGGACTTCCAGAGTCACTTAAATCTACTGGGATTAACCTTCAAATGACAATCACATTAATGAGCCCAGTAGAAAGGTTGGAAGGTGTGATTAGAAGCCAGGGTAACAGAAATGGGAACCAGAGAGATGGAGCTAATACTAGCATAGATTCCCCCTTCACCCCTGCCCCGACTTCCCCCAACCAACCAAATACTCAAAAGGTGTGGACATGAGGGGAAGTAGCACAAGAACTGATAGATTATAGTGGGAAATATGGCCCAGTAAAAATCCTAGAAGAACCGTTGAGAGGAATCCGTCATACTGAAGTCAAGAATCTGCCCCTCTCTACCAGTACTGCTGCTGCTATCGGTGCCCCAAGAAAGGAGCATCCGTACATTAAAACAGGAAAGGGAGAACAACCAAAGAACTGACAACAATGGTGATTTTTGGGAATTAAAAAGGGAGTTCCCAGAGATATAATGGAGGGCTTACCCCTTGATAAACTTAGTAAACTAGTATCAAGGTGGCAAAATCCAAAAGAACATTCACAGACCGTGAAAGAAGTCCTACCTGTTATACCTTCAGCTCCCTCCCCCACCGAGGATGAAAGTCTCTCCCAGAAACAGGAAAACTAGAACCTCCATTCCCTAGTAGTGAGCGGAGGAATGGAGGATGGATTTATATCTGACAGCTCACACATACTAGAGGGGGAGATTTATTGATCACGGCTATAGTGGGTCCTAAGCGTGCACCTGTAACCTTTTTGATTGACACCAGTGCACAGATTTCTGCTCTAAGCGAAGTAGATGCTGGAAGGTGTGGAGTTTCTCCCTTGAGGTGACGTTTTTGCGTCCTTAACGCTTTAGGGTCGACAGAAGTTATGAAAGTTGTTTGAGTAAAATTGTTATTGCTGGGGAATGAGAGCACAGTCATTATTGAGATGGTGATTGGAGACATTCCAAACAGTTTGCTAGGTATGGATACCCTCAAAGGCAGACAGTGGGAAGATTCAGAAGGATTGTTGTGGACTTTCGGAATGCTGCAGCTACATGTCAGACTACTGCAAACTGCACCTGCACGCCCATATAGCCAGGTCACAAACGTTAAGCAATACCCCCTTCCCCTGGGTGCCAAAGAAGGTATCAAACTGGTTATACAAGAAATGCAAGAACAAGGAGTGGTAATAAATACCCATTCTCCTTTTAACTCTCCAGTGTGGCCAGTTAGAAAACCCAATGGGACGTGGCGACTTACAATAGATTTTCAGCGGCTGAATGCCAACACCGATCCTTTAATCGCCGCAGTCTCCGATCTGGCTGAACTAATAACCATGATACAAGAAAAAGCTCATCCAATCATGGCAACAACAGATGTTAAAGACATGTTTTTTATGATACCATTGTGACCAGAAGACAGAGATTATTTTGCGTTCACCTGGGAAAGAAAACAATACACTTTCACCCAACTTCCCCAGGGGTACAAACATTCTCCCACATTAGCTCATCATGCTTTAGCCCAAGAGCTAGAAAAAATACCCAAACCCAAAGGCATAACTGTTTATCAGTACATTGATGATATTCTTGTAGGAGGAAATGAAATAATGAAAGTGGGGGCAACCCAACAGGATATAATTTCACATTTAGAAAATCTGGGTTTGCAAATTCCCCCTGAAAAGGTCCAAAAGCCCTCACAAGAAGTAAAATTTCTGGGAATCTGGTGGAAAGGAAGGATGACCTGCATCCCGCCGGACACCCTTGCTTCCTTAGTTCAGATCAAAATGCCTGAGTCAAAAAAGGGTTTGCAGCATGTTTTAGGGCTGTTGATCTTTCGGAGGAAACACATCTCAAATTTTTCCATCATTGCTAGACCTCTTTATGATTTTCTAAGAAAGGAGGTCAAATGGGAATGGACAGCTTCTCAGGAAGAAGCTATGTGATTACTAATTTTTGAAGCAACAGCTCATCAAGTCCTTGGTCCTATTCACCCTACAGACCCTTTTCAGGTTGAATGGGGGTTTGCTTTATCAGGCTTATCAGTTCATATATGGCAGAGAGGTCCTGAAGGTCCAACCCGACCTGTGGGATTTTTCTCCGGTGGTTTTAGGGATGCCAAAAAGAGAGACACTGCTTGGGAGAAAGGTTTGTTTGTTGTTAGTCTGGCTCTGGTAGAAGTAGAGAAGATTGCATGACAGCAGCCAATCGTATTAAGAGGCCCATTTAAAGTCATAAAAGAAGTCACTTCTGGGACCCCTCCCCCCGACAGGGTGGCCCAGAAGGCCTCAGTATGAAAGTGGTATGCTCAGATTGAACACTATTGTAACATTTTCTCGGTATCTGAAGGAGCTTTAAAAAATCTGGCTATACAAGAAATGGAGAGCTTGGACGATGACCAAGATAAACCTGCCTCAGTAATCCAAGTCGCACCTCCCTTTTCGCATGATTGGTCAGCTAGTGCTTGGTTTACTGATGCTTCTGCTAAAAGAGAAGGAAAGGTGTGGAAATACAGGGCAGTAGCACTCCATACCTCTTCCGATGAACACATTATAACAGAGGGAGAGGGTAGTGCACAAGTAGGTGAATTAATTGCAGTATGGAGTGTTTTCCAACATGAAGCATAAACTACTTCTCCTGTCCACATTTATACTGACTCTTATGCTGTGTTTAAGGGGTGTACCAAGTGGCTTCCTTTCTGGGAACAGAACGGATGGGAAATTAATAGGATTCCAGTGTGGCAAAAAGAAAAATGGCAAGAAATCTTTATTGCTAGAAAGGGAAACTTTGCTGTGGACTGGGTAGCTTCTCATCAGGTAGATGGGGGATCTGCAGGAGAATGGAATAACCAAGCTGATGAATTACCAAGACTGGCCCCTGTACAAAAGGACCAAATTTCAGAAGACTGGGAATGCTTGTTAGAATGGTTACATGTAAAATGCAAACACACCAGAGCTAAGGACTTGTATGGTGAAGCTCTGGCCCGAGGTTGGCCCGTCACCAAAGAAATGTGTAAAACCTGCATATCGGTCTGTGAACAATGTTGGAGACAGCTTGAAAGGCACCCTTTAGAAGATAACCCTCTACATTTAAGGGAGGGTAAAGGTTTCTGGGATGCCTGGCAGGTGTATTATATTGGCCCCTTTAAGAAATCAGGAGGTAAACATTTTGTACTGGTGGGGGTGGAAATAACATCAGGATTAGTCCAAGCTGAAGCTTTTGGCAAAGCTACAGGTGAAAACACTGTGAAAGCATTGTGAGAATGGTTTGGAACTTTTCCAAAGTCACAAGAAATACAGTCTGACAACGGTTCCCATTTCATCGCCAAAGTTGTACAAGATTGGGCACAAAGTGAAGGGATTAAATGGACTTTTCACACCCCATATTACCCACCAGCTAATGGAACTGTAGAAAGAACTGACAGCCTCTTGAAACGGCTTTTGAAACCTCATGAGGGTAACTGGGATACTCGTCTGTGGCAAGTTATCACAAGCGTAAATGACAGGTGGGGGGTAAATGGATGCCCCAAAATCACTGCTTTCTGCCCAAAAGCCCCTTCCTTGATTCCCTCTTTAAAGGGACCGAATGATTCCAAAGATCCAGCCCATTTCCCAGGACAACGAGTCCTGGTGGAACTCCCTACTGTGGAAAGCGTATCACTAGCATTGAAAACCCCTTTAAATGCAAATGCATGGGTAGCCTCTCATGCCCCGGGTAAGGAACACCAGATAAATACCCACTGGATAATTCCATAATTTTAATTATTTTTGCCTCGAGGAGGCAAGCCCTGTTTGTTTTCCTTTTGCAGGAGAACTCCGAGGGACACAGAGAATATCACGAATCATTCAAGAATCAAATCTGAAGGCTTAATTTGTCAAAATGACCAATAGTATAATTAGACTACTAATACTTTTCTGCATCTTCTCACCTACCCATAACCAAAAATACACTAAATGGCCTTGGTCCAAAGCTACTGTTATATACACTAGTTCTCTAGGACTGTATCCTGAAGACCACTTTCCAAGTTTAGCTACTATAGTAATACCTGATGATAAAGTGTATTGCCCATATGAATGGAAGTGGGATAGGAAGGATTGGGTTAGAGTCCTGAATGGTACAAATGGAGAAAAAATTAAAATAGGATGCAGAAAGGTGGAAGGATCTAACCATGAGAAAGCCTCTTCAATTACAGTTACTGGAAACCTTTTAGATCTAAATTCGACAACCAAAATTCACCCTAACATCTCAGCGAAACTCTGTGCCACTGCAGAGTGGAAATGTAATAAACAAAATTCTCTCATCTCGTGTTGTCGCCAAAAGTACATCGGCAACTATACCACCTTGGACCCAAGTACCAACAATGTGGAGATTACTAAATCCTGCAAGGATGCAGAAACTGATTGTTGGTGCAACTTCACTTTAACAAGGACCATCCGGGTGGTGTGTAATTGGCGAAACAATCACGCCAACCGATCAGAACTACTAGGCCTAAAATTCAAATTTAAAATAAATGCTGTCGCCAAACCTCCAGTGACATTTGTTGCAATAGTCACCTATCACAACAAAGACAGCGTTTTCACACAATGACAAAAATAAAGCTTCACGCTCTTTTATGGTGGTCCAGGGTGTCAACTTCTCCATGCAATGTAGACTGATTACTGAATCCCTCACTGAACCAGTAAACAGCTATAGAATTGGACTACATGGCTCTACTCTATCATGTGAAAAACAAAGCCAAAATTGTTGGCTAAACTTTGTGGAGGGGTTTCTGTTAGATGGAGATTTATTGTTGAATTAGTCAGACCCAAAGGAATCTCAAGGCCACTTCGAAAAGCTGAAAACAGGACCTGCTGTGGGAGTGAGGCATTTCTACAATAACAGGGACTCAACAAGATGTAAATCAATGGACCTATCAGCAGTGAGATTCCAGCTCGTGAACATAGACAATATCCAATTAGCGAATGCATGATTGGAGCGTGGATGCGTGATCAGAAAATAGTTGCATATATAAGGAGGCTTGTTTCTGTAATAAACGGCTTTGCGTGATTCACATCGGAGTGCTGAGTCCTTTATCGTTCCAACAAAACTTGACTGCAATACAATATACTCATAAAGTAATGTGTGGTAAAAATAATACCAAACATTGGAGGGAACTCAGGATAGAGGTCGTGACACCTACCACCCAACCAATAGCTGTACCCGATCCGAAAATTTTTGAAATTGGACCATATGTGATCAAAAATATAGGCCAATAACAAATGTTGTTCAATCCAGAATGGTCTCTTAAGCGTGTTGAGGTGTTAATGCAAAATAAGGTTTCTGAGATTCAGCCAGCCTACTCTCCTTTCTTAAGGACCTCTTTCAAAGGGTGAACAACCTGACTGAGGAAACAAATTCCTAATAGAACACCGAGAGACCTAACTGGTGTGTTGGTGACAGGATTGGAAGTTCTAACTGGTATTGATTCAGAGATATTAATGAATAAATTGACTACTACAACTAGTGATTTGGCAAAATTGCAACTGCCCTTGAGGTCTTCCCTATTGGCTTTGGGAACTAACCAGTGACTGTTATAAAAAGTGTTACCAAAATGGGAAAAAGTAAATGTAAAAGACCATGAATTGATAATAGATGCACTTGGTGTGGTCCAAAATAACCTTTCTTTGGCAATCAGTTGTATTCAGGCACAACTGTGGATGCAATCACACCTTGATCATAAGAGAAGGTGAAGAAGGTGCTTTCCCTACTGAAATTCGGAAAATTGTTTGGGACAGTGCCAATGAATTTGAGAAAGAACTGCAGTCCTGGTGGACTTTGGTAAACTTCACTTATAACCCCATCACAAACACTGCCACGACCTTTGTGTTAACCATACACAATACTTCAATATACGTAATTTACGCTATCATTGCATTAGGATTGAACCACAACAGAGCTGTACTCTATCCTTTCGAGCACAGAGTATGGGCCTGAAAAGTGGATGAAAAATGGCAAACTGTCAATTTAGAATCTTGTATTGTGCGGGAACAGCAAGGATTCATCTGTGAAAGTAATACAATTAGTTCTCAAGACATTTGTCTGGACTCTGAGCAGAATGTTTGTCATTTTGAGGTTCGTCCTGACAATCGAGAAATGGTATTATGTTGGAGAATGGTTTGGAAATGGGGGACGTGGGTCTACGGAGCAGTTGTGTGAGTAGAGTCTAGATTTTGTCACATTCCTATACCTCTCTTGGGTTAAGATTTGTTAAGCAAATTGTAAGCTCAAATAACGTTTTCTGAGAATTCTGTTTAGTTGCATGTCCTACAAGAAGCTGCTTGGATGGTGCAGATCTGCTTGTGCAAGTGAGAAATCTACAAGGAAATTTCGAATGCTGTATTTCCACTAGTATTAGCAGCCAATGTTTCGATAAAGCAAATACTACACTTCTGAAACAGAACTTCGATCCAGTAAGGGACATCAATATCCAATAAATATGACAGACAAAATGGAGTTAGAAACTTTGAAGAATAAATTTATGACAACCTTACAGGCTGACTGCATTCAGTTAGATTTGCAGATTTGTCTACGAAATAACCTGTGTCTATTGTGGGACAGTATGATGAGATTGCTAGCAGATTGATATACCGACTGTTGTATACCAATTGTCACTCTGATCAAGAAAATGTAGGGAATGAATTTAAGTCTTAATAGGCCATGATCCTTTTGTCATATATGTACCAGTTGTGAAATTTAATTCTGATTTTTTTTTCATTTGTAATCTATGTCTTTGTAAATTGCACTAGCTGGTTTTCTTAACAGCACAACTTTTAGCATGCATAAATGTAAATTGCTGCAGAACCTGCAAGTCTCTAACATCAGGTCACAGACCATACTTGTATCTGGTCTGATCCTACATACTTGCACAGTTTTTGTTTATGGTTCAGGAAAGTCTCATAAAGCTGTAGTAGTTTGGTGTGAAGATAACGATTGGCATCATTCTGTAAAAACTATTGAAGGTTCAACCCAATTAGCAGAACTTAGTACAGCTTTAAATTACTTAGAGCTTTTTAAGGAGGAACCTCTAAATTTGATTTGTGATTTTGAGTACATAGTCAAGGTCCAACGCACGTATCTGATTCTGAACTTTTGTTTGTTTGTTTCTTGTTTTTTTTTTTTTTTAAAAAGGTGGGGGGAAGTACGGGAAACACCACAAAACCAATTGTCAAAATCATTGTATGTGATGAAATACTTTGCAAGTATGACCCAAAACCATGCTAAATCAGAAAGAACCTACATTAGTTATGGTCAAATCACTAGTCAATGGAAAAGGTCACATCAATTGATAACCTGGGGAAACGTTATGTTTGTGTCATTACAGGCCAAGGATCGAAGTGGATTCCCGCGAAGTGGGTCAAGCCATGACTAAATAAAGACAACAAAGATTCAATGGATGCAGATGGACAGGAGGGAGATAAGTTGTGAGGACTGTTTCAGATGTAAACCATGGATCCTAATTCAGTGTTATAAATGCTCACAGACCTGGAAGATAAATCGAAGTCAATCCATAAGGAAATTCAACAGCTTATGGACTACACCCAGAAGATTCAAGAAGATATAGGGCTTTTCGGCTTGGAGGGGTTAACAAACTGGCTAGGGTTAGAAGGGTGGTTTAAGAGCTTTTTACAAAGTGTGTTGCTTATCTTAGTTATAGTAGCTATAGGGTTATTGTGTTTAAGCTGTGCTCTCTCTTGCTTTAAAAGAATGTTTGAGCAAATAGTGAATCAGGCTCTGCTTGTACAAAAAGAAAAAGGGGGAAATGTTGGAGAATGGCTTGGAAATGGGGGATGTGGGTCTACGAAGCAGTTGTGCGAGCAGAGCCTATTCTGAAGGTCTTAGCATAAGTAGCAAGACTAGGCCGCAGTGAGAACCGCTGACTGTTTCAGTAAAATCAGCAAGGTCACTGAGACCTTCGCAGAGTTTCACAAACAGCTTTCAACAGCACAAGAATGTAGAATAAGCATAGCTAGCAGCTGCAAGTAGGAGGACCATGCAAATGTGACTGTTAGAGCTTAAGCCAATTAGTAGGTCACAGGTATGCATAATTATCGTGAACTGTATAAGTATATGCTATTTGGGCTAATAAA
Source organism: Patagioenas fasciata (assembly GCF_037038585.1). NCBI lineage: Eukaryota > Metazoa > Chordata > Aves > Columbiformes > Columbidae > Patagioenas > Patagioenas fasciata. The sequence continues at coordinate 31,976,460 of NC_092559.1, forward strand.
TCAAACTATGCTTTATCACTCATATTGAGTCGACCTGCGTGTTCCTCCGCCTCTCAAAGTATTAGTGTATATTGGCAAAGGTTGTGTGTGCTTGAGGACTACTTGTAACTCTATATTAGTAGATAGAGTGATGGTAAATATTAGAAATAATTCAAATTTTTGTGTTTGTAATTTTGTTAAAATTACTGGATGTGATTTTTCTTATTTAACACCAGTCATATCTCATCAACTTATGCAATCTAATTACACACTGATTTATGAATTACTGCCTACATCTATCAGGATGAATCTCACATTGGTAAAGCAATTGTTGCAACACCAAGACTTGATCAAGATCTTTGAAGAAGTTTGAGTAAATGGACAGAAAACCTTGATAACTGTTCACCACAATGCTGAAGAAATTCACAGTGTGTTGAGAAGAGTAGAAAAAGACACAGAATATAAGTGGTGGGACATACTTTTCAGGTGGTCACCTACTGCTACAGGCATCCTGAACAAGTTGTGTCACCCCATTGTTGTTCTCTTGGTATTAGTTTTGATAGGTTTTGTTCTCTCTGCGGTATTGTATGTTTTGAATTGCAAAATGCTAAAGCGTTTGACACATTTGACATCTATACTTAATGCACACAATTTGTTTAGTGTGCCCTCCAATGGAGACATCCATAAAACCATTCATACAAAGCGGATTGCGTGCATATAAACCACTTTTCCTTTCCTTTTTCTTCCTCTATACTTTCTGTCTCTCTTTGAGGATCATGTTGCTGCCACGAGCTCCTGATAACAATGTTCAGTCACGGGGTGGTGTAAGAGTCGATCTGAAGATTTGTCTGAACATCACCATCAAGAACAGATGGACAATGACTTGGAGAGAGGCCCGAGGAGAATAATTGTGTTGCACAGGTCTCTCCAACTCGGGGGCTACTGGTAACAATAGCTGCTGTGTGGACTTCACCTGCTGCCTCAGCCAAGCTTGTCCCCACCTCCTAAAAGGAACTGTGTTATACAGGTCTCTCCGACCCGGGGACAATAGCCGTTGTCCAGAAGATGGATTTTCACCTGCTGCTTCAGCCAAACTTGCCCCCCACCGCCTCCCTGTTACTAAGGACAACGAAGAAGAGCATGCCCAGAAGCTCGCCAAGGATCCTGAGGTCACCCTGAATGCGAGGCAACGCAGGCGCAGATGGGTCCTGGCAAGCAAAGCGGGGACTTTTTGGGCCTGCGCAATTAAGCCTGGATTGTGAAACAAAGGTGGAGATTGGCCTCAAACAATGGGAATGAGGGGGGGTGAAGAAGCATAAAAGATGACTCCCGACTGGACATGGTTAAGATCTTCCCACCAGAGGATCCCGGATCACGACGCAGGACCGGCAGGACTCTACGGGACCGAAGACCAGAGGGACACCTTTGGGACTCGGTGGTGGTAATTAAAATCCTCTTTTTCCCTTTTTTTTCTTTTTTTCTTTCCCTTTTTCTCTACTCTCTCTCTATTGCATGCTACTTTACGGGCAAAATAATAAAGTAACACTGTTTGATTCAATTATAACCCCTTGGCATTTTGGTTACCTCAATTTTGTGCTTCGAGATCAAGGTAAACGAACCATCACAAGTCCATCACCAAATGGATCGTAACAGGGGAAAAGGAGAAAACTGGGCACAACAGAGACAAACCCAAGGGTACCATACCAAAGTGTGAGGGATGGGGTGCTAGCAAGGCCCTTTTGTCTGCCCTCTCATTGGAGGCAGGGGATGGAGGGCCATGTGGTAGCAAAGGCACAAGGGTTATTGATGTTAGAAACCACAGAAGAGCCTGAGAAGGATCAAAAAGGAATTAGGGCTTCTCAGTGCAAAAAGTTGGTGGGATCAGTAGCCTAGCTGAACTGCATCTATATGAATGCACACAGCATGGGCAACAAACAGGAGGAGCTGGAAGTCATCATGCGGCAGAAAAACTACAATGTAGTTGCCATCACAGAAACATGGTGGGATGACTCCCACAGTTGTAGTGCTACATTGGATGGCTATAAACTCTTCAGAAGGGATAGGCAAGGAAGGAGAGGAGGTGGGGTAGCCATGTATGTTAGGGAGTGTTTTGATTGTCTAGAGCTTAATGATGGTGACAATAGGGTTGAGCATTTATGGGTAAGAATCAGGGGGAAGACCAACAAGGCAGATATCCTGGTGGGAGTCTCTTACAGACCACCGAACCAGGATTAAGAAGCAGACAAAATATTCTGCAGGCAGCTGGGGGAAGTCTCGTGATCACTACCCCTTGTTCTCACTGGGGACTTCAACTTACCAGATGTCTGATGGAAATACACAGCAGAGAAGAAACAGTCTAGGAGACTCCTGGAGTGTCCAAATTCCTGATACAGCTGGTCAGTGAGCCAACTGGGGAAGGCACCCCACCTGTTTGCAAACAGAGAAGGATTTGTGGGTGATGTGATGGTCAGAGGTCATCTTGGGCATAGTCACCATGAAATGATTGAGTTTTCTATTCTTGGAGAAGTAAGGAGGGGGATCAGCAGAACTACTACCCTGGAGTTCTGAAGGGCAGACTTTGACCTGTTTAGGAGCCCCTTGGGGGGTTGTTCTTAAAGGTAAAGGAGTCCAGGAAAGCTGGTAGCTCTTCAAGTAGGAAGTCTTAAAGGCATGAGAGCAGGCTGTCCCCATGTGCTGAAAGATGAGCCGATGGGGATGAAGACCAGCCCTGCTGAACAGAGAGCTTCATCTAGAACTCAGGAATAAAAGGAGAATTTCTGACCTTCGGAAGAAGGGACAGGTAACAAGGACGCTGTGAATTTATGCAGGGGGAACATTAGAAGGGCCAAAGCCCAACTAGAGCTGGGCCTGGCTTCTGCTGTAAAAGGGAACAAAAAATGTTTCTATAAATACATTGGCAACAAAAGGAGGGCTAAAGAGAATCTGCGCCCTGTAGTGGACGCATCGGGAAACATAGTGACAGAGGATGAGGGAAAGGCTGAGGTACTTAATGCCTTCTTTGCCTCGGTCTTTAATAGTACAACCAGTTGTGGTCCAGGTGCAAAGCACCCTGAGCCAGAAGACAGTAAGCGGGAGAAGAATGAAGCTCCCTTGGATCCAAGGGGAAATGGTTAGCAACCTGCTACACCACTTAGACACACTCAAGTCTATGGGGCCAGATGGAATCCATCCAAGGGTACTGAGGGAGTTGGCAGAAATGCTCATCGTGCCACTTTCAATTATTTATCTGAAGTCCTGGCTAACCGGGGAGGTCCCAGTTGACTGGAAGTTGACAAATGTGACACCCATCTACAAGAAGGGCCGGAAGGACAATCCAGGGAACTACAGACCTGTCAGTCTAACCTCGGTGCTGGGCGAGGTCATGGAGCAGATGATCTTGAGTAACATCACACAGCACTTACAAGAGAACCATATGATCAGGCCCAGTCAAAACAGGTTTATGAAAGGCAGATCTTGCTTGATCAACCCGATCTTCTTTTTTGACCAGGTGATCTGCTTAGTGGATGAGGGAAAGGCTGTGGATGTTCTGTACCTAGACTTTAGTAAAGCCTTTGACACTGTTTCCAACAGCATTCTCCTTGAGAAACTGCCAGTTCATGGCTTGGATGGGCGTACTCTTTCTGAGTAAAGAACTGTCTGGAGGGCTGGGCCCAAAGAGTTGTGGTGAACAGAGCCAAATCCAGTTGACAGCCACTCACGAGTGGTGTTCCCCAGGGCTCAGTATTGGGGCCAGTTCTGTTGAATCTCTTTATCAATGATCTGGACAAGGGCATTGAGTGCACCCTTAGTAAGTTTGCAGATGACACCAAATTGGGTGGGAGTGTTGATCTGCTTGAGGGTAGGAAGGCTCTACAGAGGGATCTGGACCAGCTGTATTGATGGGCTGAGGCGAATTGTATGAGGTTTAACAAGGCCAAGTGCTGGGTCCTGCATTTGGGTCACAACAGCCCCATGCAACACTACAGGAAGAGTGGCTGGAAAGCTGAACGGCAGAAAGGGACCTGAGGGTGTTGACCCCAGCTATTTTGTGATTCTTTGTTGATCCACAGTTGACTGAACATGAGCCAGCGGTGTGCCCAGGTGGCCAAAAAGACCAACAGCATCCTGGTTTGTATCAGGAACAGTGTGGCCAGCCGGACTGGAGAAGTGATTGTCCCCTGTACTCGGCACTGGTGAGGCTGCACCTTGAATACTGTATTCAGTTTTGGGCCCCTCACTACAAGGAAGACATTGAGGTACTGGAGGTAGTTCAGAAAAGGGTTCAATGAAGCTGGTGAGTGGTCTAGAGAGCAAGTCTTATGAGGAGCAGCTGAGGGAACTGGGGCTGTTGAGTAAAGGAGGCTGAGGGGAGACCTTATTGCTGTCTACAACTGCCTGAAAGGAGGTTGTAGCAAGGTGGGTGTCAGTCTCTTCTCCCAAGTAACAAGTTATGCACGGAAAGGATAAACATACTCGCAATCTTGCGAGAAGTTTTACTCACACACGTGGCTGCAAGGCAAGCGGAGTCTCCATCCTGGGGAGGGGGGGCTCTCGGCGGCAGCATCTTCAGCTCGCGCTCCGAGAGACCGGTGACAATGGGCCGCGTCTCGACGAGAGAGTCCCGTTTTTATACTGGCTGATCAGACCTGACTGTAGGCATTCTAGAAGCTTCTCTGCACCCCCACACCGTGTGTGGGGTGCCCCTGAAGCCTCCAAACATCCCCCACACTGGTCACAGGTGCCCAGCGGCTCACTGGCGCCTTGGCAATCCCTTCTCCTAATGGCCCTGGCCAGGGTGCTCTGGGGCCAAACAAAAGAAGCTGTTAGCCTCAGAGAGAGAGGGAGATGTGCCTACTCCTTCCATGATGAAGGAGGGAGGGGAAGAAAGGGGGGTTTGCATTCTGCCACACTAATGTAGGTTCTTTCTGATTTAGCATGTTTTTTGGGTCACACATGCAAAGTGTTTCATCACAGGGTAAATTTGGGCTGCACCACTTAGATATAAGTGATTCATCACATACAATACTTTTGACAATTGGTTTTGTGGTGTTTTCCCTACTTCTCCCCCCTTTTTGTTTAAAAAAAAGAGAAAAAACAAAAACAAAAAACCAGTTAAGAATCAGATATGTGCACTGGACCTTGACTATGTACTCAAAATCACAAATCAAATTTAGAGGTTCCTCCTTAAAAAGCTCTAAGTAATGTAAAGCTGTGCCAAGTTCTGCTAATTGGGTTGAACCTTCAATAATTTTTACAGAATGATGCCAATTGTTATCTTCATGCCAGACCACTACAGCTTTATGAGACTTCCCAGAACCATCAACAAAAACTGTGCAAGTATGTAGGATCAGACCAGATACAAGTATGGTCTGTGACCTGATGTTAGAGACTTGCAGGTTCTGCAGCAATTTACATTTTACATTTATGCATGCCAAAAGCTGTGCTGTTAAGAAAATCAGCTAGTGCAATTTGCAAGGACATAGATTGCAAATAAAAACATCAAAATTAAATTTCACAACTGGTACATGTATGACAAAAGGATTATGGTCTATTGAGACTTAAATTCATTCCCTGCATTTCTTGATCAGAGTAACAATCAGTATATCAGTCTGTTAGCAATCTCATCATACTGTCCCACAACAACCACAGGTTTTTTCTATGTTGTAGCTATAAACAGACAAATCTGCAAGTCCAATCGAATGCAGTCAACCTGCAAGGTTGTCATAAATTTAGTCCTCAAAGTTTCCAACTCCATTTTAGCTGTCATATTTATTGGATATTGTTTTCCCTCTACCGGATCGAAGTCCTGTTTCAGATCTATCAGTGTAGTATTTGCTTTATCAAAACATTGGCTGTTAATATCAGTGGAAATACAGCATTTGAAATTTCCTTGGAGATTTCTCACTTGCAGCAAGCAGATCTGCACCATCCAAGCAGCTTCTTGTAAGACATGCAACTGAACAGGATTCTCAGAAAACATTATTTGAGCTTACAATTTACTTAACAAGTCTTGATCCAAGAGAGGTATAGGGCTTTCTGGCAACTACAAGAATTCATGTATTAAAACTTTGTTCCAAATTTGGCATTCTATTGGTCTCACAAAACGGCCTTTCTTTCATTCTCTCCCATGACCTCAAAAACTAACACGGTGAATTTACTAAGAAGTCTCTTACAACCAGTTACCACAAAATAAGTCTATTAAAAAAAAAATTTGGTTTAATTTCCCAGCTTCATTAGAACTATGGACCCACTGGCAATGCCTTTAAATTTCAACCCTCAGACTCCTTCATGCAGTATTACAGTTCTCTAGCAGTAACATTACTGGGGGACGGAATAAAACCTCTCGCCCCCATCTGGGATGGCAGGATCTCCAGTCTAGCATGAAAACAAATCAGTTCGAACTCCACATCAAACCAACCTGTCTGCACTCAAATCAGTACCACTCTGACCCAGAGAAGCACTGAGCATTCTGACCTCCCCAAAGCTGACCAGTGTGAAAAGACTGACTTCAGCAAGGAGGTAAAAGGATGAGCTCTCTCCCCAGATGTGCCAAAACCTAGGAGACAAGATAGAAGCAAAAAGAAACATCACCAACAACCCCTGATTCAAAGCCGAGAAGCAACACAGTGCCACAACAAGGATGGATGACAATACTCCAGAGAAAAAAAACAGAGCGGGGGGAGTAAAGCCCCCCTTTCTCCGCTTAGCAGTGGGAAAACGGGTTTTTTCCTTTTTTTTTTCTTTTTTTCTTCTTTCTCTTCTTGCTACAGTTCAGATGTAGCCAAGGCCACGCAGCTGGCGTATTCGCTGGTACGAAGTGGGAGGCTCTGGAAAACTCCTCAGTTACAATGAGCTGAGTTTATCTCGCAACTCGACACAGGCCTGGGATATTTTGCTTTTTTGTTTTCCCATTTCATTCCAACCATAATGCACTTTATACGCAATTCCAAGTAGCTCAGTAATAGTTACATTCCTCAGCCCCATTTACCTTTTGAAATTTACAGATGTCAAAAACCAGCATATTAAACATCAATCCATTATTCCATTTCTCTAGATCCAAATTAGTTCATATTCTAGCAACTTTTAAATACAACCTCATACAATACCAAGGCCACATCCATCATAGCATTTAGTTATTTTCTCTTTTCTTTTCTTTTCTTTTCTTTTCTTTTCTTTTCTTTTCTTCTCTTCTCTTCTCTTCTCTTCTCTTCTCTTCTTCTTTTCTTTTCTTTTCTTTTCTTTTCTTTTCTATGTGAATCAGAATGTAACAATTTAAATTCTTTTCTGGTCTCAAAAATGGCAAATTAACTTACAGTACCATACTTCACCAAATTTTTTCCAAAGTTCTGCAAAACAACATTAATTGCAATACAGCACTGAAACCCTGAATTCCACATTTAAGCCACATTTTAGTACAGTATCATTTCAAGTTTTATTTTTTCAGAATATTTCCTAAGGGGGAACAAGGTGGAATTTTAGCAGTGGAACCGATTCCCATTTTGTAGTTATCTCCCCAAACAAAATTCTTTTGGTACCAAACATATATATACGCAAACTAAAATACTGAGTTCAGATATGAAAACCAAATACCAAGTTCAAATATGCAGATGGATCACAGTTATACTTACTGAAGACAATATCTCGATTTTAGCATTGCACCTTTGAACTGCTTACTGCTCAGCCAGGTAGCGGTGCCGCTGGGTCTCCCTGACAAAACAGGTCAGTGCGCGCTGGAGCCCCATCGGCACCGGCCCCCCCCGCCACTGCAGCAAGCTGGATCGGGCAAGGCTTTTAATAGCGTCTCATCTGGGGTGCTACAACTGTTATCCCAAAACCAGGGTTCTTTACTTGGTGTGGACACACAAGAGCCAAATTTAGTACATAGTGATGAAACACAGCCCATCACAGAGTTGTGCAAGTCTGAATGCCGGAATAAAGCTAGCATGCTAGAAAGAGAAATAACAGCTACTACACACAAAATTTTACCATCACATTCACGCAGTAAAGAACTAAATTACTCATGATCTTCTGTATTATCACAAAATGCACATTTTGAGTCCATGGATTCTCATGATTTAACAGTCTGTGAAATCACTGCACCACACAACAAAGAGCTACTAAAACTGCAACATGCTTAAACAGATACCCACAAAGAAGGTTAATGAAGAAAGCATCTTGCAGACTTCAGCAAGTTTACTGTGACCTGTGTGTTATCAGTTAACTCTCTCTCAGTTTGTTGAAGTTCAAACCGCCCTGCCTGTAAAACTGAAATGATTCAATGATCTTTGTAGAGTTTTATTTTTCTCCTGCTCTTCTCGCTTTAGAAACAACGAAGTGTTATACTTCAAGGTTCTATTCTCCGGACACTTTTCCCAATCATTAAACTTACACAGCAGCCACCATTAATTACAATATTTCACAAGATTTTCGTTCCTCATATTTCAAGTGCTTTCCTATGTTTTAAAACACCTCCCAATACAGATTTCTTAACAACACGACTGAAAACAGTCGTTTCCAACCCCATCTCCTAAGTAAAAACCATGAGAAGAGGGAGGGAGGGGGGGAAAGCACAGGGCTGCTTGCAGCGCAAGTGGGAAAAGTGGGGAGAAGGTTTTACGGCACACTTATACCACAAAGAAACAATTCTGACAACAACCAGTAAAACTCACGTTCCTGACAAGCTGCTTGATTTTCAGAGAGGCAATACACAGAAACACATAATATGTACTGTAAAACTCGCAGATAACATGTTGATAGCAAACATTAGCATCCTCTACTGCTAATTACAACACCATTTCTTCCTTAGCTTCTAAGTTTTGAACCTGCTTATTGATGACCTCTTGAAGACGGTCAATAAATTGCATGTAATTCTCGTTGGGACCCTGATTAATAGTTGCAAATGATTTGGCTGCTTTGTCAGTTTCAGGCACCTTTATCATAGCTTGATATGTGAGGTCTCTTGACTGCCTCAGGATTTCAGAAACTTATTGTGCCTGTAGTTGCGGTATGCCAATTAGTGTCTCTTCCAAGAGTTGGGGGGTACCTGCCCCTTTCAATGAATCCCCATCGTTCTGTCTGAAATGATCTATTGCTGTTACGTTGCATAGGTCTAATTTTGCTTTGAGTCTTTCATGGTTTTTATCTGATCTTGGGGCAACTCGTACACATACTCCTTTTAACTTTTCAAGAATATGCTGCAAACCCTCATCTTCATCCATGTCATCAGATAACGTGGACTTGAACAGTGCTGGAGAATCATTAGTAACAGGGGGGTTTGGCCTTTTTCTTTTTTTTTTTTTTTCAAATCTAGTCCAGGGAAGCCACCCCCCTCCCCTGTCTCTGCATGTTCCCATTGCTCTTTTAATCCTCTCAAAGTCTCTAGCAACAAGTGCCATGTTGTTAACAGTTCAGTTGTTTCTTTGCATCTTTCACTAGTGCTTTGCCCCATAGTAACACAGTCCTTCCTTCGTAAAGTCAATTCCAGAGGGCTAATACCCTGCTTCTTCAGAAGCAACTTCCATGTAGATAATATAATACCCTCTTCTTTAGATAAGTTCCACCCCCCTGTTCCCGGTAGCTCACCAACTCTTGGCGTGGTGTCTTTTCAAGGATCCGGATCTTCGGCAGCTCCCCCCTGCTGCTCTATCAGCTGTACCGGGCTCCGTCTCCACAGCTTGTCTTCGGCTACCACAGCTTCACCGCTGTCTCTTCTTCATGCGAGATCCTTCTTCATACAGGATCAGGTCGGGGTCACCGTATGTCGTGGTTGAGACGGACAAACAACATAGACCAAGTTCTTCCAGGATGAAAGTAGTAGATGCCATTTAATGCCACAGGAAATCAAGTGTGATCACAGTCAGTTATAGCCATCATAATATATGTAATATGCTGCGTATTTGTTGTCTCATCTCTCAGCAGCCATTCTGGTGTCTAGGATGAAATGAAGAGACAGAAGAACTACTTGGCCCTCCATCCTCCAGAGTACCCAACCTGGTATGGTTTGCACAGAAAGATGTAAACCTGTTTTCTTCAGACTGCTCACATTCTTTGCATCTCACCAGCAGCAAGAAGGAAGCAGCACAGTTGTTCAGTAAGTTCAGTGTGCTGCATGTTAATTGACTTGATATAATAATAGACTCATCATAGAATGGTATGTGTGGCGATGAAGAACGACGCACACGTGGACGCAGATAAAGACGTGCACACACAGGCAGAGGTCATGTTCAGCAGGGAACAAAGAGCAAGGCAGAGCTAAGCTGAGTCAAGCTGAGGCTCTTTTTATTAACCATTCTCAATTTATAGATTTACAGATAGGGACCTGGACTAAGACGTTAGACAGGATGTTTTTTCAATAATTGTTATTCCAAACACGCCACACTCATGTTGTGACTGTGTTCAGTCACATTCCCACTCATTCACAGCCCAGGCCTGTGTCGAGGGTTAAGATTGCGGGGTGACAATCAAACCCTGGCAGATGTATTGTTAACCTCCTCTCCCCCCCACTTCCCCCTTTTGCCCCTCCCTCTCCCCCCTTCCCACTCAGGACAGGCGATCGGTAGGGAAAGAAGGACAGAGAGAAGAGAGTTGGAAAAGTTAAAGATGTTTTACTAATGCTACTAATAAGAATAGAGAAAATAATACAAAATATACAAAACCAATCTTGTAAGTCTCAGCAACTGCAGAGCCAGCACCCAAAGTCCTGGATTAGACTCTGTAGCCAACCGGAGCTGGATTCAGTCTGTCACCAGGCCTCAGTTCGCAGGGACGACCAGCAAGGTCCTCTCCTAATGTCAGCCATGAGGAAAAAAGGGAAAAAGGGCATAAGGATGAGATCCTCGTGATCTCCCACTTTTATATGAAGTATTCACGTGAATGGAATGTTATACACCGTTGGTCAGTCTCTCGGTCATCAGTTTCTTGTTGCCCCTCTCGTGAGATGTCCATCTGTGCTTATCAATAAGTTTGCATTCCATTGCTAGGTTTAACCAAAACATGTGTTGGGTTCTCCAGGAAAATGCAGCTAACATGAAGGCTTTAGCTGACAGGCAAATTCACTAAAAGAGAAACTTGTTTTTAACAAAACCAGGACATTCCACCCCTTATAATATGACATTCACTGAATACTTATCAATACAATCTATCAATACAATCTAATTAATCACTACTACTATATATATATATACATATGTACATATATACACAGGAGTAATTAATCAGTGGACCATCCTTTGAAAAGTTCATTAAGTTCATTTTGTCACAACAGTCTCCCAGGGCAGGAAAAATGGTACAAGTGCATCTCATGAACACTGTGGGTTAAGGACACCACTTCGAAGAAGGTGTCGGGCGCCACTCGAAGAAGCTAGCTCTAGTTTCATCACCATTGTCTTGATCTGTAAGACACTTATTAAACATTGTTAGTGCGGCAATTCACATCATACAGTTCAGCATTGCATATTTTCACCTAAAATCAAATCCCCTTGAGGTACACACCGAACTTCTCCATCCTTAAGCATCACCCACCAGGTGCTGCCAGGTCCCTGGGCAAAAACAATCCCACGAATAGGTTTGCCTTTGCCTGAGGCAGGAGTAACCCAGACTGCCTTTCCTAAGATATTTTTCATGTGTACTACAGGGACTTTATCTCCTTCTACAGTCCGTAGAATTTCTGATTGGGCAGGCCCGGCTCGATTGGTTGATCCCCTAGTGTTGACCAACCAAGTGGCTTTTGCTAAATGTGAATCCCAGTTTTTAAAGGTTCCACCACCAAGTGCCTTTAGTGTAGTTTTTAACAAACCATTGTACCTTTCAATTTTCCCAGAGGCTGGTGCATGATATGGAATATGATATACCCACTCAATACCATGTTCTTTGGCCCAATTGTCTATAGTACTGTTTTTGAAATGAGTACCATTGTCTGATTCAATTCTTTCTGGCGTACCGTGCCGCCAAAGGACTTGCTTCTCAAGGCCCAAGATAGTATTTTGGGCTGTAGCATGAGGTACGGCATATGTTTCCAACCATCCAGTGGTTGCTTCCACCATTGTAAGTACATAACGCTTACCTTGACGTGTTTGTGGAAGTGTAATATAATCAATCTGCCAAGCTTCTCCATACTTATACTTTAACCATCGCCCCCCATACCATACAGGTTTTAACCGTTTTGCTTGTTTGATTTCGGCGCAAGTTTCACATTCATGAATAACCTGTGAAATAGTGTCCATAGTTAAATCCACCCCTCGATCACGAGCCCATTTGTATGTTGCATCTCTACCTTGATGCCCTGAAGCATCATGGGCCCATCGAGCTAGGAAAAGTTCACCTTTATGTTGCCAGTCCAAGTCCACCTCAGCTACATTAATCTTAGCAGCTTGATCCGCTTGTTGGTTGTTTAGATGTTCCTCGGTGGCTCGACTTTTAGGCACATGAGCATCTACATGACGAACTTTCACAGGCAGCCTCTCTAGCCGAGCAGCAATGTCTTGCCACAGTGTGGCAGCCCAAATGGGTTTACCTCTGCGCTGCCAGTTGCTTTTCTTCCATTGCTGTAGCCACCCCCACAAGGCATTTGCTACCATCCATGAGTCAGTATAGAGATAAAGTATTGGCCACTTCTCTCGTTCAGCAATGTCCAAAGCCAGCTGGATGGCTTTCACTTCTGCAAACTGACTGGATTCACCTTGTCCTTCAGTGGCTTCTGTAACTTGTCGTGTGGGACTCCACACAGCAGCTTTCCACCTTCGATGTTTTCCTACAAGACGACAGGATCCATCTGTGAACAGTGCATACTGCTTATCAGTCTCTGAAAGCGCATTATATGGTGGTGCTTCTTCAGCACGTTTTACTTCATCCTCATCTGGAGACATCCCAAAGTCTTTGCTTTCTGGCCAGTCTGTAATCACTTCTAATATACCTGGACGGTTGGGACTTCCAATTCGAGCTCGTTGCGTGATCAGTGCAATCCATTTACTCCATGTAACTTCGGTTGCATGATGTGGAGAGGGAACCGTCCCTTTGAACATCCAGCTCAGCACCGGCAGTCGAGGTGCCAGGAGGAGCTGTGCTTCAGTGCCGATCACTTCTGAAGCAGCTCAAACTCCTTCAGATGCTGCTAGTATCTCCTTTTCAGTTGGAGTATAGTTGGCCTCAGATCCTTTGTATCCTCGACTCCAAAAACCTAAGGGTCGACCTCGGGTTTCTCCCGGTGCTTTCTGCCAGAGGCTCCAGGTAAGTCCAGTATCTCCGGCTGCGGTGTAGAGCACATTTTTAACATCTAGTCCAGTTCGGAGTGGTCCAAGGGCCACCGCATGAGTTATCTCACACTTAATTTGTTCAAAGGCTTGTCGTTGTTCAGGGCCCCACTCAAATTGGTTCTTTTTACAAGTCACTCGATAGAGAGGGCTCACAATGTGGCTGTAGTCAGGAATATGCATTCTCCAAAAACCTACAACGCCCAAGAAAGTCTGTGTCTCCTTTTTATTAGTAAGTGGAGACATTGCTGCAATTTTGTTGATCACATCCATTGGGATCTGACGACGGCCATCTTGCCATTTTATTCCTAAAAACTGGATCTCTCGTGCAGGTCCCTTGACCTTGCTCCGTTTTATGGCAAAACCAGCATCCAAAAGAATATGAATTATTCTCTCACCTTTCTCGAAGACTTCTTTCGCTGTGTCGCCCCATACGATGATGTCATCAATATATTGCAAGTGTTCTGGAGCTTCACCTTGCTCCAGCGTGGTCTGGATCAGTCCATGGCAGATGGTAGGACTGTGTTTCCACCCCTGGTGCAAGCGATTCCATGTATACTGGATGCCCCTCCAAGTGAAAGCAAACTGCGGCCTGCACTCTGCTGCTACAGGAATAGAGAAAAATGCATTAGCAATGTCAATTGTAGCATACCACTTGGCTGCCTTTGACTCCAGTTCAAATTGCAGTTCTAGCATGTCAGGCACAGCAGCACTCAGTGGTGGTGTAACTTCATTCAGGTCACGACAGTCTACAGTTAGTCTCCACTCGTCACTAGACTTACGCACTGGCCAGATTGGGCTGTTAAAAGGTGAGCGAGTCTTACTGATCACACCCTGGCTTTCCAGTTGACGGATCAGCTACTGGATAGGAGTCAAAGAGTCTCGATTGGTGCGATATTGTCGGCGATGCACCGTCGTGGTAGCAATTGGCACCTGCTGATCGTCAACCCTCAGCAGTCCTACAACAGAAGGGTCATCTGAAAGACCAGGCAAATCAGACAGCTGTTCAATTTTCTCAGTGTCCACAGCTGCTATACCAAATGCCCACCTATACCCTTTTGGGTCCTTAAAATACCCTCTCCTGAGGTAGTCTATACCAAGGATGCACGGAGCATCTGGACCAGTCACAATGGGATGCTTTTGCCAGTTTTTTCCAGTTAGGCTCATTTCAGCCTCTACAACAGTCAGCTCCCGGGATCCCCCAGTCACTCCAACAATATTGATGGATTGTGTTCCTTTATAATTAGAAGGAATTATTGTGCACTGAGCACCAGTGTCCACTAAAGCTTTGTACTCCTGGGGTTGTGTTGTACCAGGCCATAGTATTTGTACAGTCCAATAAACTCTGTTATCCCTTTCCTCCACCTGGCTGGAGGCAGGGCACCTCTAATTCCTGTTTTGCACAGTCTCTGGGTGTGAATTAGAGGTTCCTTCAAGAGCATCAGAATCTCTTCTGCTCCTTTTGTAAACTGGAGCAGCCACCTTCCAGGACAGCCTGACAACATTTACACATCACACATCCTTGGGGCCGGTGTTCCGGCCCAAGATACCATTCTCATGAGCCTGGACTATCACTCCTTATAATAATGAAAAACATACTTCTGTATAACCTTACCAAGGTCCTTTATATTTTGACTAATTGCTGTGATTTAATCATGTTAGTATTATTTCTTCTTTGACCATCTCGATGGTCATGTTAGTATTTATCTTCCTTTATCATCCAAGTGGTTGGAACCTCACATCCTGCTGTTCCCACTGTATGGTTTGGAAGGGACCTTAAAGATCATCTAGTTCCAACCACCCTGCCATGGGCAAGAACACCTTCCACTAGATCAGGATGCTCAAAGCCCCAGACAACCTGCCCTTGAACACTTCCAGGGATGGGGCATCTGGAACTTCTCTGGACAACCTGTTCCAGTGCCTCATCGCTCTCATGGTGAAGAATTTCTTCCTTATAGTTAATCTAAATCTACCCTCTTTCAGTTTAAAGCCATTACCCCTTTTTCCTATCACTACATGCCCTTGTAGAAAGTCCCTCTCTAGCTTTCTTGTAGGCCCCCTTTAGGTACTGGAAAGCTGCTATAAGGTCTCCCCGGAGCCTTCTCTTCTCCAGGCTGAACAACCTCAACTCTCTCAGTCTTTCTTCATAGGAGAGGTGCTCCAGCCCTCTGATCATCTTCGTGGACCTCCTCTGGACTTGCTCCAAGAGGTCTATGTCCCTCTTATGTTGGGGGTCCCAGAGCTGAATGCTGAACTCCAGGTGGAGTCTCACAAGAGCAGAGGGGGAGAATCACCTCCCTCAACCTACCGCCTAGCCTCCTTGCCATTCTTGCACAATTTCCATACATTCCACCCCCTTGCTCAGGGGACAGCTTCTGCTAGGACCAGCAAAGCCAGAGTTGTTCATTTGGGTTTGTGAGGTGTAGCACAGAGCAATTTACAGGGGCATACAATAAACACATATAGAAAAAGAAAAAAACATATTTCTACAATAATGTTTTAAATTAGGTGTCCCATTCACTTTGTCAAGGAATTAGTCATTCAGCCAGGCATTATCAGTAGATTGTTTCACTTGCTGCATTAATCCCAAAGATGTGAGATGTCTTCTTCCATGTTGACTAGTTCATCATTATGTTGAAGCACCACATGCCTTCAAAATAAGCAGCATTTGCAGCCACTACCTACTTAGAGGAAACCACAAGAAGAAACATTAATGTTAAAATCCCTTAGCATGGCACAATTCTGTAATACAGCTACAAGGGTTGTCATGCTAGTGAAACACATTGTTAAGAGATCTGCAACCGTTAATTTCTCCTAAATATTAAAGGTAAATGATTAGGCTACAGTAGAGGCTGAACAGATCTAAGTTTACCAGGATAAATCTAAGTTAATCAATAGGAGTGTTGTCACCTTCCAGTAATACATATGCTGTTGCTCCAGCTCCTTTAGTTTAACAACCTGGGTTTAACAACCTGGTGTGGGGTAATTGCCCATGCAGACTGAAAAGTCGTGGCCTGCACGTTTTCAGATTGGACTTCACTTTGATATTGGGTCTGTGACACCAAGAACATTGTTCCAATGCTGTCTCCTCTAGATAAAACACGTGTTCACTGAAGATACCTGAAATACAAGAACTCGAGAATCTGATATTAGCAGAGGATGTAACATAAGAAGAGAAGTCAACGTGCAAAACCATACAGTATTCTCTGGAATTATATAAATTTTTGCATCTAGATCAATAGGTTGCAGTCCCACTTCACAATCCATTGATGTGAATAATTCCATTTTCTCTGTAGTTAGCCCTGACACTGTGTCCACAGAAGTGTATACATATTGCCACCCCCTAGAGGGGAGTAGGGGGCTGATATAATCGACCTGACAGGTATTCAAGGCCCATTGACCACGTTTTATCTTTCCCCATGGCCTATATAATGCCCTTAAATTAACTTTGTACAAGTGGCACAATGATGTGAGCATGTTTTACAAGTATATAATAGCAAAGCGGGTTGATTATGAGCAATGTCCCATGCCTGTGCAGCATAAGCTGATCCATGTCCACAAGCTATATGCATACTTAGAGCTTGAGCATGAAGTTCAGCAGAGGTCATATTATCTGCTTCCTTACTGTTTTGCGGCTCAAGTGAATCAACTTTATTGTGCTCTTCTATTAATCCTTCACAAGGGGAATCCTCCTCCACAGATGATTTAGGGATAAAAGTTCTCCAATGCCCTAAAAATCCTAAAAAGGCATGTAATTGTTTTACTGCAGCTGGTACAGAAAACTGCTGGACTGTGTGATATACCTTATCTGGTATTTCTCGAAGCTGCCTATGCCAAACTATTTCTAAAAATAGTACAGTAGCACTAGGGTCCTGTGTTTTAGTCAGATTAATTGCCCAGCCTTGGTCCTGTAAATACACCTTCAAAAATTCAGCAGCTGCTTCAGTTTCTTGTTGTGACACTGCCATAATCAACAGATCATCAATATAATGGCAATCAGTAATGGTACCCAACCATAATGCTATATTAGCTACTATGATTTGATGGCAAACGGAGGGACTGTATTTGTATCTCTGAGACAACACTCGGCAAGTGTATTGCTTTTGTTGCCAGGTAAAGGCAAACTGGTCTTGCATTGAGGTGACAGGCGGGGTGGGGGGTGGGTGCAGTGTTGGCAGTGGGACTAGGGCTGGTTGATTTTTTTGCATAAACATTAACTTTTGCAAGCGGCAAAACATTTCTGATGGTGTGATCCCACCTATTTCTAATCATGGGATACCAGCTTGTACAAAATCATTCCATATTTGTGTCCGCCTCACCCGTGCTGTAACTCCTTTCAGTTTTGCTGGCTTTCCTTTATTCACCACCCAAACAGAGGGTCCTGAAATTACAGCCCCAATTCCCCTCAAGGCATTTACTAGAGTGCCTGCATTGCCCGTAGCATTTGTCACTGTTGGCAGAATCACGGGTATTAGTGAGGCAGGCGGTCCTCTAAGAAGTTGCATTTTAATACTTCTTGTCACTGCTACCCTGTCCAGATCGGATCCCATAATCAATGCAGATGCCACCCCCATCCACCACACTAAATTAATACCATCCTCCATTGTGCACCAGTTTCCACAGGACAACACACATTCAACAGGTTCAACATATGCTGTTAAAACTGCAGCACACAAACACTGACATAGCGTAGGTGCAATAATATCTTGCCCGTCAGGACCTCTGACATTTTGCAGTTGAGCATATCCTCGTATCAGATCATCATTGGCTATAGGGCTTAATAAAACTTTTTCATCTGCTAATAAATGGATAGACGCATCTCCACTCTCCCAAGCTGGCAAAATCCGTGCCAGTATTCCTTCCCCACTCTTCTGCTTCTCGGAGAGTGAGTACACGTGATCTGCCCCTCCTCATCTGCTTGTTCCCGCTGCCACATCATTTGTATGGGGGGCTGTGCTCCCACCACCTCCCTGCCATTTAAGTCAGGATCAAATTAAAACTCAATATTGGAGACTGAGGATTCACTCCAAATATTTCCATCCCATTCCTCGGGATTCCAAGATCATTTTGTGGTGAGAGATGGACAGATCTTGACAAAGCCACTCAGAGACTGAAAGGGCCTGTAAAAGCCCGAAAAAATCTGATGGGGATTTACAGAGCCCAGCAGAGCCCGAAAGAGCCTGACAAAGCCCAACAGAGCCTGACAAAGCCCAACAGAGCCTGACAGATAGCAACAGAGACCGACAGAGCCCCAAAGGGGCTTACAGAGCCTCACAGGTCCTGACAGAAGCCTTCAAAGCCCGACAGAGACCGACAAAGCCCAACATGGATCAAAAAAGCCCAACAAAGCCTGATGTAGCCTGACAGATAATGACAGAGCCCAACAAAGCCAGAGAAAACCCAAAAGATCCCAACAAATTCTGAAAGAACTCGACAGGGCCTGAGAGAGCATGACAGGGCCCAACAAAGACCAACAGAGCTTATAGGGCCTGACAGATCCTGACAGACCCCGACAGACCCTGACATAGCCTACCAGAAACTTACAGAGTGTGCAAGAGCCACACAGAGCCCAAATAAACACGAAACGGAACTTGAAAGAGCCAAACAGAGCCTGACAGGAATTGACAGATCCCAACTAAGCCCTACAGTGCCCGACAGAGGTCAAAAGAACCAACAGAGACAGATAAAGCATAACAGACCAGGAAAGAGCATGACAGGACCTGACAGATCCTGACAGAAACCGACAGAGTCCAACAGAACTCGACAAAGCTTGACAGAGCCCTCCAGGACCTGACAGACAAAGACAGGGCCTGCCAGAGCCCAACAAAGCTCAACAGGGTTTGACAAATCCTGACAGCACCTGATAGATAACGATAGAGCCCGGCAGGACCTGACAGAGGCTGACGAAGTGCAAGAGAGATTAAAGAGCTCAACAAAGCATTACAGAGCCCCACTGAACCTAACACATCTTGACAGAGCATTACAGATCCCGACAGAATCTGACAGAGACCAACAGGGCCCAACAAAGCTTGAAAGAGCCCAAAACCACCCAATGTAGTCTGACAGAGATCAAGAATACCTAACAGTGCCTGACAAATCCCGACAGAGTCCTAGAAATCCTGACATGGCCTGACAGAGCCTGAATAAGGGCTAAAAAGCCTAACAAAGCCTAACAGACCCCGACAGGGATTGAAAGAGCCTGACAAAGCCCTACAGAACCCCACAGAGTCTGACAAGGCCTGACAGGGCTCTACAGAGTCTGAAAGTGCCTGATCAAGCAAAAAAAGCCCAAAAAAGCTTGACAGAGCCTGACAGAGCTTGACAGAGCCCAAGAGAGACCGACAGATCTCGACAAAGTCACACAGAGACCGACAGGGCCTGAAAGAGCCTGACAAAACCTGAGAGGGATTGACAGAGCCCTATAGACCCTGACATCGCTTGACAGAAACTGAAAAAAACAAACAAAACCTGATAGACCCTAACAGAACCTGACAGAGCCTGACAGAGCATGCCAGGGCCTAACAAAGCCTGAGAGAGCCTGACAGGACCTGACAGAGCACGACAGGGCACAACAAAGTATTACTCTTTGGGGCCTGCTAGGGTTCTATCAGGTTCTGTCGAGATCTGTAAGGCTCTGTCAAGCTGTGTCAAGCCCTGTCATGCTCTGCAATGCTTTGCTGAGCTCTTTCAGACTCTGTCATGCTTTATCAGTCTCTGTCAGGCCCTACCGGGATCAAAAAAGCCCAACAAACCTTAATACTGCACAACAACACTTGACACGTCCTGATAGAGCCCAAATAAACCTGACAGAGCCCGAGTAGGACCCACAGAGTCAGACAGAAGCCAACAAAGACTGATAGAGACCATCACAGCTCGAAAATTACCTAGAGATCCTCACGTAGATAGACGGAGCCTGTCATGGCCTAAAAGACCTGGACAGAGCTTGACAAGGCCTGACAGAGCCAGACAGGGTATGACACAGATTAACAGTGCCCCACCTGTCCCAAAAAACACTGACAAAGCCTGATAAGGCCTGACAGATCACTACAGAGCCCAAAAAATCCTGGGAAATCCCAACAGATCCTGAGAGATCCTGACAGAACCTGACAGGACCTGACAGAGGATGACAGAGCCCAAAAAAGCTAGACAGATCCTGACAGAACCCGACAGGGCCTGACACATTCTGACAGAACCTGACAGAGCCCTCCAGGGACTTACAGAGCCCGCAAGAGACTGATAGAGCCCGACAAAACCTGACAGAGCCCGACAGGGCCTGACAGATCCTGACCAAACCCCACAGAGCCCGCCAAGCACTGAAAGATCCTGCAAGAGACTGACAGGGCCTGACAAAACCTGACAGAGCCCATCAGAGCTTGATAAAGCTAGACACAGCCCACCAGGGCGTGACAGAGTCCAAAACAGCTCAACAGGGTTCGACAAATCCTAACAGCGCCTGATAGCGAATGATAGAGCCCGTCAGGACCTGAGAGAGGCTAAAAAAGTGTGACAGAGACTAAAGAACTCAACAAAGCATTGCTACAGAGCCTGATAGGTCCTGACACAGCTTGACAGATCCTTACAGATGTAGACAGAGCCCGACAGGGCCAGACAGAGCTTGAAAGAGCCCAACAGAACCTGACAGGAACTGACATAGTCCAACGAAGCCTGACAGTGCACAACAAACTCGACAAGGCCCAATAGAGTCAGATAAAGCGTGACAGAGCCTGAAATAGCTTGACAGGGCATGAAAGAGTTTACCAGAAACTGAGAGTGACCGCCAGGGCATGATAGAGCCTGAATGAGCCAGACAGACTTCGACAAATCTTTACAGGGCCAAACAGAAACTGAGAAAGCCTGACAGAGCTTAAAAAAGTCTTACAGGGCCCAAGAAAGCTTGACAGAGCACAACGGGACCTGACAGAGACCGACAGTAGTCAACAGGACCTTATAAATCCAGACAACACCTGACAGCGAACTATAGAGTCCAGCAGGACCTGACAGGCTGAGAAAGAGTGACAGAGACTGAAATAGCTCAACAAAGCATTACAGAGCACGACAGGGCCTGACACAGCTTGACAGAGCTTTACAAATCCCAACAGAATCTGATAGAGCCTGACAGGGCCCAACAAAGCTTGAAAGTACCCAACAGCACCCAATAGAGCCTGACAGAGCTCGACAATACCCAATAGAGCCTGACAAAACACAACAGAGCCCTACAAATCTTGAAATGTCCTCACAGAGCTTGATAGACCTTGAGGAAGACTAACAGAGCCCAACAAAGCCTGAATAAGAGCAGGAAAGCCCGACAGTGCCTGAAAAAGCCTGATAGAGCTGGACAGGGTTTGAAATACCTGACAAAACCGACAGAACCCAACAGGGCCTGACAGAACATGACAGGTCTTTACAGAGCCTGAAAAAGACTGGTAGGGCAGAAAGAGCCCAAAAAAACTTGACAGAGACATACAGAGCCTGACAGAGCCTGACAGAGTCCGACGTTTCTTGACAAAGGCACACAGAGACCGACAGGGCCTGGAAGAGCCTGACAAAACCTGACAGGGATTGACAGAGACCTACAGAGCCAAACAGAGCCTGACAAAGCCAAGCAGAGCCTGACAGATTGTGACAGAGACCAACTTAACCCAAAAGGGGCTTACAGAGTCCCACATGTCCTGACAGATGTCGTCAAAGCCTGACAGAGACTGACAAAGCCCGTCAGGGATCAAAAAAGCCCAACAAAGATCAGCATTGCCCAACAACGCTTGATGGGGCCTGACAGAGCCCAAAAAACCTGGCAGAGCCTGAACATGCCTCACAGACTTAGACAGAAGCTGACAAAGCCTGATAAAACAAATCACAGCCCAAAAATGCTCTGAAAAACACGACATAGATACATAGAGCCCGTGATGGCCTAAAAGACCTGGACAGAGCTTGACAAAGCCTGACAGAGCCTGATAGGGTATGACACAGATTAACAGTGCCCTATATACCCCAAAATAGCCCGACATAGGCTGATATGGCACGAGAGATCACAACAGAGCCTGACAACGCTGCAGAAAGCCCAACAGAACCCGACAGATCCTGACAGATCCTGACATTGCTTGACAGAGCACAACAGGGCCTAACAAAGCTCTACAGATCGTGAAAGAACATGATAGGGCCTGACAAAGTATGACAGAGTCCTACAGATCCTGACAGATCCGGACAGAACCCGACAGGGCCTGACAGAGCATGACTAGGTGCTTTTTGGCTCTTTCAAGCTTTGTTGGGTTCTCTCGGGCTCTGTCAGGTTCTGTCGCAATCTGTAAGGTTCTGTCAAGATGTGCTAGGCTCTGTCTGGCTCTTTTAAGTTCTGTTTAGCCCTGTTGGGCTCTGTCGCGATCTGTAAGGCTCTGTCAAGCTGTTTCAGGCCCTGTCACACTCTGTAATGCTTTCTTCAGCTCTTCTAGTTCGTGTCGCACTTTGTCAGCCTCTGTCATGTCTTGCTGGGCTCTATAGTTCACTATCAGGTGCTAAGAGGATTTGTCGAACCCTGTTGAGCTGTGTTGGGCTCTGGCAGGCCCTATCATGCTGTGTCAAGGCCTGGTGGGCTCTGTCAAGCTTTATGGAGCTCTCTTGGGCTCTGTCAGGTTTTGTCAGGCTCTATCAGGCTCTGCTAGGCTTTCTCGGGTTTGATCAGGGTCTGTCAGGCAATGTCAGGATTTGTAGGACTCTGTTGAGTTTTGTCGGGCTCTGTTGGACTTTGTCAGGCTCTGTCAGGGTCTGTAGGGCTCTGTCAGTCTTTGTCAGGTTTTGTCAGGCTCTTTCAGGCCCTGTCGGTCTCTGTGAGGTTTTGTTGAGATCTGTTGGTTTGTCTCAGGCTCTGTGAGGTGCTGTCGGTCTCTGTCAAGCTCCTTTGGGCTCTTTCTGCCCTACCAGGCTTTGTCAGGCTCTGTAAAGCCCTGTCATGCTCTGTCAGGCCTTGTCAGGCTCTGTCAGGTTCTGTCGGGCTTTATAAGGCTTTTTCGGTCTCTATCGTGGTCTGTTGGGTCATATCAAGGTTTATCGTGCTTTTTTGGGGCATATAGGGCACTGTCAATCTGTTTCTTGCCCTG